>NC_043968.1:31829566-32167066 GCF_902148855.1 Sphaeramia orbicularis | reverse complement strand
GCAAATTAATATTCGCAAATTGAGATCTTCGTAGATCCGGCCCACAGATTCTAAAATACAGATGTTTGACACACACCTTCCACCCAGCAGGGCAGAATATCTAAACAATCAGCAGAGTTACAATGGAGGCACTCAACTGTCCCTTTTTCAATATCTGAGAAAATGTGACATATGGTAACAATCTACCCTTCTGTTCCTGAGTTATAGCTTCAAATACTGGCTAGAAAAGACCTTTAGGTATAAAATGTATTTGAATCATCATTTTGTCCCATTCCACATGTGTGAAATGTTGTCAGAATTAACACATGAATAGCCGAGTTATGATTTTGACCTTTGACCACCAAATTGTAACTAGTTTATCCTTAAGTACCAGTGAATATTTGTACCGGGGATAATTATCTTCCCTCCAGGATTCCTGATATGTGACATTCAAAAGAATGGGACACATATGAGCTCACAATGATCTTGACCTTTGACCACCAACATCAAATTAATTCATATTTCTGTCTAAGTGAATGTGGAAAATCAGAAGAAATTTCCTCAAGGCACTCCTGAGATATCATGGTCACAAGAATGAGAGAAGATATAGATAGACGGACAGATAATGTGGAAAATGTGGCTGTGTTCAGACTAACAGCCTCTGGATTTAGTTAAGATCTTTTGGTCATGGTTCTGAACTGATTCACATGTGCAAAACAATAATATCAAAGACATCACAGGTAAAAGTTTGTTGTATGGAAGAAAGCTTGGAGAAGTCAAAATCAATGTGCAAGTAAATCTGTGATCAAATGATAACAAGTGTAACATGGTCAATTATTTCACAGCAATGTGGGTATGCAGATCATATTGTGCATTGTTTGTTGTTATAATTATACAAAATCTGTTCATTTTATTTTCATTTGTTTTGGTTAATGCCTGACATTATGGGTCTCTGAGTCAGTATGTAGAACTTTTAATTTGAATCTGTTCCCCAATGAATAATTTATAGTGACACTGCCCGCTATAACTACCGTTTTCACACCTTTACCTCTTCCCTTTTGTTCCTGATCTCTATGGGAGAGGTAAGCAGCCGTGCAGTCGGGGGAAATATCTGGTTTAGCCTCTGCTAATTTCATTTTTAAATGAACTGGCTGGTTCAAACTGTATGAGGTGCTTATGATGTGCTGAAACACACTTCTGTCTCATTTGGTCTATGTAGGGGCATGTTTTATGGGGGTCACTGACTGGAGGTTTTTGTGTCTATGCCACTTTTGTCAGGTATGCTGTATTTTCTTTTAATAATTTAATGTATTATCGCCCTTTTGTTCCTGATCTCTATGGGAGAAGGGCATGTTTTAGGGGGGGTCGCTGACCAGAGGTTTTTATGTCTATGCCACTTTTGTCAGGAGTCAAAAAACAATAAATGGAGACTGCCTCCAAATTGTACATGCAGGTCTCATCCTTAAAAACACAACGTAGAGTCCGACACCACCGGTTACACAAGGAAAGACAAGAGACATTTCTGATATGTTTTGGCTCTCTGTTAGGTAGTGGCTGCTATTTCTGTACCGTGTTTGGATGCAGAGTCAGAGCCACGTTTGGTGGGAATGGTTTCATTAAAGCCCAAATGGAAAGACATCCAGTGTCAAAAGTCGATCCAAAATTACATCAAAGTTGCCTGAATTGTTATACACTGAATTCAGACCTGTATATGATTTAGATTATATATGAGAGTAGCTGAAATCAAAAGTAAAAAATATCAGATTCAATATGATTTCAGAGATCTAAGTCAAATATGATTGAAAAAAAGTCAGATTTGGGCCAGTGGTCTGAATGGAGGGCTTGTTTCTGGCTGTCAGTGGTGTGTGTTTAAAAGGCACCAAGAACTCAACTGAGACAGAATGTAAGCATGAGCGAGCAAAAATGATTATAGTTTTGAGGTGGCTCTCAACCCACCAGTTATCAATAAAACATTGGCTACAAGCTCTTCAGGAGGTGGTCTGTCTGGAGTGGTCATCAGCCTGTATTAAGCTTAGAACATTGGAGATGTGGAAAACAGCTGCAGAAGATGTTAAATAACTTGAGATTCTCATCTATGGTAACTTTATATGTCTAGTTTGTAATACTGATTAATACTCTGTTCTATTCAGTTATTTGGATTTTTACTTTATTTGTCAGACTCTCAATACCACACTGTGTGTCCCACAAGGAGGGGAATGGGGGGGGGCAGAGGGGTTTGTTCTGTGTGTAATATAGGTGTAGTGTACACATGTCGTTGTGTAATGTTGAATTTGTTCGTTTATTCTTGCAAACTGAAAATTAAAATCAATAAAAACAGTTGATTACAAAAAAAGGCAGCAAAAACTCAATAGCAAGAAAATATGCCTGCATTGTTGGAGACAAGAACATGACATTAACATGACCATAAACACTCCTGCAGTTTATTCACAGCTCAGTCCATGGATTCTACTGCAGTTGAAGTGAATCAGAGCTGATAAGAAACACTGAAGCAGATATTTTTCAGGTCATCACTGGGTAACTTATCACTGTATCACTCGAAAGCCTCTAATGTGCAATCACTGAATAATTCTGCTGTTTCCTACAGATGAAGAGGAATGGCACATTAAGCCATTCGAAGATGCCATCTTGCTTTTGATCTCAAATGGCTTCATTTCAAGTGTTGATCATATATTCAAAGCCAGCACAAGAAGAATGAAGTTTTATTATTTATATACCAACAAAAACACAATCTCAGAGTTAATCCACTCTCATATCTTAATCAATCTTGAACACATTGCCAACTGAGGGTTTCTTTTTCCAAAGCACAATTTTTTTTTTGTTTTTTTGCCTCAAGCAAAGCCCGTGTAAATTAAACCTCAAAACAGACTAAATCAAGTAGAGAGATGGTGCAATGACTATCCGTGTAAAATAGAAAAGCATTTATAAAGATCAAGAATTCCACATGACGTCTGAGTGACAGAAAGGTCTAGCACTCGATGGCAGCCTTTACCCTTTGTGTGTGTTTGTACAGTGCATACGCAGTGAAGTTACAAAAATAAAGACGCACATTGGCTCAGTGCACCCCCGACAGCCTGCAGGTATGACACTGGTGTTACAACTGTTTATGTACCTTGTCAAATCAAATGTCCTGTGGTGACACAATTGTTTATGTTGCTTGTCAAAACTAGAGAACCATGGAATCACATTCACCTTGCAATAAAGACCGAGACCTCCATGCAACCCAACATGGAACCCTGAGGGCACAGACATCTCTGTTTTATAGATAAGCACTTCCATCCTACCTCACTGTTTCTTCATCTGCGATGCTCTGTGGCCATCTGTCTGTGTTTTACCTGTCTCTCTCTTTGCTTTTTGACAATCAGGTTTTATTTGAGAAGTGTTGACATCCTGGGCCATAACAAATCCATGTGATTGAAGTGATTCAGGTTGACCAAGGATAACTTGTGATTCAACTGGTTCAGACTAAACTGTGACAGTTCTGACCTTGTTTAGACTATTCAGTACAGATCTGCAGTGCTGCTACTGACAACACAAACTGTACAGAAAACTGAAGTGGAAAAGGTGGTTTTACTGTGACTGTTTTCTGTCTGAAAACTAAGCTAGGCTAACAGATCTAGAATGTAAGGCAAGGCAAGTTTCTTTATATACACATTTCAGCAACAAGGACACACAGGACATTGAAATACAACGGCAGGGAAAAAGAAACACATTTAAAACATTATGAAAGAAACATGTAAAAGGTGATTAAAAACAGCAATAAAGAAAACAACACATAAAACACATAAAATCCAAAAATATAAAAACACACACATATTAAAGTAAGAGTTGCAGTGCAGAGTCAAAAGCCTTTTAGTCAAAGGCAGCAGTGAACAGGTGAGTCTTTAACCTGGACTTTAAAGAACTCAGACTCTCAGCAGACCTGATATTTTCTGGTAGTTTGTTCCAGATATACGGAGCATAGAAACTGAACGCGGATTCTCCATGTTTAGTTCTGACTTTTGGAACACAGAGCAGACCTGCACCAGATGACCTGAGTGGTCTGGATGGTTCATACTGGACTAGAAGGTCTCTGATGGATTTTGGCCTAAACCATTCAGTGCTTTATATGCTAGCAAGAGAATTTTAAAGTCTATTCTATGAGAGACAGGGAGCCAGTGTAGAGACCTCAGAACTGGACTGATGTGGTCCACTCTCTTGGTCTTAGTGAGGACTGGAGCAGCAGCATTCTGGATCAGCTGGAGTCATCTGATAGACTTTTTAGGCAGACCAGAGAAGATACTGTTACAGTAGTCAACTCGACTAAAGGTAAATGCATGGACAAGTTTTTCAAGGTCCTGCTGTGACATCAGTCCTTTAATCCTAGAAATGTTCTTGAGGTGATAGTAAGCTCACTTTGTAATTGTTTATATCTGGTTTTTAAAATTCTATGACAACACCCAGATTCCTGGCCTGGTCAGAGTTTTTAACTGAAGTGACTGGGGCTGCATGCTGATTTTAAGACGGAAGGTATCAGCTGACACATCACATGTCAATGATGAGACACAGTGTTACTTTGGATGACTGTCCAACTGGCCGTGAGTTTTGTTTGATGAAGAAAACTTGATGATACCATAATACAGATGTGTGTAAACAATGAGCTTGTACTTTATTCTGTTTGATACAGTCTGTGGATACATAGCTCTGATTGGTTGGTGGTTTTGGTCATTGCAGGGGTGTTCTTGTACATAACTTCCCCCTGCTGTTGAGAATTTGGAATGTCATCACCACATAGAACCCCTTTATATAAAACACCAGAAGTGATGAGTGGTACATTACGATACAATGAGTTAAGTCAGTGGTTCTCAAACTTTTTACAGTGGAGTACCCCCTGAGATATACTTTTTTAGCCAATTACTCCCAACTCTCTCTTCAGCATTTTTGACTGAGAAAAAAAAACTTAGGCAAAGTAAGTTCCTGTGCCAAAGGTGTCAATATATATTTGACTGTAATATATAAAAAATATTTTTTTTAAGTAAACTTTGTGTGCAAAATATAAACTGAAAAGTACCCTCTTTCACTAATAAGAAAAATAAATAAAATCATCATTAATTAATAAATTAACCTTTCATTAACAAAAATAATTACTTAGCTACTCAAAAAAACTCATTTTGAATAATATAAATTAAAAATGTTCTTAAAATGTTACCAAAGCTTAAACAAGATGATTGACAATAAAACTATTCAGCAATAATTCTCATTATTTATTCTATATTTGATACATGGTGATGTATTTAATGTATTTTACAAAAAAATTTTCAAGTACCCCCTGGGCTTCTTTCAAGGACCCCTAGGGGTGTGTGTACCCCACTTTGGGAACCCCTGAGTTAAGTAATACAACTAACACTTACAACAACTATGTTAATTAACTAACTTTTAACTTTTTTGCTCCACATTGAAAACAGGATATATGAGCAACAGAGTGAAACAACAGGGACAAGTGACATTATTACAGCCACTGAACCCATACAGAATTGCTATAGGAAAAATGCAGACAGTATTGTGTAAAAACATACGTAAACAGTTTTATCACTGCCCTGTCATGACGCCATAGTGAGCATACGTCTCACTGATGCATTACTGTTGTCACACACAAGCTTAGAAATGATTTTCCATTCAAAGTCTTGCTCCCTTGTGGCTGCAGTGCTGAGCATATGTGGACGTCTACCACAAGAGAGTCTAAGAAAGAATTTCTTTAAGGTTCTTTATTTGCAGCCGTGAATTACACTACTTATTCATAACGACAGTCAATGCAGTACACTTATTATATCTCTAATCTCTTGTCCTTGTCTTCTGTAGGGTTTACTGTATGCTTTCATCTTTTATTGATCAGCACTCTGCATCGTCTGCTTTTCAAATGGTTGACATGCACTAGATCGATGTTTTTCAACCTTGGGGTCGGGACCCAGCGTGGGGAATTCAAATGGGGTCGCCTGAAATTTCTAGTAATTGATAAAAATAAAAATAAAAACTTACTATAAAAAAAAATACATGGTGAGTGTCATATCAGTCCCCGGACTTTTACTCGTTTGTCTGTCTTGTGTGTCACTTCCTGTTTTATTTTGTTAAGTTTCCCTCATGTGTCATGTCTGGTGTCTTTACTTCCCTTCCCTGATTGTGTCCACCTGCTCTGATTACCTGACTCCTCCCTGATTGTCTCCACCTGTGTCCAATTGTCTTCCCGCCCTCTTGTGTATTTATACCCTGTGTTTTCCCCTGTTTGTTGCCAGTTCATTTTCCTCCTTTTGGTGTGTTAACTTACCAGCGTTTTTGGATCCTGCCTGTTTGCCTGACTGTTGTGACCCGTTTTGCCCTTCGACCACCGCCTCTGCCTGTCCCTCGTCTGCCTGCTCGTCTGTCTTCGACCTGGTTTGTCCATCACACCTGAGAATTCGCCTGACCCCTGTCTGTTTATCCGCCTCTGTGCTTTATCCTGGTTTCGACCCCTGCCTGGACTATCGTCGGGTTCCCCTCGCATGCTCCCGACCTGGGCTGCAAAGTGGTTCACTTGGAATCTGAAGCCGAGACGATTCCCCATCACAGTCCCGCTGAAGATTCATCCATTACTTTCCTGTGTGAACCAATTACTCTGATTGTATTTAATAAATACCCTTTAACTGTATTCCTGTCTGAGGGTCTTGCATCTGGGTTCAGTTCACGTACCATCAGCCCTAACAGTGAGTTGACAGAGACAATCCCAATACATAAAGACATGACAAACTGTGAAGCTGAAACTGAAGCACTGTGGTACTGTTTATCTTTCAAATGTTCATTGTGGTCAGTTTCAGATGCTGCAGCTCTTTCATAATTCATAGTTTGAGTTCTTGTTTGTTCAGTATTAATTGTCAGCCTTGTAAATCCAAGCTGGACTGACTGTACATATCCTGACCAAGGAAAATAAAACTCACTTTGTGCAGTAATCTACACCTGGCTTTTCTGCCTCCTATAATATACATTATATAGACTAAATGTCCTCTAAAATTAATGTTTATTTGCAACATAGTATACCAGACTGTTACATGATCAAAAACAAATAATTTTAGCAAAAACAAAGTGTCTGTTTTGAATGTCTGGGGTTGCCAGAAATTTGTGACGTTAAAATGGGGTCACGATCCAAAAAAGGTTGGGAACCACTGCACTAGATATTGTAAAAGACATTTACATTAACTTGAGGGTGCAAATAAATGTTTGTGCCTGCATTAAATGAACCTCTACTCAGTAAAGTGTTTAAATGAAATCACAAAGCTGTATAACTACAGACATAAACTGACGTACCAAACGGCCAGTGTGTTGCACTTAAGAGCACTTGAACACCGACTGTGCAATGACAGAAACATAATAAACATTTCTAGCGATACCATTGCATTAAAGCAGCGGGGGGATCTACCGCAACCTCTCCAGCAGAAACCACAAAAGTATCTCATATCTCTGCTTTAAAGTTTTAAGTTAGCATAACCATAAACTGGACTTCTTTGTTCATATTTTATCTTCTACATGTTCCCTGTAGCAAAACACAAACCCCCTTAGGTTGTTCTTCCGTACCGCTGCTGTCAGACTGAATGTGTCCCAACAGTGGAGATAGTGACTCTCCAGCACTGTGCATCAGGTCACAGACATAGCACTGGTAGCACTTGGTCACAGAATGATGAATTTACAGTTTCCTCTTCTTCATTTATTATTATTTTTTAATTTAAAGATTTCTTATCTCATTTGTTTAAAAAACTTCCACTGCATTGTACACATCTGATAGCTGTGGCCTAGACGGCTGGAGAGTTAGCTGGAGAGTCAGTTTGTGACCGAAGCTTTGCCCCTTTGATTCCCTGGACTGGTGGAGAGTTGTTGGCTGATGTGCCCTTGAGCAAGGCACTTCAGCTCCCCGGGCACCTGACATGGTGAGCCCACTGCTCCTAACATGCAGTGTGTGTGATGCATGATCTAGTTATGTTTTAAAGGCAGAAGACAAATGTCGGTGTGTGATGCCTGTTTATATGTGTGATGAAATAAAGATTCTATTCTATTCTATTCTATTCTATTCTATTCTATTCTATTCTATTCTATTCTATTCTGACTGGTCTGTCTTGTATCTAATGTACTGCTAGAATTTCTAAACTCTGAGAATTGTAACAACTAAAAATCTTTTAACAGAAAAAGACAAGTATTGAGTAAGTAGAGTATTATACAGTATAACAGTAATACAGTTTTTTTTTTTTTTTCGTATATTTGCATGTGTACACAACCAGATTTATGATAACTACATTATAACAGAATTCTCAGTGTTTTTTGTGATCTCTATATTAAAGGTAAAGGTTACTCCCTTTATTATCCAAAGTCTCTATATTTTACCTACCTTTTTACACACAGCACCTAGCATTAGGAATTAGCACTTACCACATTAGGAGGTGCCACTGAGGGCCCTCGAGGACCAAATCTGGATTTTCAACAGTACCAAACGAAGTGACAGGAGAATTAACCTCTAACCTATGACTGTTTTTAATGGAGAGGGACCCAAATGACTAAAAGGGCCCAGGTTCAATACAGAAAGAGAAAAGAGCTAGCTGTGCTAACCATTATGCATTGTCTTTTTTTTTTTTTTTGCTTTTTTTTTTTAAGCATTTGTATCTTTGCATCATATAGAGCAGTGGCTCTCACTCTTTTTCTGTCGGCCCCCCTTTGGAGGACAGAAAATCTCCAGGATCCTCTCAACCCCAACAGCATTGTAACAGTGGTGCAATAATAACTTTTATTGAAAGAAACATCAATATTGTAACAATACTTTTTGCTTTTCCTTGAATAATTTGTTTTGCAAATTAAAAATTACTTTGATTTTTGTTGAACAATACATAAAACTCAACAAGACGGCACCCTGGGACAATATTTTTACAAATAAAAATAGGAAATACACAATTATCTTACAACTGTGACAATAAAGTTACTTTTTTAGAGCAACAAACAAATTTTCATACCAAAGATGAACATTTTAACAATATCAGTGGCTGCAATGAGCCTGTTTAATGTTCTGAGATGTGCAATGGAAAGTGCAAACTGTGCAAAAACACAAACATTGCACTTTTTTTCTTTTCCAGTCCAATCCTTGTCCATTCTCCAAACCTAAATTCTCTGTCTAGTCTAGTGACAGATCACCATGGCAGGAGATTTGTTTGTTGTACGTCCCTAAAATGAGTCCAGGGTGCTCCAACACTGAAACATTAGTTCCACCTGCTACATGCTCTAACCTGAAGAAAAAAAAAACATCCAGGAGAGATCCCATGACCCCCCTGGCAAACCTTTGCGCCCCCCACAGTTTGAAAAACACTGCTATAGAGCACTGTTTTTATTTACTCTTTCTTGTTATTTCTTTGTGGTAAAATTTTTAGGCACTAGGTTATATCTTGTGTTTTGACTCCTAGCAGCTCTGAATACCTGCTGACCTGCTGAGACATGTCGGCATTTTAATAAAGTGTCAAACCCTGGCACTTGACTCTCCATTGCCCCAGAGGTTTATTGCTCTTCCGTGTGTTCAACATTACACCGCCGGCACACGTTAGGGCAGCAAATTTTATAAGGATCACTGAAGTTGAGACAGTCGGAGACAAAGGGGTCAGAATGAAGGAAAAGAAGAAAACTAGTGAAGAAAAAAAAAATACAAAGCAGGATGTGTTAGAAGATTAGGATGAAAAATGAGCAACAAAAGAACTGTGAGAACTTGAGAACGGCAGGAAAATAGGTGAGAGGAATATCAGCGTGACAGCAGCTGAGCAGGCATTGCAATCACTGCATAATGTCACGTTCATGTCATTGCTGGTGGAAGCAGCCAGTCCTCACATACCGTTTATAGGCCAGTTGTCACCTTTAGTCTAGCAGACAGGGGGAGGTGGTGATGATGGGGCTTTACAATCCTCTGGGACAATACCGAGATTTTATCTGATCATGCTCCACTAAATCTGGTGACATCTTCCTCGCATCAAGTTAAAGCCACTTGTGTTGGTCTGTCTGAAAATGAAAAGTTGCTTTTTTCCCCACTTGAGTTTCTTCTTTGTTTTTGATATAAATACAGTAAGAGACATAAATCAAGGATAATTACTTTTGCCTAGATTCATCTCTTGGATGTACATTAGGGGTCCATAATATTTAATGCATTCAGTATATCACAGAGCATGTCCTCTAGGATGTATTTCAACTATAAATCAATGAGGACAGGTGTGTGATGCTGTAGATCAGTGAGACAAAGCTAATCTCACACTCGTATTTTCAAGGACAAAGTTAATTCCACTGACAGTCAGCACTGAACACCATTTTAATGTACAACAAAGAGAAAATACTCGCACTAAAAGTCAGTAATAAATAGAATAATGCACGTGTTTTGATTGCATTGCTTTGTGATTTCTATTTTATTCTACTGAGATACTTTTATAAGATATACTTCACAACAGTTATTTCAAGTCTAACAAGCTTTAATTGGCATGTTTTTTTTCTTTTGTTGAAAGTAGATTGAAATAAAACTACACATCATGTTGCCAACACTGTCTTTCTCAGTTCTTGCTGTAAGAGTAGAAGAAGAAGAAAGATGAAGGAACCTACCCCACCTTCTGTTGGACATTGGGTCAGAGAAGTGATCTCCAATCTTAAACTGAATAAAATCCGATATACATTGCGTGAATCTGAACAGAAGTTTCATAAAGTGTGGAAATCTTTCTTAATCTTTTTTGACAATCCTACGACGCATGTACAAGACCCTTAACAAGTTACGATGTATGTATGTATGTAACACTCTGGTATGTCATTTTATTTATATCTACAGTACCATATTGTATATTCATATAGATCTGGTGACAGCAAGGGTTTGAGGAGGGTTAAAGGGCTTTTGTTTGATATTTTCTTTTTTTTTTGTTTTCTTTCTTTCTTTTTTTTGTGTGTGAATACCTGTGTGCATTCTGTATTTTGAAATTTAATAAACATATCTAAACATGAAAAGTCAGTAATAAATAGAATAATGCACTTGTTTTGATTGCATTTCTCTCTTATTCTACTGAGATACTTTTATAAGATATACTTCACAACAGTTATTTCAAGTCCTACAAGCTTTAATTTGCATGTTTTTTTTTTCTTTTGTTAATCTTTTTTGACAATTCTACGACACATGTACAAGACCCTTAACAAGTTACGATGTATGTAACACTCTGGTATGTAATTTTATCTATATCTACAGTGCCATATTGTATATTCATACAGATCTGGTGGCAGCAAGGAGTTGGGGAGGGCTAAGGGGCTTTTGTTTGATTTTTTCTTCTTTTTATGTGTGTGAATACCTGTGTGTATTCTGTATTTTGAAATGTAATAAACATATCTAAACATGAAAAGTCAGTAATAAATAGATTTATTCACTTGTTTTGATTGCATTGCTTTGTGATTTCAAATCTTTTTCTACTGACATACTTTTATCAGATATACTTCACAACAGGTATTTCAAGTCTTACAGGCTTTAATTTGCATCTTTTTTTTTCTTTTGTTGAAAGTAGATTGAAATAAAACTACACATAATGTTGCCAACACTGTCTTTCTCAGAACTTGCTGTAAGACTTTTCTTCTTTATTTTTCTGAGCAGACCCTTTACATAATAAGAAATTCATGCAGCTCCATTTTAGACCAACAAAAACACAAACCTCAACATTTTGACAAAGGTACAGAAACTTAATTTGTGTCGATTTGGGGTTAATAAGACGAACCTGTTGGTGCTTCAGATTGCGGAGTGTCTGGAAACGAACTCTATTGTCTGCGGACTGTTCAGCATAATAGTGAAATTGCCATGCATTGGTATTCTCCTGAAAGAGCATTACATCCTCGCTCCATTTATAATCTGACTCGCACCTGCAATTCACTGCAGGGCTAGACTGTCTTCACTGCTGGTAAAACTGAGAGAATATGAGAAGTGGAGAGGCTGATGGATATTTTTTCTCTCCCTACATCCCTCATCTTTCTCACTCTACATTTGTCTTTCTCTTACAGTTTTCTCCCCGCTCCACTCTCAGTCTTTTTTTCTTTTTTCAGGTTTTCAGTGTGGGTTTAGTAAGACAAAATACAGCAGCAGCCCACAGGAGCATCAGCAGGCAAAAACCACAGGTGTTTGAAACCAAACGCCTACCACATCCCACTGCTTCTGGTAATAGATCAGACTGGCTCCATTTGTATGCCAGGGCTGTTCTGTTTGATTAATTGGGCTGAGGGTGAGGACCATGTGCTCATTGTATTTTGGATTCTAGTCTGGTTTGTTATATTTATGATGAGATGAAATTGTGAGGATCCCTACAGAGGAACTAAAGGATTACATAAAAAAGAAAAAAAAAAAAAAAAAAAAAAAAAAAAAAAATACAGTGTATCCTTTGATAATGCTGCTGTTGTGAAATTCCAGGGCTCCTTGCCTGCAAGGACATATAATGCACAGAAAAATATGGAGAAACAAAAAAAAGAACACCAATTTCTGCATAGATTGCTAGCCTTCCTACCCCTATTCAAAAATATAACAATAAAAAAAAAATCTGAATTATTTAACTAGCTTAGATTGTTCAACTGTTAATGATGCAGATTTAGTATTATGACTTTATAGGATCCTTTGTCAAATGTTAACACTGGCTGTCGTCTGCAGGAGGCTGGCGAATAGTATCATACCAGAGCTGGATAATGATCCTCTGCTTTACATCCCTATGGCTTCCAGTCAGAGTGATTATCTAGTTGTCAGTGCCTGGCAGTTGGACAGACAGCTGCACCACCAATTAAGCTCATACAAAATCAGGAATTTTAATTAGTTGAAGGGGCTCATTCTGAAACATCCATTGTAAAAAAAAAACAATAATTACCTTCAGTAATATTAATTGCTCAGTATTTGTCTGATTATCTCCTATATAATTGATTAATTTTTAATTCAAAGAATCTAAATTACTTTAAAGAATTCTGACATTAATATCTTATTTCATGCTGTAACAGTATTAATTATGTAATTAATGCCCCGTCTACACTAATACAAATGCTTTGAAAAACTGATATGTTTTTCCACTGATGGGCCTTTCACATGTGAACTCCTGTTTGTGTGAATGTGTGTGGATGGGGTAAACAAAGAGATAGGAAAACGATGGTGTCACAGTCCACTTTTCACATGTCTATTGAACTCGCAGCTGAAACATCCATTCCAGGTGTATAAATCAGTGTGACCTGCAGTAGATCGAGGTCAACACCGATGCCTTTGGGAGACGGACCACACTGGTATTATGGGCAAATCCACATCATGTAAAGAATACGTTTGACAACTTAAATCAACACATAAGCAACAACGTAGCTTTATCAACCTTCACCTTCATCACTGATTAAAGTCTCTGTGTCTGCTATGTAGAATATTATCCACGGTGTGTAACTGAAACAATGATTTGTCTGAGCATTTGCACTAGTTTGTAGTCATTTTTGCATGATGTTGTGTGGAGATATTTGCACAACAAAGGTTATGTGGAAAGAACATTTTAAAAACGTGGAGTTCAGAAGAATTTCGATGTTAGTGTAAACAGGACATTACAGTTTTTCTCACTTGTTTACACACAAATACTGATACTTGACACACAATGACCACAACATGTAACTCATGCACCAACCCCCTGAACCAGTTCTGCTAAACTACAAGCACAATTCCTGCTTTACACTCAAACTGCAGTTCTAAAACACACTTTCTTCAAAACCCTACACACAATTATTTACATTTGGCACAATTTTCACAAGGAACACACTGTTATTCAAAATTCTAAAGTTAATTGCCCTACTATGCAAACTGACTAATCACATGGGCAAATGCCTATCACACAGTTTTACAATTAGCAATCAGAGCTTTAGCACAAAAGGGCAACAGATGAGCTCTTCTGTTTTGTAAGTAGACCACTGTGTGTGCAACTTTGTGTTAGTTGGGATGTATACTGTGTACATTGTTTTTGTGGGAAAAATAAAAATATTACAGAAATTGTTATCCATCTGTGTGTTCTGAGCAGTGGTGTAGTCCAGGGAATACGGTGGTGTACAGAGTATACCTACTTATTTTTCAGTCAGCATTGGGTATATGGTCTTCTAAACCCACCTGATGTGTACCATTCAGTAGTATCTGAGCCAAATTGCCCATGTTTTCCCCTAGGATGGTGAATCCATGACCCTATTCTGCCTCTAATTGGCTAGCACTTGGTACCTTCACTGATTAGATTGGTTAACTTTAGGCATGAGGACTGATAACCCAATCAGAGGCAGAGTAGGGCGGGTCATGCCCAGGAAAATATTGCTAATTTAGCGTCAGAGCCAGGGCTCTGCTTCGTGCTGGCTACCTCTGGAACCTGATTGGACACCTCAGGTGCCAGTGCCACCCCAGTTGATTGACAGGTCACTGCATGTCGCTTTGAAAGATGTGCGATTATTGGAAATGGGAACGGGAAAGGCAGAATAAATGTCTTTCAAATGAGTGACACATTGAGAGAACCTACTGTCATGGAATACATAATTTGAGGTAAGTTTTAAGGTGGTTTCAGAATGAGTCACTGTTTTAACCCTTTCATGCATAGTGGTCACTACAGTGGACAGCTATTCTACAGCTGTTCTCTTGTATATTCATGGATTTTGTTGTTCTTTTCTTTTTTTGTTTTGTTTTGGGGTTTTTTTTGTTTTTTTTTACCCATATCTTTATTAAAGTTTTAAGACACTACATATCTTTTCTGGCATGAATTGGTAACATTATGTAGATCTCACCTGAGCATGAACCCCCAGAATCACAAGCCCTCCCCATAGTTTTCACACAGTTTATCAGTAAATACATGTTTCTGTGTGTCAAAAATTAAACGTGTGGTGTCCAGCTGAGTGGAAATTTTTGCAACTTCAGGAAAAATACGCTCATAAGAATTTTTTTTCATTATTTTTTTGTTTTAATTTTTATTTTTTAAATTATTTTTATTTTATTTATTTTATTTTTTTTAATTTATTTTTCAGATGAAAATTTTCAATTGCATTGTTTTTTTCATGCCTAAAGAGGAATAAAAACACTCAAGAAAAAAAAATTGATTAAGGTTCTCATAATTCGTACATGAAAGGGTTAAACTCCTGGTCATATGACTGGACATTTAGAGAAGAGATGGTGTCACCAATAGTTCAACTATGCTAGTAGGCTAACAGTATGAAAGGCTAACGTTATGAAAGGCTACCATTATCCTATGTTTGCCTCATGTTGAATACATTTACATTCATGCAGCTGCTTGTGTGACCAGTAAAACCTACAAACTGCTCCTGATCAAATCATGATCATTTTATAATAGTAAACAAATACTACTGATGGATTTCTGGGTAAACTACATAGAGTAGTCTGACATGTCACTGTTTCTAAAATGGCATTTTTCTTTACTAATTAAAAAAAAAGGGCAAAAATTGAGAGTATACCCACTTCTCCTGGGGCCACTACACCACTGATTCTGAGTATAAAAACAATATTCTAAACTATTTTTTAACACACTTATGTATGTACTGTCTGTAGAATGTGTAACACTGAACAAAAAAGGCTTAGGTCATTATGATATATGGAGTAGAAGTGTTTTCCATTCATCATAGTGTTTTACATTGAGCACATCAGTGTTCTGCTGGTTCTTATAAATGTCTGTTCATATGATGGTTTGTGTGTGTCATTTGAAAACAAATACAATTTTGAGAAGAAATAACATTGTTTTGAATGTAACGTTTCATTTTGCAGGAGAATTGAGTGGTTTTACCCACTGTGTGTGTTTTTTGATTTGTGTGTAGAGTTCTGAGAGTATGAGGCATGCTTTCGGAGAATGTGTGTAAACAATCGAGAAAAACTATAAATCCATAACAGTTATCATTTTCATTGAAAAGTGAAAGTTTGTTTTTTTAAGCTCTAGTCACAGACACTGTCACAACATTCTCTGGGTGAAAATAGGATTCACTCATAGACACATAGTTTACAGTCCTTTGACCAAAACCCACCAGCAGACTCTTTCTCTGCTTGACTGGACACATGCACACAGAGGGAAATAACACATCGCGGGGTGGCGTGGAGCACACATACACACACCAACGCACACACTCATGAGTGTAGCCACTAGAAGACATATGGTCACTCCCACCATAAGGGAGGAAGTGTAATACAATAAACCAAAAGGCTTTGGCAGCGTATGCATGTTATCCGTGTGTGTGTGTGTGTGTGTGTGTGTGTGCATGTGTGTGTGTGTATTAGGGCTCAGTGTGGTGTTTCTAAAATCATCGACCCCTCCATTCCATGAGGAGGCCATTTTGACTTTCCGCCTCAGTGAACCTATGACTGCAAACACAGAGGGAGCAAAGAGGGAAGGGAGTGCCCCTGTTTGAGAGGTAAGTGTGGAGAGGAGGGACAAACACAGAAAATGTTTAGATGTAATTAAGAGGAGGGGAGAGGAGAAACAAGAAGAGGGAGGGAAAAGGGGGGAAGATAAATGAGGAGGGGAGAAAGAGGAGGGGACAAGGAAAGGTGAAAAGGGAGGAGAGAAGAAACAAGGAGGGACTAGAAATGAGCAGAGGAGAAATGAAGAGAGAAGAAACAAGGAGAGAAGAGAAAGGAGAGAAGAAATGAGGAGAGAAGAGTAACAAGGGGAGAGGAGAAAGAAGGAGAAGACAAGAAATGAGGAGAGGAGAAAAGAAAAGAAACAAGAAGAGAAACAAGGAAAGAAGAGAGGTGGGGAGAGAAGAAAGGAGGGAGGAAATGAAGAGAAGAAACAAGAGAAGAAGAGAAGGAGAGAGAAAATGAGGAGAGGAGAAACAAGGGGAGAGGAAAAAGAAGAAGAGAAGAAAGAAGGAGAGAAGAAAAGAAACAAGGTGAGAGGAGAAAGAAGGAGAAGAAATGAGGAGAGAGAAAATAAACAAGAAGAGAAACAAGGAAAAGAGAGGTGGGGAGAGAAAAGGAGGGAGAGAAATGAGCAGAGAAATGAAAGAGAAGAAAGGAGAGAAGAAATGAGAGAGAGGAGAAACAAGGGAGAGGAAAAGAAACAAGGTGAGAGGAGAAAGGAAGAGAGGAAAGAGGAGGGACAAGGAAAGATGAAAACTGAGGAAAGAAGAAACAAGAGGGAGAAACAAGGGGAGAGGAGAAATGGAGAGAGAAGAAACAAGGAGACAGAAGAACAAGGAAAGAGAGAAAAGAGGAGAAAAAATGAGAAGAAAGGAGAAACAAGGGAAGAGGAAAAACTGCAGAGAAATGTAGAGAGGAGAAAAGAAACAAGAGGAGAAACAAGGAAAGAAGAGAGGTGGGGAGAGAAGAAAGGAGAGGACAAATGAGAAGAGGAATAATCAGAGGAGAGGAGAAAGAGCAGACATAAGAAATGAGGAGAGAAAAGGAACAGCCCTGAGAGGAGAGTGCTGCTGTACAAACCCAGGTGTTATGTGTAAGATGCAGCAAAGGAGAAAGTGACAGAGCAGATGTGGGAGTGTGTTCCCCCTGTGTATGCATGTGTGTGTGCAGGCGCAGGTGTAAGTGTGGATAATTTGCCTAAGCCTGTGGATTTGTCTCCTCAGAGTGATTCTGAGGCAACGCAGGGCTTAAGGCCACTGCACTGGGGGGATTTGTCACACACATGCAGAATGCACACACATACAAGCCTGTGGGCACACGGCTGCACTCAACTTAGAAATACAAAGACACCTGCACACGAGCAGGAACGATCCACAGCAGCAGCCGTCACTGAAGTGAGTTCATGGGCTAACAATAAGTATCTCTTGTAATTTTCCTAATTTCACCTAAAGTCAAGTTCCATCCATTTCTCCGCGGCTGCCTACATCTGTTTTCATTGTCCATCTGCTTTTTCACTTCCAAAACCTTCTGAAAAAGATAAGCTCCGACTGCCTGGATTAATTGTCTCCTAGAAAAAAACACACACACTATCTCACATCATCTGAGGAAGCTGGACTTCTTGACCAAAATAAATGAGGGGAAATGGGCAAAAGAGTAAGTTGTAAAAGGAGTGGATGTGGGAAAAAGTGATTTACCCTGTTTGCAAGCTTTAATAGTGCAAATTGCATTGTTTATTCATCAAATAAGCTTTGCTTGTAACAGACCCTGAAAGTTAATTTGTACAAAGCTTCATCAGGGAACATATAGATTGTGTGGCGTTCCCCACAGAGTCCTACCTTGTCTATGGCGTGCTGGTTTTCATAATGACTTTTACTGAATTACAAATAACTGAAAATATTAGATGAGAGACCATAACATGTCTGCAACCTGTTTGAAGTTTGTATGATATAATAAATGTTTAAATTATTCAAATTATTTCATTTCGCTAATGAGGTCTTCATCATTTTTGCACAGCCACGGAACATCCCTGTTACCATGGTAATTAACTTTCATTTGTGCTTGCGTGCACACAGGTGTTAGTTATCAGTCTTCAAGCTATTTTTCACCCTGAGACTATGGGCATTGGTGTAAGCATTGGCACAAAGAATCTGAGCAAACAAAGCATGCACCAATTTCTGTCAACATAATAAAGTCACATGAACTCATCTTGGCTTCTTCACTCATTGGCTGATTAATGTCAGATTTGTCTGTGAAAATAACGCTTACATTTTACCAAACATAAACATTGTAAATCCTATTGGGATTGTTTGCTGTTGTTGAGGAGCCACAGAGTATGGTGGATGACAAGGGCCAGACACATTGCAACGGTCCAATGCGTCTCAGTTACAGAAAACAGCTGCAAGTACAGAAACAAATTCACAAACTCAAACACAGTCTAAACCAGGTACAAAAAGAGGAAAGTGGTGCAAATGAAAAAATGCGCCGCAAGAAATAAAAACACATGCATAATCATCAAATGTTCTGCAAATAAAGAAACAATGCAAAGCAAGAAAACATCTGCAAATGAAAAACTGCACAATCAGTCAGTCCAACAGAAGTGCTCCAAACCTGTAGGGGGCAGCGTTTATAGACAACAGACTAGTGTCAAATAGAATCAAATAAAAGTCACATGACCGTGCTATGCTGTAACTTCAGTTTGTTCCCACTGTAGTTTGAAACACTCACTTGTTTTCCATCTCGGTCTCCATCCTGTGTGTCTCTGCATTGAGCTGTTCTGCTGACAGCGCCCCCTACAGGTTTGGAGCACTTCTGTTGGACTGACTGGTTCTGCAGTGTTTTTTCGTTTGCAGATGTTTTCTTGGTTTGCATCGTTTCTTTATTTGCAGAACATTTGATGATTATGCATTTGTTTTTGTTTCTTGCAGCACATTTTTTCATTTGTACCACGTTCCTCATTTTGTACCTGGTTTAGACTTGTGTTTGAGTTTGTGAATTTGCATTATTTCTGTACTTGCAGCTGTTTTCTCTAACTGAGACGCATTTGGCCGTTGCAATGTGTTTGGCCCTTGTCAGCCACCGTAACAGACTTCACTGCAAAACCAAACCTCAGGTAGAGACCAATGATAAACAAGAAAAGCACTTGGAGGGTGCAGACCTCCGCCAAGGCAGATCAGTACCCCCCCCCCCCCCCCCCCCCCCCCAATCACCACCAAAATTTAATCTTTTCTTCCTTGTGCCAGTATCAACATTTCCTGAAAATTTCCTGAAAATCCATCCATAACTTTTTGAGTTATCTTGCAAACAAACACAAACAAACAAACACACATGCACACAAAGCAAAGCGATCACAATACCTCCTGGCAGAGGTAAACAGAAAAACAGTAAAGTTTAACAGAGCTTGTGGTGTCAGAAGCTGCTGGTTCAGTGTCTGGTTCAGTTGTGTGTTTTATGCACAGACACACACAATAGATTGTAACGTTAACAGTGCTCTCCATATTTATCCCAAAATGAATTTACATCATTAGCAACATGGTTAAGTGAGACTCAGTGCAACACAATATTTTCTGTAAATTTTAAGATTGTGGCAAAATATGCATCAAAATATGTCATTAATAAGAAACACCGGGTTGTGGTACATATGGATCTATATGTGCTCCACTGATTTATCACTTACTTCATCAGTGAAGTTGCTCTGTCCTAAAGCTGACAAGAAGGACGAGAGCATGACTGTTAGTGTGTGTGTGTGTGTGTGTGTATGTGTGTGTGTTTGACAGTGCCTTGGGGTAATGCAGACTTTGAGCGGATTAATATGATCTAAATATAAACACTGCTAATCAGGACATCAAAATAGGCACAGGGAGACACAGATATATATTCAGACATCCTTTCATCTGCCCCACACACATACACACTCAGTCTTTCATGTCCACAAATATGCATGACCGCAGTGTTGCCTTCCTTTCTCATCTTTCAGATTTTCACTTTGACAAAATCATAACAAATGGTTTGGTTAGAAAAATAAAACTTATGATATCACCTGATTTCCTGCATAACACGATTACAAGTTCAAAACTGAAACAGTGAAACAAATTCCATTCCGATATCAAGCGCTAGCTAGGTGTGAAAAATACAACACGAGGAGTTAATTGGGTTCAAGTGTTGTGTTTAATGTTACAATACAAAATCTTCAACAGCTGAGAAACATCAGAATATTCTATAGGTTGCTGTTTAAATTCACACAAATATATGCACTTGCGGTTGCCTAACTGTAACAAATACACACAAACATAAGAAAATTCCCCTGTGATTATCAAGAGTATGAGTGGGAACAATTGCTTTGTGCAGAAATAAAAAAAAAAAGACAAAGGAAAAAAACAGAAAGTGGCAACACACAAATGCTGTTAGATATATTCAAAATGAGCTTGAACTTCAACTTTACACAAGGTATAAAATATAAAAACTCTATACTCTGCATCATGGACCCATTATACTAACTTTATGATAACAATAGCTAGGTCAGGGGTGTCCAACCCTGGTACTCCAGAGCTACTATCCTGCATGTTTTAGATCACAGATGTCAAACATGCGGCCCGGGGGCCAAATCCGGCCCTCTGGATGAATTTGTGAAATGGAAAAATTACACTAAGATATGAACAATCCTTTTAGTTCAGGTTCCACATTTCGACCAATTCAATCTCATGTGAGCCGGACCAGTAAAATACTATCATAATAACATATAAATAACGACAACTTCAAATGTTTCTCTTTGTAAATGTAAATAATTTTCATGTATTTACACTAAAACAAAGTATAATTTTGCAAAAAGTATGAACAACCTGAAATGTCTTAAGAGAAGTAAGTACAATTTTAACAATATTCTGCCTGTTACTAAATGTTTTTTGTATTTGTAGATCCACTGTGATCTGTAAGTTATAATGTACATGTGTAAATGATAAACAGAGACAGAATATTGTTAAAATTGCACTTATTTTTTCAGTTCATGTTATTCACATCTTTTGAAAGGATAGTTTGTAGATGTAAACCTGTTCATAATGGAAATTAACTTTTTTTTTGCTTTAAAACATAGAGTAAAGTTTGGAGTTGACATTATTTATATATTATTATGTTATTATTTTACTGGTTTCGATTACTGGTTTTACTGGTTCGGTTACTGGTTTTACTGGTTTCCGCTTCAGATCAAATTTAGCTGAATCTGGCCCCTGAACTAAAATGAGTTTGACACCCCTGTTTTAGATGTTTCCCTCTTCCAGCACACCTGACGATCGTTACCGGGCTTCTGAAGAGCTTGATGATAGACTTGTCATTTGGTGTGTTGTAAGAGGGATACATCTAAAACAGCTAGGTTCACTAAAATAAACCAAGGCTTACAACAGGTATTATATTGATATTCCAAACTCTCAACTGCAAGGGAAGTCGTGTACCAGAATACTTACGAAAACCAAATCCACCAACAAATCTACACTATGGCCCAATCCCAATTCACCCCTTGGCCCTCCACCTTATCCCTACCCCTTCATTTTGCGTGTTCACGTGAAGTTGTAGGGCTGTCCTGATTCTCAATGAGTCGGAGGGGAAGGGCTAAGGGGGAGGGCTGTCTGGCCCTCGAAACGGAGATATTTCAGGACCACACTACAAACGGAGGGGTAGGAGAAATTTCCCATAATAATAATAATAATTGGCAAGATGGAGGTAAACACAGCAAAAAAGTGCAGCAGTGTGATGAAAGAAACACACAAATGTACGGATTTTCTTCGTAAACAACGGAATCATTTGAAGGACCGTTTAAGGCTGTTTCAATGTGTTACAGATCGCATTTCTGTGGTTTATAGTTGATAGCCACAAACGGAAAGAGAAACAAAGTTGTTGCGTCTGTTTATAGCGGCATCGATGACTGCTGATGATGTAACAGGTCTGGAAGGGTTGTCCCATTTTGTAAGGGGGGGGGTAGATAGATAGATAGATAGATAGATAGATAGATAGATAGATAGATAGATAGATAGATAGATAGATAGATAGATAGATAGATAGATAGATAGATAGATAGATAGATAGGTAGATAGGTAGATAGGTAGATCTTCATTTATCCCAAACTGGGAAATTCCAGTGTAGCAGCAGCATGACACACATTCAGTCACTATTCAATATAAAACCACAGCAAACATGAGTAAAGACAAATACAACATAAGAGCATACACTATACACTGTACACTATAAATTAAAAGTATAAAAAGATCTGGATAGAATCTGAATAAATTATAAAGTTCAATGTTTACACACATCTGTATTACGGTACCGTCAAGTTTTCTTCTTCAAACAAGCACTCGTAGCCACTGATTTTGACCATCAGTCAAAATCACCCTGTCTTTTATAATCTTCACATGCTGCGTCATCCAAGTTCTGTTAGTTTAACTCTGAACACAGTCACAGTAAAACAACAAATCACCTTCATTTTCTGTTTGTGTTGCCAATAGCTGCACTGAAGATTTGTTTGGAATCACTAAAACTGTGTCAGAACTGCTGCAGTTTAGTGTGAACTGTGGATCAACAATTGGAGATAATAACATTCTATAATAATGTTATACCTTCATAATCAAACTCACCTGTGTGGATGTAATGCTAGTTTCATGGTCAAACTCCATTCTTTTCATTTAGAGCTTTGTCCAATGGTGAAAACAACAACAGTGCTTCTAAATTTTATCTAAGTGTCACTTCTTTGACTAAGCTGTTTCTTAGTGGTTCTCATTCCATCTGGTCACTTTCTCATGCTTTGCTCAAAGGCCTCACGGTGTTAGCTTTCCCCACCAGTGTAGACGGACAACTAGTGGTCATAGTCATCCCCTGGACCATCAGTATGGGTGTTTTCAGTGCATATCTGGCATCTTTGACCAAACATGAGAGCTTTATATTCTCAACTCACGATTATTTCAGTTCATTTTTTATATATCAAAGCAGGAATAAAATATATAGCCCCTTTAAGGCAAAAATAGAGAAAGAGAGTAGTACTTTCCAAAATGAACCACACACTTACTAGAGCATTCTGAACATAAAGACTGTAAGGAAGAAAAAGTACCTCATACTTTGGAAGAGAAATCAATGTTTTTGGAATAGGACTCAATTGGAGCCAAGGTTTTGTCGAGCCAGTCTCTAGAGTCATCATTGCACTTTAAGATACTTCTGCATTGATTCCGCCTCCAGCTGCGATAGTTGCCTGTGATACTCCACAGGAGAGTATATTGTGACCTGCTTAAATGGGATCTCCTCATTTCTCATAATAGACTTCTAATGCATAATTAGATATAAATGGATGTGTGAGCAGGAGGGAAAGAAAAGGAAAGGGACAAAGCAGAGTAACAGCCTGCAGGAGAGGCAAAGAATGGTCTAAAAAGAACTGCAAAAGTACGGAGAGAGAGAGAGAGAGAGAGGCTCACGAAACTGCAGAGAGAGACAAAGCTATATATTTTTCTCTTTCATTAAAAGCTTCCCACGTTCTGCGATGCTGTAAGAAGAGCCGCAAGCATGTGCACGGTGAATTCAGCATTGACTGCTACACACACACACACACACACACACACACACACACACACACACACACACACACACACATAAACACCTCTAACAAAACCAGTAAAATTTTGTGAGATGAGGAGCACTACATTCACTTGTACTTTCAACTTCATAATTCAGATTAGGGCCAAAACCCTCAGGTACATGCATGTTCAGGTTTCTTTTTTTTTTTTTTGCATTTTTAAGAACTTTTCTTTACAGACTACTCATGTCTCACACCCCAACTGAACTACAACGAGGATCCTTTAATCCCATTAAATCCACCTATCTTTATTTTGTATTTAAACCCAGATCTCTACTGTGACGTGTTAATGTTTGAGGCCTTACACAGGGTTTGCAGTCACACCCTCAGACCTCTGTATGAGCAAATCTCCCAGGGCATAACAAGGAATACTCTGCTGGAAATACAATCTGCCACCCAAAACTTTCTCCTCTACGAGCAAAAACTCCACTTTTGCCTTCATCCCCCTGCGTCTCTGTATCTGCTACCATAGCAACACAGCAGTCAGATCCAAAAAAAAACAAACAAAAAAAAAAACAGTGAAATAATGAATTCAACCAAACGACTACATAAATTATTTGTGAGGAATGGATTTAAAAATCAATGCATGAGTAATGCTCTCCTTTTTCATTTTAACTAGATATTTTACTGGATGTCTGTGTGTGTTTAGGTACTTTGGTGGCCCCTCTGTCCAATAAATAAACCTTATATATGTCAAAAGATAAATTTACCCACATTTTAAAGGCCTTGCAGTTTTCATACTAGCCTGTCCTCATACACTGTGCACACTATTACTTTAAAGAAGCATAAAAACCTGAGTCATGTATTCCTTTAATTAAAATTCTGCATTAATTAAAGTATTAACCTTAAAAACTTGCGCCAAAGGATACAACACTTGTATGTGAGGGAGTTCTTTAAAGAGGCAGCCTGAACGAGAAAGAAATGCACACATAAATTTAAAAAAAAAAGGCAAGTTTAGAGAAGATTAAATGCTTTTACATCCACTTTCATTCCTTGGGTTAATAATATACTGCATATGTGTGGAATAGAACGACTGTGTGGTAGAGCTGTGGAATTCAGTTAGATCCACAGAACAGACTGGGGGTTCTAAAGTCTGACTGCGACACTAAAGTCACTGCACAATTTTAAAGGTAAATCAAAGAGATGTATGTGACTGCATTGGTGCCGTTTTGCCTTCATTTTACAACAAACTAGTGGTGAATAAACAAGCACACACTTCTTGTGGATGCTGAAATATAGCTGCCTCTTTGGCTTTTATGTAGTCTAAATTCTTGTTATCAAATCTCCCATGGCAACCGGTCAAAGGATGGCCACTGACATTGGCTGATGCCTCACAGTGTCGACTGCTACTTATAATGACATTAATGGCAATAAAAGGTTGTTCTGAATTATAATAGCTGACACATAGAGCACAACAAACTGTTTTCTGATCCAACTAATAAATCAGTGAATAGTGATAATGCTTGGAAGCTGCATTCGTACAAATCGACAAATTACAACCATTTTACCCACCTTTCAAGCCTACAGATTATATGTACTTCAAAAGATTTTTTGGCAGCGTTTAGGGTTTAATTACTTGAAGCTGTAGGATGCCAGTGTTTTTTATCTTCTGCCTCACAGATCTGGCTTCCAACACAGAAGTCCCAGATGTTTGGAATATCCCACAAGCTTGTAAACACAATGAGTAAATGATCGGACCATTTTAATTGCCATTGTGTCACCAGGAAATAATTTAGGCTCAATTTACTTCGAACTGCAAATGCATTCTAGACTCAGAACATTAGTCAGTGTCCTCTTTATTCCAATGCTATGTTTAAATAACAACTATTATTATGGGAAATAAATAACAACCTGCGTGTCGTGTGATGCTGAATAACAAATAACAAACATGGCAGCTGTCTTTATTCATGCTTGTTTTTCTGTTTTGGGTTGCTTTGCAAACAGCATCATCCTGTCAATGGTCCTGTCAGATCATTGAATACCAACATCACTTCTTAAGAGGCAGTGAAATTGATTATTCTGTTGTTTAGGGTATCACTTGTTGCTCTTTTCATGCTTCCCCACAACTCCTACCTCTATTTATCTTCGTTTTCCACGGTTCTGTTAAATCTTTTCTCTTCTCTCATATTTGCTCTTGTTATTTTTCTTCCTCTTGTCTTTACTCTCTCACCTTTTTCCTCTTCTTGTCAGCTTCTCTTTGTCTCAGTCTCATTATGTGAAACACTGACACTAGTTGAAGCATCCAGCTGTGGATTTCTCACTTAAAATCATCAAAATCATTCACATCAAATCAAGTGTTAATGGCGTTCTAAGTTCGTGTGGTTGTGTGTTGAATGGGTATTTGGCTCTTTGATGTCTATGTATGAATGCTGCAAAGAAGAGTGTTTTAGAGACTACTTCAATTTGTGAAAACTCATCACTCATTAAAAATACGGTTGGGACACATGCAGTTAACTCTGCAAGTGTTTTATGTCAACTATACCCACATACTGGTGAGATGAAAATTACTTAGCATCGCATAGTCTCATTAAAGAAATTATTTTGTGTTCTTGAGGTTGTGATAAAAAAAAGAACTTGATTAAAGCCTGTAATAACTTTGTAGGTGAGAAATCAAATATGAATGAGCCAAATGTTACACTGTAAGACCGGATAGTTGACTTTACTTAAAAAATGTCAGGTAACTCGTTGCCTTTAAAAATTTAAGTCATGAATAATGAAAACTTGAGTGTATTAAACTTAAATGCTTGATTTGAATGGAATTGCTATTTTAAGTACAGCACATTAAATGCCAAGTAATTTAACTTAAAATTTGTTTCAATGTCAGTTGTTTTGTATAATCATTAGACTTAATATCATCAGTTCACTGGACTCATTTTCGAGTTGGTTAAAATTAATATCTGTTACAATATATTTGGCTTTGTATAACTATTCAACTTAATTTATTGTAGCATGGATGAAAGTTGGGCAGGTAATTGGCTCAATGTAATTTGCCAGTAGAGAAAGTGCTTTTATTTTGTCAAAGTATTAAGATTTCCAATGTACAAAGAAAATTTTGGATGAACAGTAAAGCCATAGTTCTTCCTCTGGCTCTGACTCATGGTGCAGCTCTACAAAAACACAAAAACAAACACAAAAAGACCAATAAACATTGGCATACACACATTCAGTCCAAATTAACACTAACACCACAACCCCGCTGAACCCCTGCACAGAAAAAGAACACATTTTCAAGAACATGCCCAATACCCACAATGCAATGCAGAGATAAAAAGGTGTGGTCATGACTAAAACTTAGTGATTTAAATCCATTCAACTTAAACTGTTTCATACTTTCAACTATGTCTACAAATTAGTAGAATATACTTAACATTTTATAGTAAAGGAATAAAACTGAAATCATTTAAGTAAATTGTAATTAAAGCATTTTAGTCAATACAAATTTCGGGCTTACAGTGTAGAATCTATCACTTGAATCAGAAAATCAGTATGAAGTGATTTGTGCTGCGTGCATAGTACCTGAAGCATCAACAAAAAGACAGAAAAGGATGTATAAAGAGGCAGGCAATACTTCACTGCAAACAAACACTCGCCATGCAGCACCTGAAAAGATGCCCACATAATGAAAACACAAAAGCAGCAAACAGGGAAACAGGGGGATACAAAGGATGTATGAAGAAAAATAAGTGAAGATGTAAGGCCATGCCTAAGCCTGCATAAATTCCCATTTCTCTTTTGAATAATAACAGTTTCATTCCTGGGTGAAAAATGGGAAAGGCTTGGGTAAGTGGTGAAACTTTTAAATCCGTGGTTCCGTGCTAGCGGAGTGGGAATAAATTACTCTGTCAGAGTCAAACTACAGACACACAGCTACGTTTGTTAAAGTGGAAAGTGCTGGAAATGCCTCCAACCCTGAGCCATTACACATCATTTGTCAGGCCCACAGCCATCGTGTAATTGGGTCTGCACTACCTCTGTCACATCAACAGCCATTTAGATGTAAATATGAGGGCAGCCCATGTAAGAAAAGCACATGACCTTTGATAGGTAAGACTATACTGAGAGTTCCTAGAGTTAAAACAGTCACAATATCTACCACATAAGGAACATAAGCTAAACTCTGGACAGTGTAGTAAAGTTTCCAGACGGGCAAAAAAATCCACATGCCCCAAAGGGAAACTTCAAATGGATTGCCTGAAAACTTTATTTTCCTTTGTTCCTCTACATCATAAATTATCTATAATAATATAGATCTGTTTGGTGATAAAATAGACATCAACTGAGAAAATTCGAAACTGATCAAATCACAAACTATGAAAAACTTAAAGCTGTTACGTCTATGATTTTGTGTGTGTGTCCTTTTCATTTTCCTTTAAAGTCTAAGAACAAAGAGTGACAGATGACACATGCTCTGATAGTGGAGAAGGACTTGAGATTGTGTGTGTCTTACAGTAAAAAGACCTGAGTCTCACGGGAATTTAATTATGACTAAAGGTAGCTCTGGATAAATGGGCTAAAGTGTCCACATCAGGAAACCATAGCAGAGATGACAAGAGGACGACAGAACAATTGGATACACAGGAAGAAAATAAGTATAAGAACGAGAAAAGGAGCCCATCAGAAAAACTCAGAATGGTTTGGGAGAAATTAGCAGACACAGAGACAGATGGAGAGCCTCGATTACTCTTCCAGCATCCTGGTGTGGCAGCAGTCCGACATGGATCGTTGTTGAAGCAACAATGCAATTGCAGTGCAGACAGAGTTGTAATTCTGCCCCATTCCCTCACGGCTAATCAGCCTGTGCCAGCTCACCATCCATCAGCCTGTTGGGCTACCCCTGTGGTTACATGTGGAAGTGTGAGGATTTGTAACCGAGGAGAGGGAAGAGAAGACAGAGGACGATATCAGTAGATGTAGGGTCACATTAGTGATGTGTGGATCGATACTGAAATATCAATATCTCCGATACCAGATCTTTACACTCTAGAATCGATTCACTAATCAAAATATCGATAGTTTTGATACTTTGGTCATTTGAGGTAATGTATATCAGGAACACAGTGGCAAGTAGCTAAACTATTGGGATCCAAACAATACGTGATTGGTCGGAACTACTTCTTCTTCCACCTAGGTAAGTGTGTACTGTGTCACGTTTCTCACTCAGCCTGTACTGAGCAAAAACAGAACAGACTAAAGGGGAAAACAGTAAATATGTTATCGTTCCTTAACAAAAACTTGTGAAGGAATGAAAGTGTCGATGTGGGATGCTTTGTTGAAGTGTTACATGTTCAGTATTTTCATGCTAACACATTCATGTAATGTGAAATAATATGAAATTTTTCATTTTTATAATACTTCTTAATAATTAAACAATAATTACTCTCATGTTGTGTATTATTTATGATGTTATGATTTGAAATATGCAATTTTTTTGTTTAGATTTTCCAGACATTAAGTGTCTTTGTACAAAGTATCAGTGTCGGATCGGTATCGCCAATACCAGCCTGAATTTTACTCAGAATCAGATCAGAAAGGAAATGCACTGATTTGTTGTGTTAATTTGCTGTTTGATGTGTTGATTTATTAGCAGTGAGGAGGGGAGTAATGAAAGACATCTATGTGGACTCCATTGGCAGGTTCTGCCAGGTATGAGACAGCCACACTCATTAGTCTGTCTATGTGGATAAGTCTTAGTGTATTATCCAGGTCCAGCTAAGGAGACAAATCAGCGACAGTTTCACCACAAAGCCTCAGATTATTATACTTTTATCGCTATTATCATTAAGCGTTTTCCAAAACTCCATTCATTAGAAATCGTTTCTATCTTTCCTGTCATTCCTGTGATTTGTTTAATCTTATCATTTGAGACCACCGTCATGGTACCCATGCTTATCGCCCAGTTTTTCTGCTACTATTTGAAAATTACTCCTGATTTTATGATGATTTTTTGCCTTATTTGTCCATGAAAGACTGATTTGTTAAAACACAAAAGACTATTTTGGTTGTAGCAGTTAGATGTGGGGTTGAATTCATGTTCTGTTTGGTATATCCACAAGTGCTGCTTCCATTTCTCTTTTTTTTTCTTGTGCACTTAAATTCAGCAATTTGTTCTCTTTTTGACAGACTGATTATCTTGCAGCACTTCTTCCTATCATTATCAAACTAGTTTGGGTGTCTGCCAGAAATACCAAGTACAATAAATGTATAAAACTTTACACACTGTACAAAAAAAGATTTTTTACCAAAAGAAGCTTTTATAGTTAGTCATTTTGTGAATGTGTTTCAGGTTTTTTAGGTGCTATTATTCCATGGCGGACTCTTAATTGGTTTTTTATCTCATTTCAAAATTAAGAAACATAGCAAATTTCAACAGCATCCATCTTAGCAGTATGCTTGGAAGTGATCCACCTGTCAACAAAACATCCTTTTCTCTGTTTGGAATATTTCCAGAGTACAATATTACATTTGGTTTCACGGCTAGTGTTCATCTACTTCCATCTGTTTGTGGAGTAAAAAAAAGAGAGTCTTATTTTCTCTGTATTTTTGCATCAACATACAATAGTTAGATGTGATCACGAGAGGCTGATAACATCAAAGTTAAAATTTCTTTTGATCGCTGACTGTAAATCTCATTTCCTCCAAATGATGCTTTAAGCTTAAAGTCACTAAGCTACACTAAGCCTTCTCCCAAAATCATCCAAGCGGCACACTGTTTTTTTTTCTGCCTTTACATGAACAAAAGTGACATTCACCAAAATGATGTGAAACTGAACAAAGATTTTAATTAGAATCACCACCATTTATGAGGAATTTGTCCTGATTGGAGACAGTTGAGAGAATTCCTCCTGTTATCTTTTACCCATATCCCTGAAATGACTCATGACTCATGGATCTGTGTGTTCACTTAAGGCGAAGACACACCAACCCGATTTTCGGTGGTGATGTTGTTGGGCAGTCTGGGGAGGTCGGTGACATAAGTCTGTTTGGTGTGTTCTGTGCGATCGGCCGTCGTTAATGCCGTCGCCAGTCTTTTCAGCCAATTCAACATGTGTAATCGGCCACTTCCAGTCGTTCAGTCGGACCAATCTAATTGGTGGATGGATAGCCCTTGACTAGTGAATCAGTGAAGAAGTTTCCATGTGAATAAAGCTATGCCAAGGCACTTCACACTGTTATTGTCTTTTATAATAGGCCATTCACTGCTCGTATCGTATCTGAATGAGTGCCAGTCAGTGTTGACTATGGACTTCATTCATTCCATGAAGTCAACACTGTTAGCATTGTTAGCATAGTGCGATTTCTCCTTAGTTTTCGCCTGTGACATTTTTCTTCTTCCATAAGAAAAAGCCTGAGATCTGACAACACCAGTATCTTCTTATTACTAACCATCCGTTCAATGAGTACAACAACAACAACAACAACAACCCTTCTGGACTACTCAGCACTGTCTGCTGACAACAATGACTGACGACAGCAAACTCTGTGTTTTGGTCTAGAGAAATGTTCAATCATTTCCGGTTTTAAGTCTTGCGCAAACCCAGAACGTACGCTCAAGTCAGTAGTTGATTTGGTGTGTTCTTCACACTTTTTTGACCGTGTTGGGGGATCAGTCGGGCTACCTTTTCTGATGACGACAGTCGGGTTGGTGTGTCTTCACCCTTACACAGATCAGTTGAGTCCTACCACAATTAAATCCCAAACGGTGTCACCCACAAACCTCCTGCAACTTTTACAACCTAATAACAGCACATAGTGCTGTAGAGGCCTACAAACGTCACATAAATTACAATAAGGAGTTGATTTGTAGGGAGGAAAGGGACTGATTGAGCCAAATCTATCTGTGAGCCCAACAGTCTGAGCTAGAGAGGGATGGTCGAGTGAATCAATATTTGGATGTCTCACCTGAGATTCAGAAAGAGGAACCACTCACCAAGAAGTACTTAGACAGAGACGCGATCTCAGACAGCGGGACAAACAGAGATTTGGTTACTCAGAGGATCCACTGCAATGTGAGTCCTCTGATTCAGATTGACTTCAAATGACTCAAGTGACAACCCAGATCCTGTCAGTGAGTGATTCAGAGCGATCCGAATCCTTAAAATGATCCGTATTTCCCATCACTAGTCCTGATTTTTGCTTAAGATCATATAGTTTTGCTATATTGCCAGTCCCAATTTGAGAGTTCTCTTGCATTTTACACATTTTACTGTTGGAAAGTACAAAAACAAACAGTGTTATGGTTGGTTTAGATAGGTGCTTTGGGTTATAACTCCCGAAGCACCTTGGAGGTTTTCAGTGTAAAACAAGAAACATTTTTTGCAGCATGCTAGCTAACACTGGTTCTTATCATTTATTTTAAGCGTGACCCCAGAGCCCTTCTGCAGACAGAGATGAAAAGGTAAAAAAAAAAAAAAAATAAGGAAAGAAGACGAAGAAAAAAAAAAATCTTAAGTTACTGGAGCAGAACGGTGAAGAGGCTTGAAAGTGCTTTTAAGTTTCCAAGGCAGATTGAAACTCCCTGGGAACACAAAATGCATACACATCAAAATAGCACAATGACGCCTAACACACAAACACATACTGGTATAAACACTCTAAGGCCGACTTACAGAATATAGACACAAACAAAGAAACAAACAAAGCACAGTAAAATACAATACAATCACAGAGGAAAAACACTCACACACCTAACCAACTTACACGAATACACACTTCCAGAATATTCAGGCACAATCCTACAAACTCAAACCTATGTGTACCAAGTGGGGCAGTAATATTGCTGAAATTACTATTGAGGCTTAGCAGTAACCAGAGTTTTTTTCTTTCTCTTTCTTTCCTCGATCTCTTGATGGACCAGAGGAGGCTGAATCAGGATGGAAAATCGAGGGGACACACACATATCCAGTTTCTCTCCTGTATCTGTGCATCTATCTGGCCATCACCCTCCTCTGCTCAGTCACTATGCCCTCCTCTTTCAAGAAAATCACTGGACCTGAAATGGACAATATACATCTAATTGATGTACCAAGTAGCGTACAATGCAGGTGTTAAAGCACATTTCACCATCGCCAAGAGCATCTAAAAGCACATATGGTTCCTTAAAGCTTTGGTGCATGACAGTTTTTTGGTGTCATTGGGCGAAGACATATAATTACCTTTCATCATATTGTGCATCAAGTGAGAAATTAGACTTCTGCATCTCCGCTGTACTTTGTTTACAGGCTGATGAAAATTTTACACAGGGCACAAGATGTCAGCTGTAATTACTGACCGATGTTAAAGGAGCTATATGTGGTATTTCTACTTTCCAGTAATGAAAAAAAACAAAAACTAAAAGTATGATTAGAGCATTTAGAATGAAGAGCTCTGAAGTTATGCCAAAGCATTGAATGGCAGAGAAATGAACTGAATCTGTTTATATCAATGGTTCAGATTCATAGATACTGATTTATGTGACCACTAGGCCACAGGGCCTTTGACCAAAGAGTCAAAAGTTAGAAGTACTGTTGTTTTCACCAATGCATACAGCTCCACATGAAAAGAATGCAGCTTGATGATGAAATCACAGTGTTTCTTCTGCATGGAGGGTAGATTATGAAACTTTTGAAGGTATAAAGTTACAAAGTGGCTATTGTCACAGCACTGTTAGTCTAACTTTCTCATGTGTCTATTACCCCAGAGTCAATCAGCACCCTTGTTACATCATGTGTAGCGGTGACCTGTCACTCTGCTGCCACCGTACAATAAGCATCACAAAAAGTGGCGTTTTCCCTATGGCAACGCAAGGGGGGGTTGTAAGATTTTTCTGCTCTGGGAAGCATTCTCCAACAATACAGTTTCAGGGCACCAACAACACCTGTGCCATGTGGACAAAAGAATGAAACGATGTTAAACTTTTCCAGACTGACATCATTTCATTGTCGTGTGCACCACAGTATTGTGGCAACAAGAGAACAATGAGTTCATGCAACAGTATCCATGATTGGCTCTGTGGCAAGATGACAGTTGATTGGCTCCGTGGCCATAAAACTGATACTTCATGCCACAGTACTGTGGCAGTAGCCACTGCCATAAAGTTATGTGAGGCTAAGTTTGCTGTTTGTTTGAACGATTCCAAACAGATCTTTAGTGCAGCTCTTGACAATGCAATCTGTACAGGAAATGGAGACGATTTGTAGTTTTACTGTCACTGTTTACTGTCTAAAAACAGAGCTAAGCTAACAGTGTTACAATGTAAACTATCATCCGATGCAGCAGATGAAGATCATAAAACGCTGTTATTTTTACCTAAATAACCAGCTATGAGTTTTAGTTTGAAGACCAAAACTTAATGAAAGCATAACATAGATGTGTGTAAACATTGAGCTTCATGCTTTATTCAGAGTGACATAGTCCGTGGATACACAGTGTTGACTTGTTGGTGGTTTTGGCAGTCCTAAATCTGTTTTGGTATGTGAATTCTCCCTGCTGTTGAGATTTTGGAATAGCTATACTACCTATAACCATTTATTTTATTTTTTTTTTTTTTTTAATAAAGATTTTTGTCATTTGTTCTGCTCTAATCTAGAGAAGAAACACAGCAGCTCCCATAACTATGATATTTTGGCTTCAGTTTTTCATAGAAACATCATTGAGACATCTATATTTATATTTAGTTTTCCGATTCAAGCAGAAAGGAATGAGCTGCAGAAGGCATGTGTCCATTTTCAGATTATGGAATTTTTCTCCTAATTTCGGGCTAAATCTGCTAAATCAAGATGTCTTTATATGTCAGTTAACAGCGTCTTTAACATAACCTTCTGCATGCTACCAAGCTGTGCAGGAGGAAAATCTAACAATTCCTTCCATTTCTAATCTCTAGCAATCGCTGGGATACAGCTGAGAATACTGAGGTGGCTTTTGCAAGTTGAAAGGGATCAGAGACGACCCTGAGTTTTCCGGGATTCAGTGCATAATTTCTCTGGGACTTTATATCTTGGTGCCTGGGGAAAATTGCTAAAAATGGCCGTTTCAGCTGGATGGAAGAAAATTCACAGAGCTACTCAGGTAATAATTACCCTCTCTATGTGGCAATACTAATGCTATCCACAGAGGGCTGTTAACTCCTAATAGATATTGTCAATTCCACCCAGGTGAGAGATGGCCAACATAAGGCTACATCAGCTGTATTATAATAGAATCTAGAGACTCAAGATGTTAATGGACTCTTCAAGATAATTTATATTTATTTCTTAAGTTCTTAAGCGTCACTAAAGAGGAAAACAAATACTATTGTTTTATACAATTGCAGGAAACAGTGGCTTATAAGGAGAGTCAACATACTCCAAAGAGGAGTAATGTACACAGAGATACATTTATGTACAGGTTTCTAAAATACCAGAGGGTGATTTTACAAGGACAGGTAGACATCAACTAAAAGCATAAACAATTGTAAAGGCATCTAAGAGTTTGGGGGCTTTTATGAAGACAACAAAGACAGCTTCACCTTGAGATGAAAACCAAGGCTGGTGTAATTAGTTACAAATGGATGGGTTGATGTTTGTGCTCCCTGAGTGTGTCTGTGTGCCTGGTGATGAATAGTATCAGTCTTAAGTTGTGAGGGGAGTGTAATCAAGGACAAGAGACAGAGAGCTAAATCGACCCGAGGGACAACGTTGTCAGTTGAGTGTGAGTTAAAGACTGTGTGCTTGCGCGCTCCTTGAACATTTGTCAGTGTTTTCGTAACGCCGTTTGCTTGTGGCGTCGTGTGCTGAAGAAGTGTGACTTCAGTTATTGTGATATCAAAGAATATATACATGAAAAATGCATCAATCCTTTTGTGTTCTTTTGAAGAAAATCTGCAATCATACATAAATCAATATAGAATTAAATTATTAACGATGTTCAGATTATTTATTCATGGTGAACACAGTAAAGAAGTATAATCAAATCTTATAAAATTATTATATTGTAAAAGGTCATGTTAAATTACATACTAAGTTAATTAATTAAAGTTTCCTGATATACATATGCAAGCTCAGTAATTTTCCAACACGGTCTAAAAATACTTCATGCATGCACAGTAGACATATAAAAAGTGTGCGTCACAGTGTGATTCAATTAAAATGTGAATCCTCGTCGCTGAATAAAACAACATAAGCCAGTAGCAAGACTTGGATAATGACAAGGACCGCCTGCATTGTGGAGGGCAAGAGTGGACTGAAAGCGAACTAAAGAGGCAAAGCTAAGCAAAAAGGCGAAAGATTAGTTTAGAGCCAGGGAACTAATTAAATGAATCTGGAGATAAACGTTTAATTATTTCCTCTCAGCCCTTTCTCCTGCTCATTTTCTTCCCTTCTTCATTACTGCCTTTCAGAGCTTCTGCAGAGCTCCAAGTGTCAGGAGGAGGTGACGGCTCTGAGCCAGTGAATTCAGTCCACACACACACACACACACACATACACACACACATACACCTTTCTCCCTTTCTTACTCCTTACTTACAGGTTCACATACACACTCACCTACAGCCGCTCTCACCGAGTCAAGACTCTCACACTAAAGTACACACCGTCACGAAGAACCACACACACACACAAACACCCCCTCTCACTCTATCTGAATGTAGATGTGGTAGTTTTAATCCCAGATGGATCCATAGGGAGGTGTGGAAGGGTACTGGAAGGAGAAAGGGCCGTGACTTGATTTGAAAGATGTCTTCTGTTTCGGTAAGTACAGAGGCGCCTCTTGTTTTATAGTACGAGGATCCATATGCTGCAGCTCAATAAGGGAGACTGCAGCCTACGGGTAGAGCAAAGATTCACTACCATATGTTGTCATTTCTACAGCAGGAGTCAACACTGGGTTGGCATAGAGTACGAAGACCACCTCTCAGCTGCACGACATGTGTCAGAGAACGTCTGCTAACTGAGCATTGAAAGGAAACATCCCCAGAAAAACACCTTACTCCTCAGGGAAGAAATTGAGTGTAAAAAAGCTACATATTCCCCACTGCTACTGTTATATGGTGCACATTTTACCACTGTGATCAAGCCATTACCTCCCCAGATGCCCTTTGCAGCTAACCCTGATAAATCTCCTCCATAACAACCTTTGCATTATTTGTTCATTAACCTTTGATCATTGAACTACTTCAGTTTATTGTGTACAAAAGCAAAACCATAGCATTTTACACCCAGTTTGTGAACAGCTAGTAATGATGAGTAAACATGTTTAGTCCGTGCTCACTCAGCTGTATCTGTTACTAGTTCTGCATGACTGCAAAGCTTTTCCTGGAGGTGACAACATACAGACTCCCTACACTGGGAAACCTGCCGTGATACACTTCAGGATGTAGGCATGGCTAGGTAATTTAAACCTCTACTGCTGAATAAATGTAAGATAATGAAGGAAGAATTTGCTTTTTAAGCTTTCAGTTGACAGTACTGTCATTAGACTGGCAATGACTAGCAGATTTTCATAATTCCATTATGCCACAGTGATTAGCACTCTAAGTCTAATGCAAACATTCAGATTAAAGATATATATTTAAGCATGATCTGGAGATCAGAATCCAGAAGTACCTAGGGTTTGCATCTATTCACTTGTAATACAAAGTTATTTCCAGTTTTCCCCCAAGGCAGTTTGTTTTTTTGTTTTTTTTTCGAAACAAAAAGATTTTGCTGACTGCTCTATGGACTGTGTGGCTGAAAAATTAGTTGTGCAGAGTTTCCCTCCTGGGAGTGGAACAAAACAACAGCTGTAGAGAAGCAAACCTAAAGTAGGACATACTCAGTTTCATAGACTGTATTGAATGAGTAAATATTTAACTTAGCCCATGTGTTGCAAAAAGAAAAGTCACAAGATGAGCACAGAGAGGCATGACTGAGCAGAAATAAATAGGTTCTATGAGTACAGCTAGGAAAACACAGGCACCTAGTCTGTGTGATGGGAACACATTTGTGAACACACACTCACACACAACGAGGGATCATCTATAAATGATGACAAACCAATTAATATGGATCTTTGGTATCAGTATGCAGGACGTCTTGTAAGCTGCAATCATTACAGTGCAATCACCAAGACATTCCCCGTGGCCCTGTGTGCATTTAACTGTGACTAAGACTGTCCACTTATTTCTCTATATATTTGTGTGGGAGCGCATGCGCATTTAACGTGTGTGTTTGCAGTAGCAAGAGGTGTAGTGCATCTATATTAGGACCCATATTAATATTCTGCCGCTGTTTCTGCTACCTTGTCCCATTCTTCTGTCTCTCCCAGACAATTTCTCACACTCAAAAGCTTGAATCTTAACTATAGTATAAACATACACGCACATAAATACTGTTCGACTGCCCTGCACTTTGGTCACTTTTTGCTCTCTTTCAGTTGTGAGCTTTGTCTTTCTTCTTTGCGCTCTGGCATCGCCCTCATCATCTTAGCTCTGTTCACATCTGCAGAGCCACAGAGTAAACAACTGACTGACTGCTGTCACAGCATGTAGCCCTCCTATGCACTCATGGAGGCCAACAGAGTGCATCGACTTCTGCTGACTCCCAGGACTCAACTGCACACATGGCTGAGGACTGCTTTACCCTTTACAATAGAACACACACTCACACACACACACACACACACACACACACACACACACACACACACACTCATGGCTTCAACACCCCGGTAAACATCTATGTGCTGACTGCTACAGCACACGGCCCTGGGCAAGCCAGCTCCAAACACGCACAGAGACAGAGATGGACAGATAGACGGTCACAACGGCATACACTGAGCTGTCATCTCTAAATCAGCACACAAACAATGCAGCAAAAAGGGGAGGGAGCTGAAGGCGAGAGTAAAGGAGAGCAATAAAAATAGAACAATCTCTACTGATCCACTCTCAAATGGATTCTTTACATGTCTTTAGCCGTATCTGCCTGAAAATATTTGTCAGCATCCAATGTGATGTGGTTTCAATAAACATTTGAGACATAAACCAGGAAACCAACAACATTTTGAAGTGCCAACATCACTTGGAGGAATTTATAAACTGATCTGAGGCTGAAAGTTGATGATCTCAGGACTATAGGGACTGTGCCTTTAAGCCTTACATTGAAATAGACAAGTAATCCGTCTCTGTCTCTCCCTGTGTCTGTGTTTCTGTCACTCTCATTTACGCCCATGTAATTTACACTTTCTTTGCTCTTTCACCACTCCATTAGCTAGCCGACGTCATTCTTATGTAATTCAGCTGCTTGCCTGAGTACTGTAAAGAAAATATTCATCTGTTAAGTGTTATGCATGTGTTATTACTTAAAACAGGGTTTCTGCAGATCATTAAAAAAGCATTAAAAGCCATTTGTTAGGGACCAAGCAGTAAGACGATCAGGAGACAGGACTAAAGTTTCTCGCGTGGGTTTTTATTTACCCAAAATTATTCAAAAAATGATTACAATCGATAGTTTTAACAAGTAAGTATATAAAAGAGGTCAACATAACAGAACTGTGCTCAAAAATAATAGCAACTAAGGCTGAGAACACGAACTGATGCATCAAACAAACTGACAAAAACTGACCTAACAAAATGAGACAAAGGGGGAACATATATAGTGTCTGGGCCAAACCATTAAACAAACAAGGGGAAAACAAAATGGACACTAACTGTAACTAAATACAACTGAAGCTCTGAAAACATTAAATCCCCTCATGACAACACAGCCCATGGTTCCTTCTGACGAGGCGGCTGCGGTATATAACTCTGCTCCACCCTTAGCCACGCCTTTTCCCCACATCAGGATGGTGCCAGGACACTCCACTCAAACAAAAGAACCAAGGATTAATATAACAAAAAAAAAAAATTAATTGTCACCCTACACTGTTAATATATGTGCATCTATATTACAATGTAAGATTAAAATAAAGAAATACAAAATGAACTAAACTGTGTATGTTAAATGACTGACTGCAACTGAAGACCATGTGCTGTTAACCAGACTTATAAAAATAATATGATATGAAACTAATAAGGTGATGGTGTGTTTGTAAAGATGTTACCCTGTGTGGCTGTGTCCATCACACCATTAAACAGATTTTGTGAAAATTAAGGCCTTAAATGGCGTTAAAAAGCATTAAATTCCATGTCCAGAGGCACTAAAAAATTAAATACTGTACACTTCATGGAAAAAATGCATTGTTATACCCGATTTATTTTGATTATATAAACATTTAATAATTTTGATCGGAAATATAGTTTGATGATTGACAGGCCGAACCCTTTAATTAACTATTGTTTATGGCCGAAGCATGAAGTCACAACACCGGATACTTGGAATGCAACGTGCTTTGAGTGTGCTCATGCTGTGGTGAAAGAGCGGAGGGAATATTAGCAAATGTCAGAAAAATGGGAAAATGCAAGTTTCAGCAGAAGTGATTAGAGGAGGAACGATTCAGAACCTGGTTAAAGCCTGTCGATGGTAAACCATCATATATATAAAACTATACAGGGCGTCCCAAAAAAATGCATACACACTTTAAAAAATTGTAAAGTAGGTGTTTCTTAAAATTCTTTTAATTTTCAAAATGTAATTGAATTTACAAACATCATTTTATTGATCTGTCACCGCCTGTTCTCAAACTGACGTCCGTTCTGGTCCAGGCATTGCTGAAAATGCCAAGCAATGGAATCGCACATGTCATCAAACAATTCCCTTGGTATTTGCGTGCATTCATGTTCAATGGCTGCGTTCAATTGCTGCTCTCAATTCAGCGACTGTTGCAGGTCTCATAGCGTAGACTTTGTCTTTTAGGTATCCTCATAAAAAAGTCTAGTGGTGTGAGGTCTGGTGAACTTGCCAAACAGGTGGATTGGACGGAGGGGTTTCGTTGAATACCCTCTGCGTCAGGGGTGTCAAACTCATTTTAGTTCAGGGGCCACATTCAGCTAAATTTGATCTGAAATGGGGTGAATCAGTAGAATAATAACATAATATATAAATAATGTCAACTCCAAACTTTTCTCTGTTTTAGAGCAAAAAAAGTAAATTTACATTATGAAAAGGTTTACATCTACAAACTATCCTTTCAAAAGATGTGAATAACATGAACAAACTGAAAAAAATAAGCATAATTTTAACAATATTATGTCTCAGTTTATCATTTCTACATGTACATTACAACTTACAGATCACAGTGGATCTACAAATACACAAAACATTTAGTAACAGTCAGAATCTTGTTAAAATTGTACTTACTTCTCTTAAGACATTTCAGGTTGTTTATATTTGTTCAGGTTATTCACATTTTTTGCTAAATTATACTTTGTTTTAGTGTAAATACATGAAAATATTTACATTTACAAAGAGAAAAAATTGGAGCTGTCTTTATATGTTATTATGATCGCATGTTACTGGTCCCGCCCACTTGAGATAGAATTAGTCTGGATGTGGAACCTGAACTAAAAGGATTGTTAATATGTTCAGTGTAATTTTTGCATTTGACATATTCATCCCAAGGGCCAGACTGGACCCTTTGGTGGGCCAGATTTGGCCCCCGGGCCGCATGTTTGACACCAGTGCTCTGCGTTCACCAGTCCTCACACCACTAGACTTCCAGTGTCTGGACCAGAACGGACGTCAGTTTGAGAACAGGTGGTGACAAATTAATAAAAAGATGTTTGTAAATTCTATTACATTTTAAAAATTAAATGAATTTTAATAAACACCTATTTTACAATTATTTAACGTGTGTACTGTATACATTTTTTAGGACACCCCGTATATAAAACTGTATCTGCATTTGGACATGGGTGTGAAATTTGTTTAAAGGGGCATTAAAAAAAAAGGCATTAAGGCAAGAAAAAGCATTAAATTAGATTTGCTGGTCCCTGCAGAAACCCTGTAAAACATAGTTACATTCAAAAATGTTGAGACGCAAACACTTTAGTCCAAAATCCGTGGCAGCAAAAAAATCCTGACTATGTGTACACTAAAGCGGTCGCACCAAAGTCATAAACTATTTACATTTCATCAGAATAAATTGAGAAGATAGCTGCAGTTGTCCATCAAACGCCTGCTGTGATAACTCTCCGTAAAACCCCCTGTCTCTGCACACTTGCCACAGTGAGCATTCTGCAGCCTGCAATTTACTCAAAGAGTGAATTTCACAGGAGTTCACGAGGAGATTTAAACAACAGGTTCTGCACTCGTCTTGCAATAGTTCTCCTCAAATTACAGGTTCAAACCACTGATCATGCCTCAGAGCACACACAATATCTATCATATTATAGTTATTATATTCTAAAGACAAAAACAATGGCACAAACCATTCTGCAATCCACTTGTGCCATCTACATCAAACGCAGAGATATGTTCTGTGATTCAATGACAAACCACAGGTCTTTGTAAACTGGATTAAGAGGCGGCCACATTCTGTGCCACCTCCAGCTCTCTATAACATCTCTTTTATATATACATCTCTTTTATTTTATTAGCAGAGATTTACTGATGTGGTGGAACTGTGGTTACATTAACAGTCAAACACATTACTTCTCTTTTTTTCCCATGATTATTACATGTCTTGTTCCATCTCCTAAACCATGCTCATTGTAAAAAGTTTAACACAGAAAGACCCAGCGCTTTTGTGGCAATTCCCAAATGAATTTCCTCTGTATTTAACCTTTCTTATGTGATTTATCACCATTTATTGAATGAATGAATGAATGAATGAATGAATTTATTTTTGGTTTTACATCAATCATTGTACTCAGTATATCAGTTGTAATAAACATAAAAAACAAACAAGGAATAGGCTAGAAGCAAAAGCTTATTTTTTTCAACTATTACACTGCTTACATCAACTTAAATGTGTACAGCATCGAGCGTTTACACCATAATAATAACAAATAAAGAAATAAAAAAAGTCAACAACAAAAACACATCTACTCTCTCAATTCGATATTTCTGAATAATTTAAACTTAAAGTACTCTTTATTTTTATTTTTTTATTTTTTTTAAATTTCGCCAAAGGAGTGGATAACTTAAATGCATCATAAGGTCCATTCCATAATTTCACACCCACAATCCCAGCTCATCTAGACTTCACATCTTTGTAATATTATCCTCTTTATTTCATGTTTTTCCAGTGAAAATCGGGTGTTTTCCTATATTTAATTCACTGATCATATAGATGTTCATAAAAGCTCAGAGTAAAGTTGAGGGATATTATATTAGAAACAGAGAAAATGAAAGAAAAAGACATTTTCAGAAAAGATATAAAAAACTGTACATAAACCAAGTGTCTCCATTCACTAATTTGTCAAACTCCTTGGGTTTTACTGGTGAATCAATGGGTCAAATGGATCATATCTGATGACCATGAAAAGATGACAAACTATATTTTACACCAATTATTTACATGGATTGATCGGATTAGTGGATCAACAGATATCAGTAGAAAGTTTTGGTTGACAATGGATGTTTGGGTCTTTATGGGTTAAACTAGCAAAATAAATAGTACACATGATTACAGTGTAACCACCACCACCTCATTATGAGCCAGGAAAAACACTTAAAGCACATAAAGGCAGATAAAATGCTTCAACCATATTTACCAGGAGAACCAGAGCTTCAGTGGCACAAAGAAAATTGTACATGCATCACTTTGACTTTATACTGTATATTGATACGCACTGGTGTCACCACAACATATTAAGTAATTAAAGTAGGTTGGAATCTATCAGATTTTTTGGAAGTTTTTGTATGTTAGTGTTGTAAAAGTCTGTCTTATGTACTAAGCAAAACTAGTGAACAAACCATCACTAGAGTATAACACTGTGTAGTAAGGTGGAACACATGACTCCAAGCACAGCCTTTTACAGTAGTGACACAATAATGCCTTTGTGTCAGATCTCCACAAAAAGAAGACAAATGACGCTCTTACCAGTTTCTCTCGAGATCTGGATAAAGGCCTCGACTCCACTCTCCCCGTAGTTGCCCTCCGAGGCCAGTGTGGACACGTAGTTCCACTCCATTGCTGTGACGATATCCATCATGGCCTGGGCCTGGTAGGAGTCTGGTGGTACGACGCGGGAGAAGAAGTCGTAGCGGGTGTTGTCACTCAGTTCAGGGGCCGTGGAGGCGTAGCTTATCTGGGGGATCTGGTAAAACAAAGAGAAGACAATGAGCTGAAGTGCATCCAAATCTGAAGCAACACAGACCATGAGACAATCTGAAAACTTAGTTTACCTCGACCATGCAAGGATACCCAATTATGTCACTGTTCTGCATACTGAAATTTGTTCGGTATGAATTAAAGGTTCAGAGGCGGTAGCTGTTGTACATGTGACGTTGTAGAAGAGCAAAAGAGAGGCACTGATAAACTCAAACAAGTGTAAGGATTTTCATGGAAAACAACAACCTCTACTGAAATAATGGTATCCCATGACATGTTTTTATGTCTTGGGCCCACTGTTGGTATTCTTGTTCTGAGACTCCATTCAGGTAACATTGTATCCCCTGAAATACCTCTGTTGGACTTCATTCATTAAATGATATGAAAATGAAAATAAAAACCTGATTGCAAAAAAAAACAAAAAAAAAAACGAAATCAATGTATAAGTTGTTATCATTGGACGTATGTCATGCGTCGACGGTTATGTTGAGTTTTGGTTTAGGGGTTTTTTGTTCTCTTCCTGTTTTATTTTGGTGATGGTGATCGCTTCCCTGTTTTCGTCTGCACACTGTTAGTCTTGTCTTTGTCTTGCCCTATCCCTTCATTGCCTGCACCTTGGTGCTCCTCATGTAATTGCCCACACCTGTTTGTGATCCCTACCTTCTCTATATATTCTTCCCCTCTCCCTTTGTCTGTTGTCAGTGCGTCGTTATCTGTGGTCTTGTGAAGAGCGTTCTGTTAAGTATCTAGTCTTAAGAATCTTGAACTCCATGTTTTCTACTTATGGCTTTTTGTTTGTTTAAAGTACGTTGTACTTCTCCTTTTGTTATTAGAAATTTTTAGAGCACGTTGTGCTTTCTCTTTTTGTTAATCTTTTTGTACTTTGAGAACTTTTGTTAAAATAAATCTTTTTTTTGACCACTGACAATTGCGTCTCGTGCATTTGGGTCCACACCAAGAGTCGAGTCTTAACAGTACGCACTGACCAACAATGGACCCAGCCGAGACTGAAGCCGTTTTGGCCGCAGTAGGAGCACAAGGACGACGGCTCTGTGAATCGGAAGCACACCTTGCTGCTCTGAGCCAAGCTGTGCAGCAGCTCAGAGAGCAGCAGCGAGGAGACCAGCAGGAAATGTCAAGACAGATTCTGGAAATGAATCACACCATGCATAGAATGTTAACTCACCTGGAACATGGGAACGCGGTTCCTACCCAGCCCGTCAGGATGGTTCCTGTCGTCTCTTCAATGCCTCCGCCAGCCGAACCCACCGTCAGCGTTTCTCCCCGGCCCTCGCCACAGCTCGCCCCTCCCGACAAATTCTCAGGACAATCAGGTGACTGCAGAACATTTATTTTTCAATGTGACCTACACTTTAAACTGTTTCCCGTAATCTATGAATCTGAGTATACCAAGCTGGCGTTCATCATATCCCACCTCACCGGACGGGCAGCGGAGTGGGCTACCAGCGAGTGGGACCGGGGAGCCGTCTCCTGCCAGTCTGCTGAGGCATTCTTCGCTGCTCTCCGGCGGGTATTCGACCACGTTGCTCCAACTCGTGAAGCGGTCCGGAGGCTCGAGAACCTACGGCAGGGGAACCTCAGTGTGGGAGAATATTCCATCCGTTTCCGCTCAGCAGCAGACAACACTGATTGGAACGATGCGGCTTTGAAGGACGCATTCCGCCGGGGCCTGTCGGGAGTCCTAAAGGATCAACTTGCGCCGCTGGAGGAGCCTCCAGACCTGGATACCTTGATCACCATGGCAACCCGCCTGGACATCCGAAATCGGGAGAGAGACCAGGAGCGACGCTTCGAGGACAGCAGGCGCTCGTTCCAATCAGCTCCTCCACACTCAACCACATCTGCGTCAAGACCCTACGTTCCTTCGGTGCCCCCTGCTGGAGAGGAGGAACCCATGCAGTTGGGTCGCACACACATCTCCCCAGCAGAACGGCAGCGCCGTCGACAGGAGGGGAGGTGTTTTTACTGTGGACAGCAGGGACATCTGAGGGCAGCCTGTCGGGTAAGAAAACCTCGCTCCTCACCAGAGATCCACGAAACCACCAGCAAAAACACCCTTCCTAGCTCACCCAGACACACTCTGACTCCAGTAACTTTTACAGTACATAATCGCAGGATAGAGTTGGGGGCCTTCATAGACTCAGGGGCTGATGAGAACCTTATGGATGAAGGTCTAGTTAAAAGTTTGAGCGTAAAGATGTGTGAGCTTCCCTCTAAGGTCACAGCTCAGGGAATTACTGGGGTGGAGCTATTTCAGGTCTCCCATCACACAGAACCTCTGCAGATGGACATTGATGACCACAGTGAACTGGTGGAGTTTAAAATTGTAAAATCTCTTGCTCACCCCATTGTACTTGGTTTTCCCTGGCTAAAAAAACACTATCCTTCCATAGACTGGATCTCAGGCAGGATTGAGGCATGGGGAAAGGACTGTAATGTGAGATGTATCAAGGGTACTCATAATGTAGCCACAGCATCCTTTTCCAAGCTCATGCAGGAACAGGGGAAAACAGAATTTTCAGACTTATCCAATGTACCTGCCCAATATCACCACCTGAGGGAGGTGTTTAGTAAATCTCGGGCATCCTCTCTTCCTCCCCACCGGGACTATGATTGTCCCATTGACCTGCTGCCTGGAGCTCCCATTCCTAAGGGACGCATGTACTCTTTGTCGCAGACTGAAACCAAAGCTATGGAGGAATATATAGACCAGTCTCTTAGGTCTGGGATAATTCGTCCATCCTCCTCGCCAGCGGGAGCGGGTTTCTTCTTCGTAGCTAAGAAGGACGGTTCTCTCCGTCCATGCATAGACTACAGCCCATTAAATGAAATCACGGTTAAGAATCGCCATCCCTTACCTTTAATGGCGTCAGCTTTCGACCAACTACAGGGAGCCCAGTACTTTACTAAGTTAGACCTGAGAAATGCTTATCATTTGGTCCGCATACGCGAGGGAGATGAGTGGAAAACCGGCTTTAACACTCCTTCGGGACACTTTGAGTATCTGGTAATGCCGTTCGGGTTAGCGAATGCTCCCGCTGTGTTTCAAAGCATGGTTAATGACGTGTTACGGGACTTTTTGAACCGCTTTGTGTATGTATATCTTGATGACATCTTGATTTTTTCTAAGGACTTAGACTCCCACAAGCAGCATGTTGCCCAGGTGTTAGAACGGTTGCTTGAGAACCAACTGTATGTAAAAGCAGAAAAGTGCGAGTTTCATGCCACTTCTGTAACTTTTCTAGGTTTTGTCATCTCCCCAGGAAAGGTGGAAATGGATCCCGCCAAGGTGAAGGCAGTGAGAAATTGGCCGGTCCCAGATTCCCGTAAGAAAGTGCAACAGTTCTTAGGGTTTGCTAATTTTTACCGAAAATTCATTAGAAACTTTAGTTCTATAGCAGCTCCCCTACATGCCTTAACTTCAGTAAATTCCTCTTTTGTCTGGACTCAACAAGCCAATAAGTCATTTGAGCGCCTTAAACTAGCCTTCACCTCGGCCCCCATACTCGCCATTCCTAATCCTGATTTGCAGTTTGTGGTAGAGGTTGACTCCTCAAATGAGGGAATTGGAGGGGTTTTATCACAACGTTCCCCCCATGATAATAAGCTTCATCCATGTGCATTCCTTTCACGAAAGCTAACATCAGCTGAGAAAAACTATGATATAGGGAACAAGGAGCTGTTAGCTGTTAAAGTGGCCTTGGAGGAGTGGCGGCACTGGTTAGAGGGGGCCCGGTTACCATTCATTGTATGGACTGATCACAGAAACTTGGAGTACATTCGCAAGGCTAAACGTCTTAATTACAGACAGGCCCGGTGGTCTTTGTTTTTCAACCGTTTTGATTTTACCTTGTCTTACAGGCCAGGGTCCAAGAATGGTAAGCCGGATGCCCTCTCTCGCTTATATGAACCAGTGCCAATGGCCAAAGACCCTGAACCCATCCTTCCATCTTCCCATGTGGTCGGAGCGGTCAGCTGGCCTATAGAAGATCAGGTCAAGCGGGAAGCCAGTGTGAGTCCAGCACCTAGCGATTGTCCACCTAACCGATTGTTTGTTCCCTCCTCACTAAGGGCGCAGGTCATTCATTGGGCTCACACGTCACTGCTGACCTGTCATCCTGGGGCTCGCAGAACTTCATTTGTGGTGCGCCAGAAGTTCTGGTGGCCATCTCTTGACCAAGACGTCAAGAATTACGTGGCTGCCTGCACCATCTGCGCCCGTAATAAAACCTCCTCCAGGCCACCACAAGGTTTGCTACAGCCTCTGCCAGTTCCTAATCGACCTTGGTCAGACATATCTCTAGATTTCGTCACAGGTCTCCCTCCCTCTAGGGGCAATACTACAGTTCTAACTATCGTGGATAGATTCACCAAAATGGTTCATTTTGTTGCTTTGCCTAAACTGCCTTCAGCTAGGGAAACGGCAAAGCTTCTTCTTACCGAAGTAGTCAGGCTTCATGGCATACCTAGAGATATTGTTTCAGATCGGGGCCCCCAGTTTTCCTCGAAGTTTTGGAAGGAGTTTTGTTCTCTTTTAGGTGCCACAGCCAGCCTGACGTCAGGTTACCATCCACAGTCGAATGGGCAGACGGAGCGCCTCAATCAGGAGCTCGAGACCTGCCTACGTTGCCTGGTGTCACAGAATCCAGCATCCTGGAGTGAGCACCTGGTCTGGGTGGAGTATGCCCATAACACCCTGCCTACCGCTGCTACCGGTCTGTCCCCTTTCAATTGTGCCTATGGTTTCCAACCTCCTTTGTTTCCTAGTTCTGAGAAGGAGGTGGTGGTGCCATCCGCGCAGAGTCTGGTGAGGAGATGCCACCGGGTGTGGGCTGCTGCCCGCAAGATTCTCACCCGCAATGCCTCCCGCATGAAAAGGGTGGCTGATCGCCGGCGGCGCGTGGCACCGGGGTACAGACCGGGGCAGCAGGTTTGGCTCTCCACCCGGGATCTCCCGCTTAACGTGGAGTCCAGGAAGCTCGCTCCCAGGTTTGTTGGTCCGTTCCCAGTTTCCAAGGTGATTAACCCTGTTTCTGTGCGCCTCCGTCTGCCCAGGTCGCTCCGGGTACATCCGACTTTCCACGTCAGCCGTCTAAAGCCAGTCGTCCAGAGTCCTCTGGTTCCTCCGGTCACGCCTCCTCCTCCACCCCGAACTATTGATGGGGGTCCAGTCTACACTGTCAAGAGACTTCTGGCGGTTCGACGGAGGGGCAGAGGTCACCAGTATCTGGTGGATTGGGAGGGGTACGGTCCAGAAGAAAGGATGTGGGTCCCTTCGAGGGACATCCTGGACAAACAGCTTATCAGGGACTTCCATTCTGGACCTCCTGCCTCTCCTGGTCCGTCAGGAGCCGGACCTGGTGGGGGGGGTACTGTCATGCGTCGACGGTTATGTTGAGTTTTGGTTTAGGGGTTTTTTGTTCTCTTCCTGTTTTATTTTGGTGATGGTGATCGCTTCCCTGTTTTCGTCTGCACACTGTTAGTCTTGTCTTTGTCTTGCCCTATCCCTTCATTGCCTGCACCTTGGTGCTCCTCATGTAATTGCCCACACCTGTTTGTGATCCCTACCTTCTCTATATATTCTTCCCCTCTCCCTTTGTCTGTTGTCAGTGCGTCGTTATCTGTGGTCTTGTGAAGAGCGTTCTGTTAAGTATCTAGTCTTAAGAATCTTGAACTCCATGTTTTCTACTTATGGCTTTTTGTTTGTTTAAAGTACGTTGTACTTCTCCTTTTGTTATTAGAAATTTTTAGAGCACGTTGTGCTTTCTCTTTTTGTTAATCTTTTTGTACTTTGAGAACTTTTGTTAAAATAAATCTTTTTTTTGACCACTGACAATTGCGTCTCGTGCATTTGGGTCCACACCAAGAGTCGAGTCTTAACAACGTAGGTGACCGAGATGGTCTTCGCTTAAAAATATAGTTAACAAACATCTAGAAATGACTGGTTCCCAGAACAATACAGACTCCAACACTCACATTATAACATATATTCAACCTTGAACTGTTAGATTTTATATTCATCAACATCATCATTATTTACTGTATCGGCAGCCACCCAAAAAAGTTTTACATAAAAAATGGAGTCATGCTGTGATGATTCATCTAATGTATTCGTTATTCTAATTTATGCACATTTTTACTAGGTGGTACACCGTATGTAGCTAAGAGTTATAAATGTTTCTCACTCCCTATGGGATAACTATGATTAATAATTCTCTAGGATGTAAGGGAAGGATGTCATTGTCAATGCTGAGCTTCAGCTGCAGAGCTGTAAACTTATTGTTAGCTCAGAGAAGTGAAAAAAGCAAATAGGCAGTTTGAGATTGAGCATACAGAAAGTATTCAGTTTCACTCTTTGTTATATTGCAGCCATTTGCTAAAATCATTGAAGTTCTTTTTTTTCCCTCATTAATGTACACACAACACCCCCATTTTGACAGAAAAAAAAAGAATTGTAGACATTTTTGCAGTAGTTTTCAGACCCTTTTCTCAGTATTGAGTAGATGCACCCTTTTGAGCTAATACAGCCATGAGTCTCCCTGGGAATGATACAAGTTTTTCACACCTGGATTGAGGGATCCTCTGCCATTCCTCCTGCAGATCCTCTCCAGTTCTGTCAGACTGGATGGTGAATGATGGTGGACAGCCATTTTCAGGTCTCTCCAGAGATGCTCATTTGGGTTTAAGTCAGGGTTCTGACTGGACCATTCAACAACAGTTACAGAGTTGTTCTGAAGCCACTCCTTCTTTATTTTGGCCGTGTACTTAGGGTCATTGTCTTGATGGAAGGTGAACCTTTGGGCCACTCTGAGGTCCAGAGCTCCCTGGAAAAGGTTTTGGTCCAGGATATCTCTGTACTTGGCCGCATTCATCTTTCCTTCAATTGCAGCCAGTCGTTCTGTCCCTGAGGCTGAAAAACACCCCCACAGCAGGATGCTGCCACCACCATGCTTTACTGTGGGATTGTACTGGGCAGGTGATGAGTAGTGCCTGGTTTTCCCCATACATACCACTCGGAATTAAGGCCAAAAAGTTCAATCTTGGCCTCAGCAGATCAGAGAATCTTATTTCTCATAGTCTGAGAGTCCTTCATGGGTTTTTTGACAAACTCTCTTCAGGCTTTCATGTGTCTTGCACTGAGGAGAGGCTTCCGTCAGGCCACTGCCATAAAGCCCTGATTGGTGGAGGGAGAGCTGCAGTGATGGTTGACGTTCTACAACTTTCTTCCCCCTGCACCTCTGGAGCTCAGCCACAGTGATCTTTGGGTTCTTCTTTACCTCTCTCACCAAGGCTCTTCTCCCCTAACTTCTCAGTTTGGCCGGATGGCCAGCTCTAGGAAGAGTTCTGATCATCAAATGTCTTCCATTTAAGGATTCTGGAGGCCACTGTGCTCTTAGGAACCTTAAGTGCAGCAGATATTCTTTTGTAACCTTGTCCAGATCTGTGCTTTTGCCACAGTTCGGTCTCTGAGCTCTTGGGGCAGTTCCTTGGACCTCCTGATTCTCATTTGCTCTGACATGCACTGTGAGCTGTGAGGTCTTCTATAGACAGGTGTGTGCCTTTCCTAATCAAGTCCAATCAGTTTAATTAAACACAGCTGGACTCCAATGAAGGCGCAGAACCATCTCAAGGATGATCAGAAGAAATGGACAACACCCGAGTGAAATATACGAGGGTCGCAGCAAAGGGTCTGAATACTTATGGCCATGGGATATTTCAATTTTTCTTTTTTAATGAATCTGCAAAAATGTCTCCAATTCTGTTTTTTTTTTTTCATTCAAAATGGGGTGCTGTGTGTACATTAATGAGGAAAAAAATGAACTTAAATGATTTTAAAAATAGCTGCAATATAAAAGAGTGAAAAATTTAAAGGGGGTCTGAATACTTTCCGTACCCACTGTAAATGGGGGGAGTCACAGAAGTCTTAAATCTGACTGTAGAATGAGCAAAAGAGGAGACCCAGGAGGATTGACTCAGGAAGACAGACATGAAAGAGGACAGACAGACCAAAAGGCAGATGGGATGGTTTGGAGACAAAGCGGTTGACAGAACGACAGGAGACGTGCACACACACTAACACACACACATAAAGGCTTTGCGAGCGGTAGCTGGCGTAACAGGCCAAAGGTGTTAGGTGTCTGACAGGTAGATTGATTTTTCCCCTGAAAGAAGGGGACATCGAGGGAAGACCCTGCACTTGCTAACAAACACACACACATACACACACACACACACACACACACACACACACACACACACACACACACACACACACACACACACAGGGTTGCTAGACAGATGTCTCATTGGCATTCACTGGAAGTAAGACTTAACTGCCAATCTAAACCTAAACATACGGCGTGTCAGATGCCTGTTTCTTACACACACACACACAAGAACGCACACAAACCAATGTCTTTAACTGCTGAACACAGCAAAACTGGTCGCTACTGAGATTTAAGATGGACAGTGTGCATCTGTGTGTGTGTCTGTATGTGACTTGAATATTTCTAAAGTCCATCACTCACTGTCTTTATTCCCTCTGAGCATCATCTAAGGCCTCTGCCACCCTGCATCTACACTTGTCTTTGCCATTTTAAAAGGTCAGGGATCTACATGTACTGTATTTTGAGTTTGCAGGATCTTCGTCTGATACACTGCAACAAGCCAGAGTAACACAGCCTTAAAATTTGAATATGTGTCTCTTTAACGGTAGGATCTCGTTTGTGGAATTAATAGATTTGGGTGTACAGATGACAAAAATGCTTTGGTGACCTCATTCACATCAGAACAAAAAGTACTGAAAGAGTAAAAACCTAATATGTTGTTTTTCATGACAGCAACCAAAGCTCTCTCATTTTTTTTTTTTTTTTTTACCAACTAGATGTCTAATTTTGTAACTAAACTGCTTTGTTCTTTTGTTTGTCCATGTTTTTTTTAATTACCTTCCATTTTCCTAGCCATCAATGAACATCGTGGGAGTTCATGTTTGGGACTCTTGCTATTGGTCGTCTCTACTGGGGGAAACAATTGGAGTCTTTCAGAAACTTCAGGGTGTGCATGTATAATTCATGGAGGATACTGATAAACAAAAAAAAAGGCAGAACTGGTCCAGAAGATGAAAACAATTCATGAGACAACATATATGCATTTGTTTTGTTCTGTACTGTATATGTACTTGTATATTAATGTGTTTGTGTGTGTGTACTTTCCAGTGTAAGCCTCCTCTTGTCCTTTTACTCTCCATGTGAATTTAAATAGGTGAATATCCATTTCAAAGAGAGATTTATATTGCCGCATAATACGAGATATTGGTCTGTTTACAACAGCAGTGGAAAAGTAACCCTGTGACCTGAGCAAGCCTAGTACTTTGATCTTGTGTTATTTCCCTCTACAGCTGGATATACTGCAAAATGAGGCAACACAATGCACTTGTGTACACTGCACAGTCATCCTCTTGTCATATTTTTTGAGTCATTACCGGGTAAGTGGAGGAAAGGCTGAGAGAAACAAAACAGTAAAGGAGACAGAACTACATACAGATTCAGTGACATCCAATTCTATGTGCTGCAGGCACAGACCCAGTACTGTCTAGCACATTCACACCTGTGTTTCTAAAAATGAATATTTCTGCAAACATCTCTGTAGTCGCAGTGTGCCATAGATTCTCCAGACATGTATGTATAGGTACAGAAACAGAAGTTAAACCGAGCTCATCTAATTGCATGTGACATTTGAGTGCAGGAGCTCCAGTTCTAAATCATTCATGTGCTGTGAGTTGCAAGTGACTCCAACCTTTCTTCATAGCGGTGGAGCTGGAGTTGTAGTTGGAGGCGGGAAATTAACGGCTTCGTTCTCTCCCATCGCTGGGGAAGAAGATTATGCCTCCAATCCCCCTAATTCCATTTGCTCTAATGAATATGTGTGTGTGAGCATGAGAGGGAGAGAATGCATGTTTGGGGATCAAAAGGGAAAGGATGTAGGTGTGTGGCTGTTGAATGTGTCGTTTCAATTAGCACTTGAAACACTTTTTCACCCTCTCACGTATTTGTCAATGGGATAATGTATCCTTTCAGTTTCTTTACAATTTACAATCTCAAAGTTCGATGGATTTCCAAAATTTCCGCCTGAGTGAAAAAATAACAGCTTATGTTACTGTGTTCTCCTTTTTTCAGTCGCTCTCTTTGCAGAAAGCCTCTGAACAGTACTTACTCTGTGGTCTTTTCCACTAAACCTCATTAGAGGCCCGACTGTGGTACAAGCCCAAGCTAATCTATTTCATGTAGGATGGCTGCCACCGGACAGCAATTTTCCTAATCCTGCATAGATATTAAAGTGTGGTTTGTGCTTTTTCTAAAAGAGAATTGATCATAATAAAACACTGAATATACTTCTGTCTTCCATAAAAATAACAGAGATTAATCCTTAATTGATCTGTATTCCCCTTCAAGCAGAGAATATTGAAAAAGCACAAATGAAAACGTTTTCAGTCTTTGACAACAATCAATGCTTGCAAGCTAGCTGATGTCATTCTTCTGTGCTGTAGGAAATACATTTTAATGATACTTTGCTTCATAAAATCTTCATAACAGCTACTCATATTTCTCACCTGTGTGTCCTGGGTGAGCTCTCAGGGAGCAAAACCAATATAAGCCAATATCCTCTAACGTCTGCCACTTACAGAGAGTCAGGTCCACCCTGTCTGTTCCTTAATGGCTGTGGTGATGGTGGGGAACAGTTTCATTCTTCACTATAGATCAAGGCTCAATCCCACTTGGGGAGCAGAAAAGAACTAACAGCCAGATTTGGACTTTAGCAGACCTAATGATCCGAGCCACTGACTTATTGTATGACTGTCTCCAGCTGGATAGTTCTTTGGAGTTGCACTGGTCCAACTAAAGGTACATTTGTTTGGACAAATATAATGATAACAACAAAAATAGCTCATAAGAGTTTAATTTCAGAGCTGCTATCTATCCATTTTCTGTGTTTTCTTGATAATAACCAAAATCACTTCAGTTCTTACATCAGTATCGATGACAATGTACTGACAAAAACAGTGCTTTTAGGCATTCCATGTTTTCTTTTCTGTCTGTTTTAGTCACATTATACACACAGGAGTTAGTACTTGATTGCATAACCATTGTTTTTGATGACTTACGATGGTTAAATAATGTTTTCCGTGACTGTATATATTAAGACAGAAACATTAAAAAGATACAAACATTATTATGCAAACATGCTGGGAAGTGTAATAAATGTATGCATAATATACTAGTGTTAGCTATAGTTTAAAGAACTAACAACAAACAGAACTGGAGACTGTGCGTGGTTTTCAGGTTGAAGTAACCTGCAAGCAGTTCATGGTGACCTTTTGAAATGCCATTTTGAAGGTCTAGCAGAAGTTGTGTATATTTAAGAAAGAATAGAGAAGAACTGCTCTAACATGCACAGACTTAAACTGGTCACTGAACCACATCTTGACTAACATGAAGCCATTGCATGAAGCCATGCACCTGTGAGGCTGAGAGTGTTCACAACAAGGTCTTATTTTGTTGCAGTCATTTGTGTGAATAACAAAGGCATATATAAGTACGTACTGATATGTATCAGTGTGTGAACAACAAGTAGAGTGTATGCACATACTGACTGTTTGTGTATGTGTGTGTGTGCGTGTGTGTGTGTGTGTGTGTTTGGTGGTAATGGAGCTGTCGGGGCCAGGGTCTGAGCATTAGGTTGATAGATGGCAGTGGTCGGAAGCTAATTAACCCCACTGCATTGCACACATACACAGTTTCTATGTCTGCCATACACACACGTAATAACATAAAACAGCATCAGATGGAGGAGTGGATATGGCAGCTCAAAGGCAGCTAGAGGAGGCACACAAACATACACACAGGTGTATACACAGTTAAAGAAGTTGTGTTAAGAAGAGTTCACAAATGGTATTAATTCAATTATGTAGACACACATTCATTTATATACTGATTATCTAATAAATGTTGAACCCATAAAGACCCAAACATCCACCACTGACCAAAAGCACGATCTAAGATGTTTAATAACTTCAGAACCACTAGTCCTCTCAATGTGAGTAATTCAGGTAAAATGTAGTTTTTCTATCTTTTCATGGTCATCAGATATGACCCATTTGGACGTTCAGAGGCTCCGCAGTGAACGTAGAAACACTGTCATCCTCAGCAACATTGATTCACCAGTAAAACCCATGGAATTTAACAAAAGACAGTGGTTGCAGACACTTATTTTTATGTTCGGTTAATAATATATTTTGTTGAAAAAGTCTGTTTTCTTATTTTTTCTGATTTGATCTAATAACCTTTGAATTTACTCTGAGCTTTTATGAACATCTGCATGATCAGTAAATTAAACATAGGACAACACTTGATTTTCACTGTAAAATATAAACTGCAGAGGATAATGCTATAAGAAATGGGGTTAAATCACTTGGGAAAGACACAAAAAAAATGGAATTTGGAATTTAAGGGTCTTTTGCTGGTGCCCAAAGTCAGGACTAAACAGGGTGAAGCTGCGTTTCAGTTCCATGCAACTAAACTCTGGAACAGTGAGATAGACCTCTACTCTGACAGTGTTTATGTTGATGCTGAAAACACCTCTGTTCAACTGTGCATAGAACAACTGAAAGGGTTCTATCCAAGGTTATTATTGTTAACAAAAACTAACGAAATGACGAAAACTAGAATTGAAAAAACATTTTCGTTAACTGAAATAAATAAAAACTATAATTAAAAGAAAAAATGATAACTAACTGAAACTGTATTGTGTGCTTACAAAACTAACTAAAATGTATAAAAATTACGGATAAAATTCCCTTCGTTTTCGTCTTTGTCAACGTCGGATTGATATGAAATAGATTTATTTCACTTGAGCAATTTTAGCTGGTGGCACTGTACGACACTTCACAGTCCGTCACTTCTCATGACTTGTGGTTTACAGTTGTCTTCTCGTCCTCACTCTACCTGGAAACATAGAGACTAAAGTTGGGAGAAAGCAGCAGAGTCCTGTAGGGGATTTATGAGAATAAAAGATATGAAAAAACTAAGACTGAATTAAAACTAAGAATTTAGAAAAAAAAAAAAAGAAAACTAATAAAACTAGAAAAATCTGCTCTAAAAACTAATTAAAACTAACTAAATTAGAGAAAAAAGTCCAAACTACATAAAACTAAACCATAATGAAAAATCCAAAACTATTATAACCTTGGTTCTGTCCACTCTCTTCTCTTTTACTTTATTTTAAGGGATTATTATTTATGTCTTATTGATTATATTTTAATTGTAATTGTGTGTTTTTAACCTGGCTCTTTTCCATTTTTGTAAAGCACTGTGTCTTGTCTTAACTGATTTTTTTTGTTTGTTTGTTTGCTTGTTTGTTTGTTTTTAGATATTTAGACATGTATTGCATGTAGGTCTAAAAATGTTAAACAGCTTATGTTTATCTCTCTACATTAATCAGCTGAGGCCAGGATCATTTTTGGACAAATTGGACTGAAATAGTTTTGATAAATCAGAGCACATACCAACTATGAGAAAGAAGGCCCACAAAGTGCAAATTGATCCAACCGTCTGGATCTCTGGTTTTGAGTCAGCCTGGGGACTTGTTTACTTGCTCAAACTTTGACTCAGCCCTCTAACAGCCAGCCACGGTCTGTGTCTAATGAGGAGAGGACTGGCACAGTGGGACCTCACCAAGTTAATTTACCAGGATGAAGACTGCTGGGGCTGAGAGCCAGGATCTGCACTGGGTGTCTCTGCCGTGTCTACCCCTGTCGGCTGCATCTCTCTACCCCGGTCCATCTGTCTTTTCTTACTCCTTGTTTATCTCCCCATTATTCTTATTCCGCATGCCACAACCACAGAATTTTGTATTTACAACCGCACAACCTCTCACCTCCAAGTTAAAAGTTAAATTCCCCTGTGACATTTTACTGCTCCGGGTTTCCTCAAAAGGATATCATTTAAGATGTTCTACAAGTCGGAAAATCCAGTAGGAGTTGATAAAAGCTTCATATTGTGTGGATTTCATGCAGTGAAGCACAAAGTCAAAGACAGAGGAGCGCACAAAGAAAAAAAAAATCAATTTTTAGTCTCTTTGGATCAGAGATATGACTTTAATTGCCATTGAACAACACTGATATTCTCTTTATTGTCTTGGTTTTATCCTGTGCATGTGCCCCACATCATAGGGAATGCAGAGTAAAAAAAAAGTCTGTAATTTGTTTGTTGACAAGCAAACAAAAACAGGTAGAGATGAAAGAAAGACAGCTAGAGAAAGTAAAAGAGTGTGTGTGCGGGAATGCGCAGGAGGCAGGTGGAGAGGGAAGATGACAAAGAAACATTTAATGGGAGCACAGAGAATGAGACACAATGAGGGGGAAAGATGAGAAAGAGACGATGAGAGGATAGAGGAATGAGAAAGAAAAGACAAGAGGAAAAAAAAAATAGAAAAAGACGAATGCCAGAAACTGAGATAATTGATGGTAAACAACAAATGGAGACAGGAGGCAAATCAATGATGGTTCCTAGAAAAAAGCGTAACAAGAAAGATCTGAGTAGACATTAAGAAATGAAAAAGATGACACGGATAGAAGATGAAAAACAAAGGGCTATTCTGCAGCATGCAAATGAATAAAACACAAGTGACAAAGACAAGATGATTTAGACTTAAAAAAAAGGCTAAAGAACAAATGCATAGTGAGGTAAAAGAGTGAAAGTAAAAAAAAAAAAAAGAAACATATGCAGTGTGTATTTTAAAATGCACAATGAGGCTGTTCACTATCATTTAGGTAGATCTGTGCTGATCCAACTGGGATATTGTCTGTCTTACAGTGTGAGTAGGCCTTAAATCAGTCAATAGCCAGGATTATAAGGCATTAGACTGAGGGTATTGACTGATTACTGATCTACTTCAGGACGACTTAACCCTGTCAACATGTCCATTTAATCATAGATTACTATCAACAAAAGCCCTTAAAACTACAGACGGGCATGAAAAATTGATAGTCAAAACAGTAATTGTAGTCGACATCTCTCTTTTAAGAGTCGAGCAATTTTATTTGGGGTAGAGGTAGGAGGAGATTTAGTTTTTACTTCATAGAGATGCAGAACTCCTTTTTATGGCTCTGTTGCTATCTTAGTTTGGCCTGCAGTAAATAAAGTCTGAAAAGGTTTTAAACAGTTAAATGGCACACTTGTGATTCAACCACCCCCTTAATAATAATAATCCATCCGTCTGTCCATCCATCCATCCATCCATCCATCCATCCATCCATCCATCCATCCATCCACCCACCCTCGTGGGTCGCTGGAGCCTTTCCCAGCTACTTATGGGTGAAGGTGGGGTACACCCTGTACATGTCACCAGTTCATCACAGGACTGACATATAGAGACAAACAACCACTGTCACATTCACACCTATGGGTAATTTAGATTAATTGATTAACCTATTAGTGCATGTCTTTGGTGGGAGGAAGGTGGAGTACCAGGAGAGAACCTACGTAGACAGGGGGAGAGCATGCAAACTCCACACAGACAGGTCCCACCCTTTAATAATAATAATAATAATAATAATAATAATAATAATAATAATAATAATAATAATAATAATAATAATTATGATTATTATGATTATTATGATTATTATTGTTTCTGGTAGTAGTACTATCATTATCTATTATTATCACTGTCATTGCTGTTGATAATGATGATGTTGCCACTGAGCCTTTTTCACCACTAATTATCTAATTGACTTAAATTTTCTAAATGATTTATTTTCAGAATGTAATTACAATGCTCATCCACTACATAACCTTTTCCATGAAGGTAGATTCCAGAGGTGTATTTACATTTTAAGAAACATTAGTATGAAGTTATAAAACTGTGCCAGTTCACTGCATTCCCAGTATCCGTCAGGCTTCCATAGATGGTGTCAAGTCATCGTAGGATTTAGGTGCACATATCAAATATGTTCTCATTATTGCAGCTGACATTCTTTTCATAGCTCAAAATGAGAACATGCACATGGAAAATACATGATGGAACCTAAAATTGAACCCCTCACAGCCCTGCAGATATTACATGCTCAGGGTGACAATGAATTAAACACGGTGACACAGAAATCTGTGCCGAACAGACAGGAGCTCTAATACCAACCCCTCGCCTCAGTCAATTTAAATTTCAAGAGGAACCTTATTAAAAGCTGCACTTAGGTGGAAAAGATTTACAAATGTCGTGATGAATCTGTGCCTGCTGCTCAAAGAAGGTCAGAGGATTGGCTGCAGGACAGACGATGACAGGTGATTGAGATCAGGAAGTTGAGGTGCCAGTATTAGTACACATCATCACAAATCATCACATACACAATATACACAGAAATACTGCCAGTTTGACTGGGCATGTGCAGTAACACTGCTCCAAGTTCAACCGGGGTAACATCTGCGACTGTGCACAAACATACACACTCAGACATGTACAAGCACTGCCAATATCAGAGAGGTGAGAATAGCCACAGAGCCAAATACCAGCGGCTACAGCATTTATTATACCGCTGTCAATACATTTTCACTTTCTCTCACAGGAACACACAAACCTCTATAGCTTCTATCACACATTTTGGAACAGCCACAAACTTTTGTCACACACAGAACAAACAGCCATCTGTCCTCACCTACCTTGAAGTGTCCTGAATACAAATTTCCATTCGTTGACGCACAACAAGCACACAAGTCAAAGACACAGCCGCTGAAGCAAAGGAACTCTGATCTTTAATTATCACCTACGATAAATACTATCTACATGGAAATTCTGACAGTTAAAGCAACACTCGTCCCATTTCAATTCTGACATTTTGACAGGAAAAAGTGTTAAAAAAAAAAGTGATGCTTTCCGAACCATTTTAATGACTCTTTGAAACTGAAAGTCACCATTTGAAACGTCTATAACTTAAAGTTTTTAAGTGAGTTCCCTGACTCTGTGCAAATCCTTCTGTTGTGGTTTAGTCAACTACACCGGTTTCACCACAAGTACAAGTACTCAGGCATGTGGATTAGTGCTATTATTATTTATGACAGATGATAAACCATCTTATTTTGCTCATTATCTGGTGTCTGCTATCCCCTGTTAGTGTCCTGGAGGGATTCCTCCAGGCAATGAAACAGTACAGGGTACTCATTTTCTGTCTCTACCTCTAATTCAATTGAATATTTTTAGTGAAGCTTGACAATTGGTTTCACAAAAATCTGCGATGGCATAGAGGGAAGCAGCAATTACAGCATTATGATTAAACACTGGTCGATAACTCACCTCATCTCATACACACAAGCAATCTACTGCATGGGTGGTTTTAACAGTAACTGTTGATTGACTATAAAAAACATTACTTTTATAGCTGTAGTGAGTGTAGATGTTTCCCATTGTAATGTATGTTTCTTTGTCTACATGACTTTCCTTTATATTCTTCTCAGCAATTAACATTTATGCCTAAAGTGCAGTAGATATCAGGTCTTAGTGACTTTTTTCACTGCTGTGACTTTACGTTATTCATTTATCAGACAGTTTCGGTCCAATCCCTCTAACATATCATACATATTTACTTCATTTCATTTATTTGGATCTCCATTAGCTTTGGCTTAGGCCATCACTATTCTTCCAGGAGTCCACACCCATCCCAGTTGTTTTTTACACTGCAATACACAAACCACCAAAAACACCCACACACAGAATCAAACAAAACAACACAAACAGCAACCCAAAAACATTCATCACAATTACAAAACAAAAACAACATACAGGTTATACAGGACCTAGTTCAATTAACAGTACCTCCCAAAAAGTAGTTTTAAGCATACTTTGTAAATGGTAAAGTATATTTCACAGTTATATATCATTGTAATGTCAATGTAATGTCAACATTAGCAGACACCGAGCATTGTTTTGAAATGTGATTTTCTGTCTATAGTTGAACCGCTTCATTTACCTAAATCTCATGTGCACTGACACACACACACACACACACACACACACACACACACATACACACACACACACATCCACAAAGGCACACAGGAGGAAGGTACCAAACTACTTGATCCAAGTCAGCCACCTGCAGCTTCTCCTCTCTGTTTTGTCTCTCCCTGCCATTACATAAAAGTGACTTCCAACAGCGCCCCAATGTGAGTTTGTGCATGATAGTCTATGTGTGTGTGTGTGTATGTGTGTGCGTGCATGCAGGCAGGCGTATGTGTCAACATGAACGCTTGATACCTGCCAGCTCAGTGTTCCAGCATGCATTTCTGTGTCCCGCTGTGCAACTGTAGCTGCAAATGTCACGAATTCCTCACAATGTACACTCAAAGCCAAGCTTAGTGTGTACTTTTTATTTTATATTTACACATATATGATGACACACACTGGCAAACAAGGAATACACACACCTCCCAGCATCAGAGGATTAGGAGTCAGAGTAAGTTTGAGTTTTAAACAGGTATTCCCCAGCCTCATGCTCATTAGGCATATATTCCCATTGTTACACTTGTAAATGAGCCTCATACATCATGCAATACGCCAGCAGACCTGCATGGAGAGCATTTTAAATGGGTTTGATGAAGACAACTTAACAACAAATCACAGACTAGGAAGTCCTAAACGTTTTGAGCGTGCAGGTCCTGGTTATGGATTAAGTTAGTGGTCAGGTACAATGATTTATTTATTTATTTATTTATTTTGAAAGGGAGTATTTTCCTGCGTGTGTTTTTGTGTTTGCACTTCCTTTGTGTGAGCTTGTAACCCCTCTATAAAGAACCATCATCAGCACAGCAGGCGACCTCCTCAAATCGGTCATGTTTTGCATATTACATTATGTATCAGCGTTGAAAGGTGCGTGGGTGTGAGTGCAGCTCATTAAAATCAGTTACTACCTGCTCTGATAACACGAAGCACGGAGGCTTTCAAAATAGGAAGTATGTCAGTGTATTTGTGTAATTAATGAAAGTACACCATCTAATATTTATTGTAAAGCTGTGGTTAACCCTTAAACCGATGACAATATTGTGATTGTCAAAGTCAGGGACCCCGATATGTGTTTTGTACCTGTAGATGATGATGGAGCAGTCGTTAGATGTGAAATGATTCTTCGAGCAGTGGGTCAGAACATGAAGCTGCAAATCCACAAGGAGCAACTGAATTCAGGTGCGGAAGATAAAAAAGTAAGTAAGAGTAAGTATGTCTATTTTGTAGTTTCTAATTAAAAAGTACTTTAAAGGTGGGGTGCGAGATGTTTTCCTGGAGCATTTTTTACTATATTGCTTAAAATCCCCTTCACACACCGATTACAACCAATTAATTAAATGCTCTAACACAAAAATAAAAACATTTAGTCACCTGTGGAATGGACAGGACTGAAAAAACACCATCCAATCATTTTGAGCACCCAATCAGAATGATAGAATGGATGATATGTCTATCAAACTCAACTACCATTTGTCCCTCCCCCCTTTGTTCGTACCCCTCTTCGTGCATGAATCGTGCGTTCTCAGAGGTTTTGGAGCACTTCTGCAGGAAACAAAGCCAGAGCTTGGCTGTATTAGTTATATTGGGATGGAAAGTTCAAACTGTTTTGTCACTAGCATGAATCACAAGGAAATGTAATGTTAGTCAGATAGGTATGAACCAAGGTTATAATAGTTTGGGATTTTTAATTATAGTTTAGTTTTATTTAGTTTTGACTTTTTTTTTCTCTAATTCAGTAAGTTTTAATTAGTTTTTAGAGCATGTTTGCTAGTTTTTATTAGTTATGTTTTTTTTCCTGAGTGCTTAGTTTTAGTTTAGTTTAGTTTAGCTTTGGTATTAGTTTTAGTTATTTTGTATATTTTCAGAGCTGGGCGAATTGTTGCTGTGCAGTGCTTGTGAACCCTCGAGAACACACATTGCACATGCCAGTACTCTGGAGGTGGTTTAGACTATTGAATTGAGTATTTTCTAAATGTAGCTTGCTCGAATCATTTTTCTAAGATCTCCTACCCCACCTTTAATGAGCTGTGTGTGAGTCTCCTTTGAACATGAATGAACAGCGAATTTTGTAACAGACATGCATTTTCTAAAAAAGTCTCACCACCAAAGGGAAACTGAACCACCTGAATGTTTCTTGTACTGCTGGTTAACGTGATTGTAATTTTGAGAATCAAACAGCTTGTTGCCACAGCACTACCGACGCCTTCACAGAGCAGGATAAAAGCACAAATGTATTCTGACATTTCAACAATTGTTTCAGGGTTGAGGCAACAGTGCAGCAGATGGTGAGACATTACACTCATCTATTTCTTGTGCTCCGAAGCGTCACTAAATGGTCATTTAGTCAAGCCCACCAACAGGTTAACGCAGTCAAAACTACAGCGCCGAACTCAAATAGTAGCTGTGCTGTTAAAATGACAGAAAAGCATCTGTTGGTGAATGGAGGATGATTGCTGGAAAACATCATGGGATATAATGGATGAGTCATTGTAAAGAGCATGTAAACATCTTAAATCAGTTAAGTTGTTCAGTTTGCAGAGGTTTATTCAAAAGGGGAGTCATGGAGCAGATGGTGTCACTCGAACAAGGTGAAAGAAAATACAATAAGTGGTGCCAGTGGTGCTAAAGTGTTAGCTGGGTGCTTCTCTAAAACTGGTGCCTAAAAACAGGACAGGGGGGCTAAAAATTTAAACCAGATGTAGACTAATGTTATGAGGCAACTTTGGAAGCACTTTAGGTCTGTTTTAAAAATAAATACTTACTGAGATAAAAGAGAAACTATTTTTTAGATAAAACACATTTTTATATTATTTTACATATATTTAATACAAAAATCTGCATGTAACACAGTCAAAATGACACAAAAATCATGTGCTACTATTTTTAAAAAAATATCTCTTTATTCTCTCTCAGGTATATTTTGGGAATCGAACTAATTATGCAAGGCAGAGGGTTTCACAAAAATGACTGCTGTTACAAAATCACTCATGATTTATATGCATTTAACTGGCCAGGTTCTGCATGTAACAAAGGTGGACACTATGGGTTACATACAAAACCTGGAATAAGACTGAGATTCATGAAAAACCTGCATGTCTGGATTACAGCCATGTGGTCCAGATCAAATGCACTGACACATACGTAGCTTTTCAAGTCCAAATTTTAGTCCTATTTTTTGGCCTCAATATTTTACTAAAAATTCATTAATTATGGGATGGCTCAGAGCAAGAGTATTTTTTTTTTTTTTTTTTGCATTTACCTGAGGTCATCACTAGGTACATCCTGGGGGAAATATGTCTACATTTACCTTTTATTATTATTGGGTCTAAAAAGCTGACAAAGTGCCACGTACCAAAATGTACCCAGTTTCATAGAAGCACCCAACAACAAACAAACAAACAAATAAAGAAACAAACCGAACCAAATACAATACCCCTTGCCTCCCCTTCGGTGGGTGGGGTAATAAAAAAAGAGGTGACTATAAAGATGAACCATTACATCCAGTGATATGTGAGATCTACAGAGTTATCTCAGTACTTACAACACAAACGTGACTGTGATGACAAAGAGTAACAGGTGTAGAAAAACACCTGCAGAATTTTGGTTTAATAATTCAACTGCTTTGGGTTTTACAGATAAGTTTAAGGGAAATTGACTTGAAAGTTTCCCAGTGTTAACTTCACTCCATTAAAAGAAAACTCCCAGTGTGGACCGTTCTGTCAGGCCGCTGGGGAAAGTACCAGCACCGGAGTTGGGAGTACCGGCTCGTTATCTGTACCATATGCTCTCAAGGGAAGAGGTATCATTTTATTTTAGAGAAGAAGGCACTCATGCTCAGGCACGCACACACCCGCTGAGAGGAAGCAATTCCATTTCCGAACCCCCCCCTTGTGTCTTCCAATTCACCTCCCTCAACACACTTATATACACATGCAGGCTCATGAGCGTTAACACACACACACACACACACATTTGCTGCTCAAACTCAAACAACAAAAAGTTCTTTACATTACATCAATATTCTTCTTTTTTGTTTTTTTAAACAGACACAACAAATCTCATAAACAAATTCAAACAACAAATACCACCTGAGTGATGCTTTAGTTTGTATTGTCGCTTTAACAAATAGGATTCTTGTACAGAAGATGGTGCTGCATTTGCATGCATCTAGCAGTGCAGCCACAAGTATGGTGCATCATTTGTGTGCACACACCTGTACACGCGCATAAAAATGCTGCTAGCAGTCTACTGTTATACTGCTAATGTGTCCGACTGAGTAACAGAACACAGTGTGCACACAGACTTAATGCACTAATGCAGTGCTGGCTAATAGGAAGTGCTATTGCTGAAATCACACACTCTCAACAGCCTATTAATATAATGTAGTGAGTGGGCGGCAGGTAGGAATAAGGAAGGAATCTGTGTAAAGGGAGGTAAGAAGAGGGAATGGAGAATAACTTTAATGTAATAAACCCATATTCACTTAGAAAGAAGAGAAATACAGACTAACAGTGAGGCTTTTGTTGTTTACTAAGATAAGAAAATATAAATATCTATAAATGAATTCAGAGGTAAGACATCAGTGGAGAGTAGGGATGTAACGATTATTGGTATAATGATTAACCACAGTAAAATTCCCGACGGTTAGTTTTACTGTTTAAAATCTAATTATCATGATAACCATGTTTGATTATGATCTATCTATCTATCTATCTGAAAAAGAAACAAAAACAACTCAAACTTGATATTATATTTTTATAATTTATTTATTTATTTATTTTAATTTTGGTTTTCCCCTGTAAGTCGCTTTGGAAAAAAAGCGTCTGCCAAAAATACATAAACGTTGATATGGAAAATGGTCAAACAATGGCTATAAGGTGCCATCTTTAATGCACAACTGTATGTTTGATGTTTACATGTTAATATTTCAATGTTTCTGCCAACAGGAAGTACATTGTGCATGTTATTTTATTAGTTTTTTTTTTTCAAAATACAACTTGGTTAAATTATTTCAGTGTGTGCGTAAGTACTTTTTGAACATTGTGAGCACAATTTCAACAATAAAGTGATAATAATGATAATCGTGATAATTTTGGTCACAATAACCGTGATGTGAAATTTTCATATTGTTACATCTGTGGTGGAGAGACAGAGGGAAGAAAGAATTGTCACTATTTTTAAATGACAACAACAAAAAAAAATAAACAGAAAATTTAAGTGACAAAAATGACAGATAGGGAAACTTAACATTGCTTAGTTGACGAGTTGTGGGGCTAAAGCGGTTCAACTTTGGTCTAGTCCCATTCACCCCTTGGCCCTCCCCTGTACCCTTCCCCCTCCATTTTGCACGTTCACGTGAAGGGGTAGGGGTGTCTCAAATTTTTACTGAGTCAAAGGGGAAGGGCTAAGAGGGAGGGCTGTTTGGTCCTCGGAACTGAGATTTTTCAGGACCACACTACAAACGGAGGGGTATGAGAAATTTCCCATAATTCTGTTTGAATCATCAGCAAGATGGAAGTAGCAAAAAAGTGCTAGCATGGCCAGCCATCTGTCTTTCTCAATAAGAAATCCATCTATAATTGCAGAGCTTGAATCCAAATATGAGGGCGGGACTAACAGGTGCTGAGTAAACCAATCACAGATAAGACAGACGGAACGCTTTTATCAGAGAAATTTAAGAATACAGCGTGTAATCTGTAATTCAGTCATTATTTTTGAATCAAACTGACAACAGTTGTAAAGAAATTTGCGGACTTGGAACTGACTTTGACTCGCGACAAAAAGAAGTCGGTGCGTATGATGCATTGCAAAACACCCGCCCCCAAGACTTCTGATTGGTCCAGTATCAAATAGATCAGGCATAATTCACAGCAAATGGACCAGTTTTAGACTGTTTTCTCAGTATTCAATACAATGAGAAAACCAGATGGCTGGCCAGGCTAAAAAAGTGCAGCAGTGTGTAAAAAGAAACACACAAATGCATGTATTTTCTTCGTAAATAACTTAATCATCTGATCGTCCGTTTAACGCTTTTTCAATGTATTATAGACTGCATCTCTGTGGTTTGCTTCATAGCTGCAAAAAGACACCCAAAGCCCATGCAACAGAGATGGTTACCAGGGGTTTTTCTTAACCGGGGAACAGGGGCGCTGTGCCCTCATACTTTCAGCTAGCGCCCCCTTTCAGCTAGCGCCCCCGAAATTCTGATTTTTTTTTTTTTTTTTTTTATCCTGAAGCTCACAGTTACACCATACACTTATAGTTACATGCAACACTCAGGGGTTTCAGTAACGGCCGGCTGCTGGCGATTTTCACTATTTTAATATGTGTTGCCGGCTACTTTCCGCTCCAGAGCCCAGGTCAGGTCTTTTCTGCTGCCCGGCACAAGATTAGAAACTAGAGCCCGATAGCTTATCACCAATTAATCAACATCGGTCAATATGTAGCCGATACATCAATTTAAGTTCTTTGCTGTGCGGAGATCCTGTGTCTGTGTGCTGCACACTGCCCGAATACCCTCCCCCTCACACACACAGACCAGTGAAGTGCACCAACACTTCACTGGGCTGCAGCAGAGAAGACGACGAGAGAAATGGCGAGAGAAACTGCATTCATTTTACTCCATGGTAAGCTGTGACTTTGTAAAACAATATAACACTACACTTTAATGCCCCATGAGAAAAACATCCTTGAGGAAACACGCTGTCAGGGTACGCCAAAAAGAACATTCTAGTTTTTATTCATGCAAGTTTTAGAGAGTGTATGACAGCGTTCTAACGTCATGTAAGTTGCATCTCTGTGAAATAAACAGACATATAAAATTGTCAATTCTCATGTCCACCATTATTTAATATCAGACTATTATACAGCGTTTTAAAGTTGTGTAAATTATCTTTGTGAGATAAACACAGATGCAACTGTTAATCAACATGTCCACCATTATCTAATATCAGACTATTATACAGCGTTTTAAAGTTATGTAAGTTGCATCTTTGTGAAATACAGATATATGCAACTGTTAACTCCCATGTCCATCATTAATATCAGACTACTATACAGCATCCCACTTCACTTCATACTGTTATGCAGGATTTACCGGGGCTCATAAATTCACAAGTTAATGTCTTCATTAAAATAATTTTGAAAAGGTTCCAAGTAATGTATTTAGTTGTAATTTTATGTATTGCATGTTTTGAAAGCAGCTACATTGTCACATAAAATGTAGTTTAGTCTCTTGTATTAAGTCTAATAACGTGACGCATGTTTTGATTATTTCTTATTTTGTTTGGAGACAACTTTTTCACTTTTTAATGTTTACTTCAGCATTTATTTTTGAGCGGTTTGCAAATACCCAGTGGCTGCAGATGGAACTTTTCATTAGCTGGTAAATATGACTAATTGATATTGGTAAGATGCTTTTGTGAATAAGCCTTTTAAAAACACATAATGTATTAGTTTAAAAACACCTCACATTAGCCTATGTATTATCACTTTCAGCTAAATGCAGCCACTTGTTTTTATTTTAAAATGGCCAACTATAGAATCAAATTCTATGCTAATTACCAAAATGCATTAAATGTATATATTTTCATTTCACAGGCAGAGGGGAAGAGTAAGGTGCGGAGCCACTTCACAAAAGACTCCACAGGCGCTAGATGCAACATCTGCAGTGCAACAGTTAGCCAGGGCTTCAGCACCAGCAAAACAAAGAACACTACAAATTTACTGATTTAGCATTGTGTTTACAGTTTGCTTTTCTTATATCATTGTGTTTACAGTTTGCTTTTCTTATTTATCAGTGGGTTTACAGTCCTTATGTTGACAGTGTTACTAATTAAAGTTCCTTATTTTAATTTAGTAGTCTTCTGCTTCTTTGTGTTGAATCATATTTTGGGTATTGTAAGAATTTATGTTCATGTACAGTATGTTTCCTGTATATATCAGTGCTCTTATTTCATGTATCGGCCAATATATCAGTTATCGGATGATATATCAGATATCGGCTTCGTATACCCCCCACCAGGGCTTTGCCCCTGGACCCCACCCTGCTATCTGGGAAGAGCCACCTACTTTTAACAAATAATCATCTACTCTGAAAATGATTGAAACCCCTGCAACACAGTACTTACACAACATGCAATCTTTCCAAAAACGATCTTTTCCCAGCAAAACTACCACAGTAACAACACATGACAATGTGCCTGGTCATCAAAAACGATATAATTATTCCAAAACTATCGTAAACATAGTAGGTAGACCATCTGACGGTTCAAAACGGCACGAATTGGCGTCTTTTCAGGCTGCGCACCATCCCCCCCGCTTGATCGCTTCACTCCCTTGCCTACCTGTGCTCCCTCTTACTAATTTTTTCTAGAAAAACCCCTGGGTTACAGTTGCTGACGGCATGGGGAATTCTCTCACAAAGTTGTTGCATCTGCTGATGATGCAACAGGTCTCAAAGGGTTGTCCCATTTCATAGGGGAATGTTTCAGCCCCTAGTGTCAAGTGCAAGGGCCAAGGGGTAGTGGTGGAAAGCCCACAGGTCAGTAAACAAAACTGTTGAATCCAAGGAAAGTGAACAATTGTGAAAAATTAGGATTTAAAGCTAAACACTGGCTCTTAAGTTACAGACTCAGTGTGAACACGGGCTTCATTAACAATTCAACGAGTCTTGTCTGGAGCATTTACAAAAACATCCCAAACACAAATGATACACAGTATTTTGGTCTTTCACCATGCACCCCTGGAGGAAAGTAAATAGATCAGAAGACAGAGACATTTGGAAAGCTGACAGTGTGACCACCTCTTTGTTAAAGGCTTTCCATGCATCTGCACCACATAGCGCTGGGTCCTATTCACCTCACAAAAGCTTTGTCATCACAAAAGTACCTACAGTCAACCATCAATTGACTTATTGTATCCAGCTTAGCATCCTCCTTTTGTGCATCCTCACTGCTTTTTCTTCTCCTTCTTTCTTTGTCACTTAAATTCTAAGTTCATATGCCTTGATTTTTAGTTTTTCCACATACATCTTTTTCATTTTTACTCATACCACTACACCTCAGCCCACTTTACTTTTCTGACACATCCTCTCACTCTTTAATCTCTTTGCACCTTTCTTCTTTCATGCCTTGTCTTCGCTCACTTCCTCAGTTCATCACATGCATTTCTTATGAATCTGGAATCCATCGTGTGTTTTCTTTTCCATCCTATTACACTTTTTTTAAGCTTCTCCTTCCATATTTTGCAGTACCTAATGTATTTGACTGCAAAATATGTAACGTTTTCCTAAAAAGAACATTATACTCAAAATACTCATACAATAATAATTTATCTCAATCATCACTTCATGAGAAGATAGATCTGAAACGTTACACATTTTACCTTTAGGTGTTAGGTGATTTCTTAATTTTAATGTAATTGTTTAATTATAAATGGTACACCAAATGAATAAGAGCCATTTATTGACATCAAACACTGCAACGCATAAATAAAAATTACAATTCTGTTTGGATTCAACACTTTCAAATTAACACTGCACAGAGAATATTTAACATTAATAAATTAAATACACGAAGTCCATTACTAAAATATACAGACAGATTATTGCTGATGTCAGGGACTCATAGAGATCAAGCCCCCTGTATATGGTGGTGTACGTTCTCTACTCAGGTGCCCTTAAATCATAGAAGAACAAGGGTGCACCGGCTAAAATCTCCAAAGGTAGAAGATGATGTGGAAATAGTGATTGGAATATGACATTTCTGTTTCATTCAACTGCATGTGAATGGATATAATTATCACAATTATGCAAAATTACAGAACGTAGCCTCAAATAAATGCAATATGTGATAGTGTTAACAAGCCTAGTGACAGTTAGAATGAAAAAACACTGCTGCTCATTCAGTAGAGAATTTACATACAGTTGCGGAAAAAATTATTAGACCATTAAAAATCATCAAAAACAATGGTTATGCAATCAAGTACTAACTCTCGTGTGTATCATGTGACTGAAACACACAGAAAAGAAAACATGGAATACCTAAAAGCACTGTTTTTGTCAGTGCAATGCCATAGATATTGATGTAAGAACTTCAGTGATTTTGGTTATTATCAAAAAAAAAACAAACAAACATGGAAAACGGATAGATATCAGCTCTGAAATTAAACTCTTATGAGCTATTTTTGTTGTTATCATTATTTTTGTCCAAATAAATGTACCTTTAGTTGTACCAGGCATTAAAATGAACAAGAAATTGAAGAAAACAAGGGGTGGTCTAATAATTTTTTCCACGACTGTATACATATACATATCAGTTCAGTTCAGTTCATTGTCATAAAAGAGACAATGAGATGTCGTCAGACCACCCGACAGTTGGCATCACACCCCAGTGCAACCAGTGCAAAAGCTCATCCCTAAGTCCACAAAGTGCACACACCCTCACAGCACTAGTCAATAACCAGCCAACAGAGTATATTCAAAGTGCATGTACCACTACGACATACAGTCAACTGTTGAACACTGCAACACCATACAACCACATAGTCCACATTTCAGGTGTCATCCTAACATGACTGTTCCAACAATGCAAGCCCAGTCTGTGTTAGTTGCAGTCTAATCGCATTTAACCTCCTCCTTCTTATGAGGAGTGCTATTGCGAATGGGAAACCTGACTTTCTTACCGACATAATAAGGCATAGAGGTCTACAACATAATCACGGCACCAGACAGGTTACCATGGGTCACCTTGAACCTCCCTAACCAAAAACGAATCGATTAAAAAATTCTGTCTCTCCAGTCTATAATAAGTTACCTTCATACATCAAACGCCCTAAAAGCTTATATACATAAAAAAAAAAAAAAACACTCCAACAGCAACTACTCAAAGAAATACAGTAATGCAAATGATTGTTTTGACTCTCACAATCCAAGTTGATGTAAAGATCAAAGTTTAAATGTTTTAAGGTTTATGTGTTGAGATGAAATGTTCAGCTTGCTGATGATAAAAATGAATTGTAAATTTGTTTTATTTATGTATGTATTTTGTAACTGTATTTCTATTTTAACGGACCCCAGAAAGAGCAGCAACCTTTATGGTGGAAGCTAAAGGGGATCTGTATAAACAATAAACAATTGAGACAGGGTGAGAAGTAGGGCTGCACAATATTGGAAAAAACTGGCATTGCGATTTTTTTTTTAACCCTGCGATATATATTACAACATGAAAAACTACTCAGGAGAATGGTGTACAGCACTGTCGACACATAACACATGTTTCAGTTTCATTCTTGTTGTAGCTGAAATAATTCCAGATAACTGAAGTTGCTTTTCTTTTTGGCACCAAGTCTTCATTTAAGGTAATTTTCTCTTGTTCGTTGCTCATTTTTCAATGTTGTTACCAGCGACTCACTCCATGTGCAGGGGCGTGGTCTGCTTTGGCAAACTGATTAAGAATGATTGTGATTGGTGGATCACTGTGTGCAGTGCGTGTCAGGTACCCAGGATGAAATTAGATGAGAACATGTTGAGTTCATTTACCTCCTACATAGCAGGACCTGTGATGTTACTATTGCGCACACATACATTGCGACGACAATGCTCAAACGATATATTGTGCAGGTCTAGTGAGAGTAGTGTGTGTGTGTGTGTGTGTGTGTGTGTGTGCGTATGTGGTGAGGTCCTTGTTCGACAGCCTGACTGCTTAAAGGTGGGATGTGAGATGTTTTCCTGGAGCATTTTTTACTATATTGCTTAAAATCCCCTTCACACCCCAATTACAACCAATTAATTAAATGCTCTAACACAAAAATTTAAAAAAAATGTAGTCACCTGTGGAACGGACAGGACTGAAAAAACACTATCCAATCATTTTGAGCGCCCAGTCGAAATGATTGAATGGTGATATGTCTATCAAACTCAACTGCCATTTGTCTCTGGCCCCTCCCTCCTGGGCTTGGGCCGTATGGGGACGGAGCTGGAGCCATTGAATTGTTGCTGTGCAGCGCTTGTGAACCCTCGGGAACAAGCATTGCGCGTGCCACTACTCTGGAGGCGTGGCTCCAGAGGGATGTCTGAAGAAAGGGGTTTGGACTTTTGAATTAGGGCTGCACAATTAATGGATTTTAAATTGAAATTGGATTTTTTAATTAGGACGATTTTTAAAAAACGGAAATCGTAAAATCGATTTCATCTCTCTCGTGCCTCCAGGCCGCACGCTTGCGGGCTACCGTAGGCTCCTCCTCCTATCAGTGACAGCGGTCTGTCACAGAAGTCCGTGTAATGACCGGACTTTAAATGTGTTCATGAGCCCAAAGTACTTCTGCAATGTAAGCTGTGGCTTCTCGCACGGATCCCGCAACTGAAATATAACTGCATGCGGATCATTCATCTTACGTTGACCGTACTGTCTTCTTCCGAACCGGATCCGGGTCTCGGGGTCATCAGCCTCAGCAGAGGAGCCCACACAGCCCTGTACCCACACACATCCACCAGCTCCAGGGATAGAATCCCTCCAGTGTGTCCTGGGTCGGTCTGTTCCACACACGGATCCCCCACTTTAAATAGAACCGCATGTGGATCACTCATATTAACGTGGTCCATGCACGCACAACTGATGCCTGTGACTGACTTACATTGGTGTCATTTCTGTGGGCCAGATACCCCAAAAAGAAAAAAAAAAAAAAAAATTTAAATAATTTTGTCCTCTTACTTGCTAAATTTTTCATTCACAAATGTAAGTTCTGTAACACAAAACCAAATATTATTTATTTTTTGAAAGATGTTGAACTTTATTTAAAGCTGTTTGATAAATCTGGAAACAAAAAGGCTATAAAAAACATAAGTATTTACTCTGATTTGGACATTGTATTATAGTGTATTCCCCCTGGCAAACTTATGTTATTTTCTTGTTGTATACATTGTATACTCTACTTCATTTAATAAAGATTTAATTAAGAAAAAATAAACTTCTGTGGGTTCATCACGTGATACCATCACAGATTTGAGGTCAGAGCAGCACCTTGCAGTTTTACCCAAAAATCGAAACTGAAATCGAAAATCGAGTTTTTAGAGGAAAAAAAATCGGGATTTTTTTTTTTTTTTTCCAAAATCGTGCAGCCCTATTTTGAATCGAGTATTTTCAAAATGTAGCTTGCTTGAACCGTTTTTTCTAAGATCTCGTACCCTGCCTTTAAAGGCACAAGCTGTGGATGAGCCTGGATGTTTTGGCTCATATGGATCTATATCTTTACCCTTTACTACAGATATGATGCATTAAAACCATTTTGCATCAGTGTGGGTCTAATAAATGCTGTGCACATATTGTCAGTTAAAAAGAATATAAAACTTTTTCTCCATTCATCTGTCTCTCAGCAATCAAAGGTTCCCATGTCCTCCACTGCCTCCCTATCATTCCCTGACCTTATCTCACTCACTCCTTTTCATCTCTACTCCCTTATTCCCCTGCCGTCTCGCCTCGACTCCTCTCTTCACTTATTTACACCTCTGTCCCACCACCCCTGCAGGTGTCCTGGCTCTCCTCTGCTCAAAGCACCATAGCAGTACACATATATTTTTCTGCTCTATATTACTTGGAGGGCTTCGGTTGAAAATGTATACGTATAGACGTGCGAAAACTTGCACCAGATCAGAATTACCGGTCAGTTAATTAGGATGAAAAAAGGCAGAAGTCTTTACCTAAATGTACGTGACCTGCAGTAACCTCCACCCAGCTCACTGTGCTCCTTTTTTACACTGCCTTAACACACATTTGCATCAGCTTCATTTTATATTCACATTCTGAATGACTCAAGAGAAGGAGGGGGTTCTCTCGCTCCTTTTTTTTTTTTAACAGTCTCCTGCCATCTCAGCCTGGTTTTCAGTTGGATCCCCTACAGAAACCAAGCAAGGGAATCCATGTTCATGCCGTTTTGTGTGAGTCAAAGACAGTCTCACTCCCCACATCTCTCATCATGACGTCCCATTTTCCCCATGTCATTCTCGCCAATTCTCACCCTCTTTCTTCCATTGTCATCTCCCTTAACAACCTCCCATGATTTTTCACACATTTCCATTGCTCTGTTCCACTTTGCCCGTCTCCCAATACACTTTTCTTTGTAAGTCTCTATTTCTAAATCAAGTTGAAACCAGCAACGAGGTGGGTCATCTCAGCCTTTTCATGGACAAAAATTTGAACGGAAATTTTGTCTTTCACTTCTTTTCAGAATAGAAACGTTAAAGAGCAAATGCAAAGGAGATGACGATCAGTCCCACCCCAGTCAGACTACTTGTCCTACTTTAAAATGGCACGTTCGCTAAAAGTGAAATAATTCCCAGAGAAGCAGGCGGCAAAAGCCAGCTTGTATTGTAAAATAGCAAGCGCTTAAGCCAGTATTGATGCCTCAGCTGCAAAGCTTAGCTGTTCTTTTCTCCTACACTGCTTTTCATCTGTTATTACTGTCATACAAATGCCTCGCACTTTATCAGCAGAATCCCTTGTAGCCTGTTCACAATAATTCAGATGTGAATTAATGTCCATATGCAGGAGCTATCCATTTTTTAGAGGCAGTAATGGCTCAAGCCTCATTTTCTGATATAGATGACAAAATGAACACAGTGAAGTATGGCTTTCACGTACACCCTACTGGTGTCTTTTTCCTGCTCAGGCCACCTCTTTGAGTGTTGCTAATGCAGTTTGTGTCCAGAAATTTCTACATGCCTTCACACTACGCTCTCTTAATGATGACGATAATGAAAGGTGACAGAGCTGCTATCACACCCTTGCCTATACCTTCCTTAAGCAGGCAGAAAACTGAGGTTGGGAACACCTTCCCAGTCAGCACACACAGATACAAACATACAACGCTGTGATTGGATTATATACAAACCTACTGAACTGCAGAGGGGAGAGGTTTGACTTCTATAAACACAGTCCAGTTTGCGGTTTTCACTTTTTCTCCATCTTAACCCTTAGAGGTCTGAGCCTATTTTGGCTGTTTTTTAGTACTTTTGATTTTGCCTTTATCAATCAATCAGTCAATCATTATTTATGTAGCACTTTTCATACATTAAGGATGTAGCATAAAGTGCTTTACATATAAGTTTAAAAATCAGTGCCGCCCCCCCACCCCCCCGCCCACCCACACACACACACACACACACACACACACCCACACACACACACACACACAAACACACCCACACTAGGGATGCACCGATACCACTTTTTTCCACACTGAGTACAAGTACGAGTACTTACATTTGAGTACTTGCCAATACCGAGTACCTATACAAGTACTTGATTATCCCATTCCAGTTCTTAGTTCCTTATGTAAATGTGCTTTATTGCCGTTGTCATTAGTCTGACTGGAAAAAAGTGCTGCTACTGATGTTTAATGTGCTGGAATGAGCGTTTCTCAATTAATCCACCAGGGGGCGCCGCTCTGAATTAACCATACTGGACAAATACCACGAAGAAGAGTAAAGTTTTTTGAGAAGAAGAAGAAAAAGTCAGTAATAACAAACATGAAGATGACAGAGGCAACACTAATGTGATACTAATATTGCAGTATACTAATACTGATACTAATATTGCAATATACTACATTAGGGATGTAATGATGTGAAAATTTCATATCAGAGTTATTGTGACCAAAATTATCACGGGTATCACTATTATCACGGTATTGTTGAAATGTGCTCGAAATGTTCAAAAAGTGCTTATACACAACCTGAAATAATTTAACCAAGTAGTTGTATTTATAAAAAAAAAAAAAAAAAGAAAGAAAGAAAGAAAGAAAGAAACAAAAAAAAAACCCCAAATAAAATAATAGCCAGAATGTACTTTAACATGTAAACATCAAACATGCAAATGCACTTTAAAGATGGCACCTTATAGCCATTGTTTGACCATTTTCCATATCAACTTGGTGTTGAAAGTGCGGTTATCAAACACAGTTATCAAGATAATTAGAATATAAACGGTAATACTAACTGTCGGGAATTTTACCGTGGTTTATCGTTATACCGGTAATTGTTACATCACTATACTACATAAAGAAATGTTTATGATACCCATGTTTGGTATCTTTTTGTTCAGCACAACTTCATCTATCTCATCTGCCTATTATTTTTTCACTTAAACCTACTATATCAACACAAAAGGACAAAAAAAAACACACAAAAAATATAAAATCTGATTTGAAAAATGTATATAATTTATTGCATAAATAACACAAAGATGCTTAACGAACCTTTTCGCAGACTTTAAAAGTGAATCTTGGTTCCAAATATTAGGTATATAAAATCAAAATAGTAATAAATTAAAACTATACTCAAATATTTGACATAAAAGCATAGTTTTAAATTGGTATTTTCTCTGGTTTTCGCACCCCTTCCCCCACTGCCCCACCATCCGTCCTCCCAGTTTCGCAATCTGGTTCAGGTGGGGGGTCATTCTCACTCTAATCTGTAATGCCAATGCAGTCTGTGGATTAGAATCTGCAGCTTTGTTCATTTTTTTCCATTTTGAAAAAGGACAAAAAAATACAAAGATATGGTCAGAAATATAATGCCCCCCCACCTCATTTTCATACTTTTACTCACGTTTGTTCGGTCCGAGTTCAAACAGGGAAATCTCCAGTTGTATTTGCTCTACTGACATCAAATAAAAAGTAGGAGAGTGTTTCATGTCCGCACTTTGCAATTGTCCCCAGTGGTCTACGTGACTGACTTCTGACACTATGATGTGTTGAATATGTCATGTGATTGAGTCACGGGGCCGTGACTGTGGACCCTGTGGGTTAATACACCCAGTCTTATCAAATGTAAAGCAAAAAATTTATAATATCACATCTGCAGGGATCAAGAGGTGACAGGTCAAGCCGAGGATGAGGATTTGCTGGTGAAGGGCTGCACAGTCTTACCAAAAGAATACTTTGTGATCTTTTGAGGTAAAATCACAATCTGGATGACAATTTTTCTCTTAAAAAATACAGGCAAGGTACAACACAATAGCAACATGTTTCCCATGAGACTTCACAGCTTTCTGGAGGCTTAGGTTGTGTGTAAAGGCTTGTTCTTATCTGAGTAAAAACACTGCATTTTACATTGTACTGACATTATTACAACAAAACAAAACAAACACTGAACTGTATCTAGAAAAAACATCCACATTTTCATGTACATACGATAATGACTTTATTGTTTAAGGCGGCTTACTTTACCCCATGAGTTTTATAATGAATAGTCTTTTCACATTAGCATGAATCTAAGGCTGAATCCCATCTCACCCCTTGGCCCCCTCCCCCTTACCCCTCCCCCTCCGTTTTGCACATTCACATGAAGGGGTAGTGTTGTTCCGATTCTCGATTAGATGGAGGGGAAGGGTTAAGGCTCAAAACGCAGATTTTCCAGGACCACACTACAAACAGAGGGGTGGAGAAATTTCCCATAATTCTGTTCGAATTGTTGGCAAAATGGAGGTAAACACAACAAAAGAGCGCAAAAGTGCGATGAAAGAAACACACAAATGTGCGAATTTTCTTTGCAAACAACTTAATCAGTTGATCGTCCATTTAATGCTGTTTCAATGTGTTATAGATCGCATTTCTGTGGTTTATAGTTGATAGCCGCAAAAAGATGATCAAAGCCCATGGAACAGAGACAGTTACAGCTGCTGACAGCATGGGGAATACTTTTGGAAACAAAGTTGTTGCATCTGTTTATAGCAGTAACAATGACATAACAGGTCTGGAAGGGTTGTCCCATTTCATAGGAGAATGTTTCAACCCCTCCCCCATGCAACTCCATTTCAAGGGCTAGTGCCAAGTGTAAGGGCCAAGGGGGAGGGCTAAGGGGTGAATTGGGATTAGGCCTAAAGCTTCTGTTTAAATCAGACCCTATGCACATTTGAGGTCATAAACCACATGGACTCTAAGCAATTCTTCATCACCATTTTCTCAACAGTCACAAAACAACACGTTGCACAAACTTTGCAAGATACTGCAGACTGAGACTGAGCACTTATAATGTAGACAGATGCTAAAATATCTATACAAATAGATTAGTAATCAAACAAACCCATATTGTTGTACAATACTCTCTGTATATTGCTGTAATTACATAATACTTATTAACATTTTTTTAAAATATAATTTTTCAATCGTTCTAAGAAGGTGAGGTCACAGTGTTGTACTTACTATCACTCAAATACATGAAGTCATTTCCTTCCTGTCAAGTAGTATGATGTCTTATCCATGGCATATCCTACTGTTCCATCAACTAACAGAATATTATATAGTCTGGGACAGAAACACACCTTCTGCAAAGATTTTCAGAAGACAAATGCAAGGTAAAAGAAACACTTGTCTCCTGAAGCATCGTATAACCCTCTTCTGCTTTGTCATTCATCCCTTCTATCTCATCTTGCCCTGGGACTGATGACTTGTTTTAGTTTTTTGGGTTTTTTTGCCTATTATTTCCGGATGTCTGTCTCAGTCCATCTGTCAGTCTCTTTCTGAGAGGGACAGGAACAGGGATATGATTTCTATCATAGGACACAGCACTTTTTGACTGGCTTTGGGTTCATCTGTCAATTTGTCTCCTTTTGTACAGAGGACAGCAGCACAATAGTATCCCAGGACACAAAGGCCGCCCTGTCTACCTGACTGTCTGTCTTTCTCACTGTGTTTCCATCCCCAGTGGTCATGGGGCCTGGTACAATCTCACTTTTTCAGGACGGCATGTGGTAGTTGACAGATAATCAAAACGCCATTTGTCATTTTGACAGATTAAAGATAATTGCTGCCCTCCAACACAGTTACTCACATATAATTGAATCATCATCAACAGCACCATCAGCAGCAATAATTTAGGGAAAGCAGCTGCTTAACTGAGCACACAAGCCTCCAAGTAACATCCTTAGGAATTTTAAATTGACCAGCTTGACGTTGATTGGAAGGTGATACTGAGCGACCAATCACAGGCTCCTGAAAGCCTGCAGGTAGTCAATCATGTAAGTGGATCAGCACACAGCTGGCTTACACAAGAGGTATTAAATAATCTGTAGAGCCACAACACAACAAAATTACTGCACCCTCTGTTGTCTCTTGGTGTCCTTTTCCATCCTGGATAGATTGTTTTGTCTGTGAAGCAACACTTCAGCCATCACCTTTGGAGATTTATTGCCTCAGTATCACCCTCTTTAACAATTGGTTGGTAAATATGTGCCAGTTTATTAGAGATTTACATGAGGTGGGCTGCCAAACACAGCACTGAATAATGTTAGGCCAGATCCAAAAGCATTTTGTCTACTAATTGCACTGTGCAGTGTTTGCACCCACATTCTGCCCCATTTTTTGCACCTATTCACTAAGTTTTGACACTAATGATGTGGTGGTGCAAACACACCCCTAAAGTTTTGCACTAGGGATGTAAACAATTAATCAACTATCAATTAAGTGTCAATAAGAATTTGCTTGATTAAATTATTAATTGTTGGTCAATTGCCCTTTTCCACAGTGGGATTTGTGGTGTCAACAGTAGGGGACGCCACAGCCCAAACTAGGCTTCATCGCTGAAGTTGAATAACGGGGAAGTCACCCTGTCCACCTTTCCATACCTGTCCGAAGGCTGCCAGTTTGTTGTCAGTGCCACAGCCGGGATAGACAGTCATCGAACCGGATCATAGCGTTAATGAGTTAGAATCGCTTTAGGGACATGGTGGAGCAAAACACAGACTGGCCCGTCTGTTTGTGGGAGCGGTACACCCCCACCTAAATACATGCGCAAATGCAAGGTCGGTATCGGATCGGAGCATTTTCCTTGGAGGCTGGTCTGGTCCATGGTCACCTGGACTATCTGGTCAGTGAGACAGAAGCTGAAAACATCCTCCAGCCCCTGATCCGGTCCACATATATGTCCCACATTATGTCACACAGTCACCCCGGTGGCCACAGGAAAGGTGGGCGGGGGGCATCTCCGCTGAAATCTTGCTCCATCATGTCAGTGATGCAACGTCAGAAATGTCCATTTCGTCTAAACTGCCCCTTTTCAGATCCATTTATTTTATTGAATTTCTCTGCAGAATTTCTTTAGTTCTACTCCATAAATGTCATTGTCCGTACTGTATCCAGCGGTACAATAAATCAATCATTAAGGGATATGACATGCTTTTTTCATGAGGTATATAAACAATATTTAGCTTTTATTCTTATAGACCCTATTGAAAGAGAAATTCAGGTTCCCAGGAAAATCGCGGCTTACCAATTAATCGATCGATAAGGTCAACCAACTAATGATTAATGAATTAATCATTGCATCCCTATTTTGCACCTGACTGCAATTTGCCCTTGTGTTGTGTCAGAGTTTCTAGTGTGTAAGGGGCTTCTCTGCATTTCAGCACAATTGGTCCATGAAGAAAATGCGCATGCTCTTTAATGCAGCACAGATTTCACACTTGGTATCATTACACATTAATTCAGTATCATTCAAACACCACATGGTCAAAGACTCAGAGAAAGAAAGAGACACACAGAGAGACAGTGAGTCCGAGCTGAGTTTGTGCTCTGTTAACACCAGCTTTTTGCATCAGCCAAACCACATGTAGCAATTTATGCAATTCTTTTGGGAATTAGACAGCCTTTGCAGCTTGTCTTATCTGCATACATAGGGGTTGATTATGTGCCGAATGCATGAATCATTTGTTTTCCAGGGAAATTTGCAGTAAATTCCACCCTTTGTGGTGCTTTGTATGGCCCAATGTGTATTAAGGTCTTTAAGTTTTCTGTATCACAATGATTGTCTTGTGTGTCATAAAAATGTTGATACGGAGTGTCATGACTGGGGTTATTGGGCAGTTAATTAATGGCATTGTGTACTCACTAAGTCATATGAGCAGGCAAAAGCACTAAAATAACTTACTGTTCTTGTGTGTTGCGTAGTGAGAATCAACTGTGACAAGCCAGCATGTACAACTGACTGGTACATATTCTGCTCCTACTGAGGAAACGTCCATCATTTCATACCCAGTGCACAGTCTACCAGCCAGCTACAACAAAATGTAACAGAGTCTGGTTATGCCTGGTTAGTGTATTCCTGTAGACTTATGGGTATACTATTTAAAACACCACAATAATGTATCTGAATTTGTTCTATTTGTGTCCAAGACGTTCACAAGGTCTCAAACATCATGAAAGTAAGGAGAAAATTAAAGATACACAAAAGAATAAAGTAATGAAAAATAAAATAATAGACAATAGAGAATAAAATGTTTGAGCGATACTTAAGGAAGCTAAAACAACTTTAAACTTTTTCCAAACTAAAGACGTGATAGCCTTCAGATTCCATGAAACATGATGCAGTTTGACAAACATCTTAGTCCATGGTTCAGTGTCTGTCTGTCAATCTCCTTGCTAACCTGCAGGCATGTCTTTCCTTCTGCCATTCTGTCTTTCTGCATACCAGTGCTTCTGCGTGCCTGTCAGCCCAGTAGAGAGGCAGCAATCCCACAATATCCTGTGACACAGCAATTTCCCTCTGGACTGTTATTGAAAAGCACTTAAGTGCTTGAAGAAAAGGATGCATGAGTGTGACCCTCTGACAACGGCACAGACTCAACAAACAAAAACAGTAAAAACATGATATACAGAATGACACCCCTTCACTTCTGTTCTTTTTAGTGCTTATGTCCTTCACTTTTGGTTAGCTCTGTCCTTTCCAATGTAACCTATGTTGCATACAGCAAGGTTATAATAGTTTTGGATTTTTAATTATAGTTTAGTTTATTTAGTTTTGACTTTTTTTCCTCTAATTCAGTTAAATTAGTTTTGAGAGCATGTTTGCGAGTTTTTATTAGTTACCGTTTTTTTCTGAATGCTTAATTTTAGTTTAGTTTAGTTTTAGTATTAGTTTTAGTTATTTCATATATTTTATCTTCCTCACCATCCTATTCAAAGAAATTAGTGAGGCACGGATCCGTGGGTTACCCTGGACACTTTATTTGGGGGTCAGGTTAGGGCGGCTCATTGACTGAGCAGAGACACAAACATATGTACAGTACAATGTATAAATTCCCTTTAGCAGGTTGGGGGGGTGGGGGTGCGATCCATACACAACGTCACTTACGTAAAAACAATGCGAAGATGTGCAAAGTGTGAGAGGAGATGCACAAAGCAGCCAGCAGTTAAAGCAGATAGAAACAGATATAAACCAGCTAACCAGCAGTTAAAGCAGATAGGAACATATATAAACCAGCTAACCAGCTGTTAAAGCAGATAGAAACATATATAAACCAGCTAACCAGCTGTTAAAGCAGATAGAAACATATATAAACCAGCTAACCAGCCGTTAAAGCAGATAGAAACATATATAAACCAGCTAACCAGCAGTTAAAGCAGATAGGAACATATATAAACCAGCTAACCAGCTGTTAAAGCAGATAGAAACATATATAAACCAGCTAACCAGCTGTTAAAGCAGATAGAAACATATATAAACCAGCTAACCAGCTGTTAAAGCAGATAGAAACATATATAAACAGTTAGCCAGCAGTTAAAGCAGATAGAAACATATATAAACCAGCTAACCAGCAGTTAAACCGCACAGAAACATATATAAACATATATAACCCAGTTCCTCATCAGTAAACCACACCTTAGCAGATCTCTCATCTCTTAATCATCTCCAGTTCCATTATTAGCTAACTTTGCTTCAATTCAGTTCAGCTAGCTGTAGCCAGTAACATGAAACGTTTTTAAAAATTCTAACAGGTTCCATACCTCTGTAATTTGATTACTTTTCATCCTCCTCTTTTCTCCTCTTCTAAACTGTGCAGTTAAGGGCTTGGAAGGCCTTTTCATGGTGATAAACTCTCCAGTCTTTACCTGGATGCTAGTTCAAATCCCTGTCTGACATTGTCTGTCCTTTAGCTCCGCTCTGTCTCTGTCACTCACACACACACAGTGAGTGCAAAAAAAAAAAAAAAAAAACCTGACCCCACTCATCACTAAAGTAAACCCCAGACAGGACTGTGCTGCTGTGTCCCAGCTTTAGTCTGTATGTTCCAGGTAGCGTGTGGACCAGAAGACGACTGGAAACCACCAGTGACCAGACATGACAGACTGTGAAGTGTCTATGGTGTCACCAGCTCAAACTGCTGGAGCGAAATAAATCAATTTGATATCAATCCGACACTGACAAAGACGAAAACGAAGGGAATTGTATCCATAATTTTTTTAATCAGTTTTCAGTTTTAGTTAGTTTTGTAAGCTCACAGTATAGTTTCAGTTAGTTACCGTTTTTTTTTTTTCCTTTTAATTAGAGTTTTTATTTATTTTAGTTAACGAAAAGGTTTTTTCAATTTTAGTTTTTGTCATTTCGTTCGTTTTCGTTCACAATTATAACCTTGGCGTACAGCCAACTCTTCACTGCCCAAATACTTACTATTTTCCATCATATATACAATGAAATACAGTACGTCAAAAATGTACTCATGTACCCATTAAAACTCAGCAGAGTGCAATGCAGCAAAGGAAATCTGAATACAAAGGAATATCTACACAACACTAGGGGTGTAACAGTACAGAAAAATTTCAGTTCGGTACTGATTTTCATGAAACAATGCGGGCACACTGCTCTTGTTTTGTCGACTTGTCCCTCTCCATCGACATAACTGACAGGGAATCTGAAATGCTCCCAAATCTGAGACCTTAGAGAAGACAGAGGGTCTTCCAACTCTGGCTTTGCACCTGTGGCGCTGCTCAGAGCAGCCATACTGGTTCACCTTCAGCATGTGGTTGGTGTGTGGACCGCTTAGGCGTCCTTCTAGGATATCCAGTATTGCACATGGGTTCCGCTTGTGGCCACTTTGCTCATACTGCTTCAAGGTTCATGTGGAAACTAAAGGCGAGTGTTTGCATTCTTCTCATAGGCTACATGTATATTGGTTCAGTACACCTCCGTATTGTATTGAAGGCCCCGAACTGAAATAGTTTAATACAAATGAGTGCACTATTACACCCCTACAGGACACATAAACATATACAAATACTTTTCCTCAGTCAAGGAAAAGGCTAGTGGGGTGGATACTAAAATTGCACTGACTACAGTAATTGCATCTCAATTCCTTTGTGTTCACTTCCTCTTACTCAGTGTATGAAAAGATCAGAGGATAGGCAGCATCTGTGTTTGTGTGTGTGCGAGTACGATGTGTGTCTAAGGGCTTTGAAGCTCCCTGCTGCCAATGTGCCACATCCGAGCTCACACATGCACCCATCATTTACGCATGTAAATATACAAATCAAGGTGTATTGCTGATACAATACAGAGCACAGATCTGCACATGCGCATCTTGCCATGACCGAAGTACTCTCCTCCACACACATATGTAGCTCATTCACTGACAAATAAAATGCAAGTACTTACAGTTGAAGAGGCTAAAGAGGGTACCTTGTACACATACATTTTACATTGGCAGCTTTATTTAATTTGTACACAATTCCTGGATTTCCTGAGAAACACGTTAAATTATATTTTTTTTCTGTTTTTCTTACTCAATCTTTATGTCCCCCACACTCACTTACCATTTCTAACATCTTCACATACATAATACATTAAAAGTAAGACTGTAGAAAGATCAATGCACACATTTTAATGACAAATTAGCACAATCTATTGTTGTTAAAGAAAGATGTGGGTTTAAGATGGAAGGTGTTGAAGGCGAATATTTGTATGAGGCAACGGGAACAGGGACAAACGAATAGATAAAGGTTGACTGGGAGAGAAAGGGAGAGTTGAAAGAGATAGAGATGTATAATTTATTCGCTCAGCGTTTCATTAAATATATATGGACATTAGAGGAGGGGGAGATCCTACTGACTTTAACACAATGAATCTACTGAGATTTTCCTCTTTTATATGCCTGAAGCAAACACACGCACATACACTCACACAAATAAACACCCACACTGTCTCACACACACATTTCTTTGGCAGGAGAATCAACTATTACAGTGTCTGTCGGTCATTACGCCTTATTCCCCATGTGATGGATGTAACACTTTGTGGCGCTGCAAAATGTGTTTTGGAAATGTGTTTGGAATTGCTTTGTGGCCCTGCTGAATGCTTTTGGAATGAGATCATAACAGGCTGAGAGCTACTGTAATACCATTGTGGAGCAAGTGGAAGGGCGCCGGTTCAATGTAAGTGACTGATTGGTGTGTGTGTGTGTGTGTGTGTGTGTGTGTGTGTGTGTGTGTGTGTGTGTGTGTGTGTGTGTGTAGGTGTGTGTAGGTGTGTGTGTGTGTGTGTGTTTGAGTGCAAGTGTAACACAAACTGTTTAAGGTGTATTTCTCACGCATGACAGCTGCATATGTGTTTAATATTCCAGACTGATGATTGAGAGTGTATGTTTATGTGTGTCACAATAAGTGCTTTCTCATATATATTTACATGTGACACTGACATTTCAGTGTGTTTGCCTGCAATGACAACTGCAATTCTACACTAAGTGGGGGTGTTATATGGTTTGTCACCTGCATTATGCTGCCACCTGCATCTGAGAGTAATCAGATTTTCTCAGTTTATGCAGTTGAGCAAACAGAGATTTAAAAGTAGGATTTTTGAGTTACAGCTGCTACACAGTTGAAGATTATCGGGCCAGTTTACAGCGTTTTTTTTTTTTTGCCAATGTGTCAATCAGAGAGAAATCCCTGCTGGTGTGATGTGCTGGGATATGCTTGGTGTGATGATCTGGCAGTGAGTGGATTTACAGATTTACTTTTAAACAAGCCTGTCAACAGGCAGAGTGATCTGAGCAACAAGGATAACATGATATTTTTGATATTTACAGCTCGACATTTGCAGACATCCTGAACAATTCTATAGGGTACAAGTACACAAGTACTACTGATTTTAAAGCCAAAGGGGATTGTAGTTGTACATCTACTGTTATTTTCTCATGTCACAGTGCAGATTAGTGTGTGTGATACCCTTAGCTCATGCTGTAAAGGGGAAATATGATCTGAAGTACATACTCTTACAGTCAGACAGAAAGGTAACCCCCCCCCCCAAAAAAAACCCCCAAAAAACCCTGCAGTCATCCCAGCTTTCAGCCCACAGCCCCCCAGGCCATCCAGGATTAATCAATGGATCTCTACCTCATCGATCCAGGACATGGATGCCAGCCATGCATAGATTAGACCAGAGGGATCCCTTACACTATCACCCAACCTCAGTTGATTTGAAACTCTACATCAACACACAATCACACACGCACACACACATACATCAGTTTAGCTGAAAATTGCCACAAGCAGATAATTAAAGAAGTTGCAGACTTGCTTGTTAGGGGTTCACTTACTTTGATGGCATTTTTAAAAACATTTTGGAACCACAACTCCTTGATTAGAGACCTCCTCTTTTATCTCTCCCGCTACTGTATTTCTTCAACTCTTCCACACTCTGCTCAGCCTCAAGAAAGATTCTGCAGAGCCCAAAATAACAGCTGTCGCCTTGATAGACGTCAGTTAACAGTGACTGAAGTTACTGTTTTACATTGAGCAAAGGTACAAGGAGAGATTTTAAGTAGCACATACATAATTAATGACTACTGATAGCTGGGAGAGATGAATTTGATGTCTCGTAACTTGCAATCCCAAATGGGACCTGCCTGCATACAAACTACAAATGTTCTAGCAAAATATCACTTGGGATAAGTACGGAATTGAGTATGTTTAATTCAGGTTGGCGCTGAATATTGAATTACAGAGGCTAAAAATGCATGTAAGAAGTAAGAAGAGATAAGAGGGGGTAAGTATCTCTAATGATACTGTACATTACCCTCAACAAGTGTTGAGATGAAGGAGCACGTAAGGCTTGTCTCTGAAATGAATTCATGGCACACATTTTAAAGTAGGCTACCTTTTATCTCAGAGCATTTTCACAAAGTCAAAATCTGAATATGGTAATTGCATGTTACTGTTGCGTCATGGCAGATACATCCCTCTGGAGTGAATAGAAGAGGGATGTGTGTGGATGAGACAGCCACGTCTTTGTTTTGTTGCATTTATATTCCTCTTATTTGATGTGAGCAACACCGCTCTTGTTCCTAGCACACACACACACACACACACACACACACACACACACACACACACACACACACACACACACACACCTACACACAGGTACCACACACTACAATATCTAGGGGGTCACACAAACATCACATCTGGAAGGAGATGCCCTTGGGTGAGCATGATTTCAGCCAGACTACTGCCTTCGACATGTCAGAGAGACAAATGTGTGTATGTTTGTATTTCCCCAAAGATAACATCTTCCAGCAAAAGTCTACAAATGTCCACTTGAAGGCAAAGGAAATCTGTTTCAGTAATGCGTTTTCAAGGGTGTGTGTGTTTGTGTGTTCTCTGTAGTGCGCATTAATGTGAACAAAATGTAATAGTTCATACATTTTTCAGTGGATGCAGCTTTTATTGTATACATTTCATATAAGTGAAAAGTAAGTAAGACAAGTTAAAGCACACATTCAATCAGTGGTTTAAAAGAAAAATCATACACTGGCCTTTGTTAGACCACTTTACCCAAGTGAGTAGGCAGACACTGTAAGTGGTTTTATCTTTTACTGAAATGAAGCAGGTAAGAGGATACTTATTGGTGGAAAAAATAATCTTAAATACAATAAAATAAAATCACACTGTGTCATTTATGAAGTAAATAGACCCTCTGAAGATTTATTGCACTGTATCATTATTAATCAGGTTAATCAGGTTACATCTTAGCTCTTATTTTCTCTTCAAATGAACATTTAACACTTTATGTTTAAGGGTATTCCTTTACAAGGTTAATCTTTACAGAGCATGAGCATGATACATTATGAAATAAATCATTCAGTGGTAAATACTGAACAGTTATATGATGTAAGCTATAGCAAGCAAATCTACTGAAAAAAATCATTACATCACTATGATTATTCAGTAGTTTCACTCTGCTTCAGAAAAGCAAACCATTTCTAACAGTGGAAGGTTGAACTGTGGAGGGTACATGGGTCTTCACAGTACAATTAAAAAAAGGCTGCTTTAAAGGTTTCATGTCACCTAGAAACAAATAAATAATTAATTTTTCATTAGAAGTGACAATGATTGACCATTACTGTGTTCCCTGTAGTGTACATTTCAATAGGAATGTCAACCAGCTCAGTCTGACATTATAATGGTAAAATGGTGGTAAACGCAGTCACACTAACAAAGCACTGACGACCAGATGAAAAAACAAATAAACACACACGTGCACCGGACACACAATCCACACACAGTGCAAAAGGAGATGGTTCTGACTATAAACTGTGATACACACAATATATAGACTCAACTCAACAACTCCATGGTGAGTGTGTGTGTGTGCACATGATTTAAGGAGTGTGTCAAACTCACTTAGACACATGTTATTTATGGGCAAATTTATGAGCTGGTGTATGCATATGTATATATATATATATGTATATGTATATGGGCATATGCACATGTACATTTGGATGCGTGTTTGTATAGAGACCACATGAATGAGATATTGAACAGGAATCAGAGTCATCTCGGTGAATGACATTTTACTACACAAACACAGAGGTTCAGTATGTGGTTGTGTATCTTCCTCTTACTCAATGTTTGGACAGGAGGGAGAAGGTCAAAGATAAAAATCGGATCTTCTGTCAGCTCCTCTTGTTTCCTCTATGCATGGATGCTAAATGCATATATTTTGTTCACTCTCTGTGAAATATGCATGTGCAGGTGGACAGTCTCCCTAACGCCAGCACCCATCACCCTGGTTCACACCCAACGTAATGTTGTGGGGCAGTTTGGCTCCAGTGGGCACTCGGAAACCGTCTGAAGTCTTTTCCAAAACACCTGCCTCCACAAATGAATATTTATGAGAAAGCATCAGCAAACCAAAGATACTAATTATAATATTCTGCAGACTCAGCAAACACAGTTTGCATTCCCACCTGTCATCCTCATCTTGGAAATCTTTTGCTTCACCAGCATGGACTCAGGAAGTATCCTCCTGCTGCTTCCCATCAATATTTATGAAGAAGTCAACCGACCAAGGAAACTATTTATTATAATAGTGTGCAGACCATTATATGGATCCTCAGTTACACAGTAGCTTATGTCCTTACTTGGCATCCACAAGCTAGAAATCTCTCTCCTTCCAGCTTAAAAAAAACCCTTTTCTTTCTGTGCTGATCCCGATTTAATTCAAAACACTCTTTGATATTTGTTAAGATGAACAGATGCTCTTATTACAGCTTCTGCTAATGAGGTCCTCTTTTTTCCCCTCAATCACCAACAAACCACCTGTATATTACCTGGTGCAAAGCAGTTTATGTTGAAATATACAAATGGTTAGTGAACAAAGGGACTGCTGCGCTACTTTGTCTCTGAAGGATGTCTAAACATAACTCTTTGCTGAGTGTAATGTGTGCTCAGTGATGAGGAGGAAGCATTCACAACTATAGTCCTAAAACTAGATTCATACTCAGGTTGTAAACTGGAGGGAAAAAAATGAAGATTATTTGGAGAAGTAAGATGAAATATGTTTGCAAAAGTATAGCCCTGGAAATCTAATGAAAAAAATAATGGCTCCAACCCTTTCCAAAATGCATTATGTCCTTTCTACAGGGTGAAACAGAATGCCATGTACAGCAGATGGTAAGAATGCCAAAGGGAGACAACAAAGCTCCTTACAAGGTTATATGAATGCCATTACAAAGTTTCCAGTTCTTCAGTATGTTTTTGCAGCTATGTACTGCATGTTCTTGTGTGTTACTGTCATAAAAACACATTTTTGGGTGCATCTACAAACGCTTTAAAATGCTGTGATGCATGTTCACCTGCATGCAGACCACATGCTGTATACAAATCACATATACACATACAGACACACACAAACAACCCACACACACACACACACAAACAAAGAGAGAAACTGGGCCCTTGTACACACTCTGCATCAGGTGCATTCCTTCAGCATGACTGAGTTATTTTTAGAAGAAATAACCAGGCTTGCCATGTTGCTGTTTTTTTTTATTTCTTTTCCCTCAAGTAGTAAATATTTTGTAGACGCAAAAGTCCTTCACAAAGGAAGGAGGAAGGAGTGGCTTCAGGGAATGCTGTATGAAGTGCTTACATCTGAGAGACAGATGGTAAGACTGCAAAAACACGACAGGAGGAAGGTTGATCAAATAGAAATGGATGCCCACAGTTGTTTACTAATCTTGAAAGTGAATATATATATATTTGTAAAAGAGCATATTAAAAGTACTGAATGTCACAATCTGACTCGCCAATACACAGGATGCACAGAAGAGACATTTACATTTTACATTTATATTTCAGGCTTTCAGTGGAATAATCCTTTGTACAAAAAGTGAAAAATAGCTAGAAATTCAGAGCAATGAAAAAATATATATTGTAGAATGAATAATAATATCCTCGGGAGCAGAAGAAGATTAAAGAATGGAAAAAGTCACACAAACTAGTTAAAAAAACAGTAAAGGTGGCAATACAGTATGTGAAATAAAAATAAACAAAAAAGTAGATGTTTATGAGTCAGATTTGCACAAACAAGTGCCGCTAAGGTTGTGTTTACATTTTTATCATCTTTTGGAACATGACTGTGTCACACCCTCTGCGCTGCTAATGATGATCCTGTCATATTTCCAAACGTAACCTCTAATTCACCAGGTGTTGATTATAACAAGGAAAGAAGAGAAACAACTTCTCTCGTCTCGTCTTTTATTTTTTCAAGGCTGTCTCTGCTTATTCGCAAATTAATTATAAATCACTCTCACAGCTGGGCTATCAAATGCTATCGGCTTGTTTTTAGAAAGAGAGGTGATGTTTGCAGGTTTGTTGATGGATCTACAACAGACAGATGTGTCAAAACCTACAGATACCTGGAGGTTCATCTGGAGTTGAAGTGAGGGTTTTGCTACTATTTATTAATCATTAATTACTTCCTTCTGCCACCGTAAGCCTGTAGTTCAATGTTTTTCAACCTTGGGATCGGGATCCAGGCGACCCCACTCAAATGGGGTTGCCTGAAATTTCTAGTAATTGATAAAAATTTTAAAAAAATATATTACTATAAAAAATATTTGTAATGATTCAATATATATTTATTTTTTGTAATTATTTATTTATTACATTTCATAATTTTCCATTGACATGCATTTCTTAGGTAGTTACAGTTTTTCATATATACATTGTACATTCATTTGTATTTAGACGTGTACTGAAGGCTCATTTTCACAAGTCTGTATCTCTAATGTATCCTTTTCTCAACCGTCGATGGGCAGAAAGGTTTAAATAAAATAATAGACAGAGCATGAAGAAAACAAACAACAAAAAACACACATCTGGAACAATGAACATTTGGGAGTGATCGTGTAGCAATGAATGTTCATTTACATAAAATAAAATCAGGCCTCTGGAATATCATAAATTAAACCCATTTTTCTGATTCAATATATATTTTATTATAATTAACCTCTTTTTTTTATTAAATAAGTGCTTATATTGGAAAAATCATAATGCAACAATTTTTTCAGATTCAGTTTTCAAAATTTTTATGGAATGTCCTTTGTGGTGGACAGTTCTCTCTTTTTTTAAATTTTTTTTTTGTATAAAGTTGTGAAACTCTTGTCCAGAAATGTGGACAGAAAACCCATAGCTTGGTCTTAGGAGGTTAAAACTCCACATACTTGTCCTAATAAAAATCAAGTCCAAATAAAGTGCAGGATATAATATCTGAGAGGACATATCTTGATTGACCCCATCATGTGACCGTGTACGTTACTACGCTTCAACCTGCCCGGACACAGTCGCAGTCAGAAAACCAGACCGAACAGAGAATGGAAAGATTTATTTGCCCACCTGACCCCCACTAAGACATCTCCAAGAGAAAAATGTCTCTATTTTGAATGTCTGGGGTCGCCAGAAATTTGTGACGTTAAAATGGGGCCAGGAGCCAAAAAAGGTTGGGCACCACAGCGGTAGTTTAACCCAGGAGCCTGTAAGGACACTGTTTTGCTCAAGGATGCTTCAACAGTACACATATCATCATGGATACCCTCAAATCCCAAAAATTCAATCATTATTTTGTAATTTCGTAAGTGCATACTTGCTATTTGTTCATGCATTGCAGAGTGGATGATACAATAAGACCAGTCAGTCATTACTGTAAGATCCTGGTAACCGCAGTATAGATTTTCTTTAATTCAGTCAGATTTTTTTTCATTAAGCGGGCATGAGATTGTAATGATTATATGTTGATGATACGGTGACTGAGTCGTGGATGTATTCCTCTCCTTGTGATGGAGACAAACAGACATTGAGACAGAGGGAGTTGAAGAGAAAAGACAGAGACTGAGAAATACATAAAGAGACAGCAGCAGGGGACTGAGTGACAAAGATCTTTGCCTGCAGCCCTACAGCTGGCAATCCTTCTCTCGGCTTTCTACGGCTCTATCTGCTTCTGAGGAAAGAACAGATAATGACAGAGGACGAGATATCAAAGAGAGAGTAGAACCGCTTCAGGATAGTTGATGGACAAAGTACATGTTAGAGCGTACAAATGTACATATTTTCAAACGCTATCTCATGCGAGTTCAATAGATCTCCTATTATTTCAAAGGGGGGGCTTTTATTGTGCTAACCTAAAGCGTAAAGGTACACCAAGACCCTCAACTTCCACCCACACAAACTGACAAACAATAAATATATACATGTAGGATTGGGTGATACAGCAATCTGTAAATGGGGTTGTGGGAATGTTTAAAGGTGAAGTGTGAGATGTTTTCCTGGAGGATTTTTTACTATATTGCTTAAAATCCCCTTCACACCCTGATTACAAGCAATTAATTAAATGCACTAACACAAAAATAAAACACCATCCAATCATTTTGAGCACCCATTTGAAATAATTGAACGGTGATATGTCTATCAAACTCAACTGCCATTTGTCCCTCCCCCCTCCATCCTCTATGCGTACCCCTCTTTGTGCATGAATCATGCATTCTCAGAGGCTTGGAGCACTTGTACAGGAAAAGAAGTCAGAGCCAGAGCTGGGCTATATTAGGATGGAAAGTTCAAACTAGAAATTGTAACATTCGTCAGATAGGTATGAACTGGGGCTGTTCTGTAAGAGCAGGGGTGTTGGAGGAGAATGAGTGAGGTATGCATGGATTGGGGTCGGAGCTGGGCGAATTGTTCCTGTGCAGCGCTCGTGAAGCCTCGACAACAAGCATTGCTCGTGCCAGTACTCTGGAGGCGTGGCTTCAGGGGGATGTCTGAAGAAAGGGGTTTGGGCTTTTGAATTGAGTATTTTCAAAATGTAGCTTGCTTGAACTGTTTTTCTAACATCTCACACCCCACCTTTAACCCTTTCATGCATAGTGGTCACTCCAGTGGACAGTTACTCTACAGCTGTTCTCTTGTATATTCATGGGTTTTATTGTTTTAGTTCCATATCAACCAACACAGTGGACACTTATTCATCATCTCATAAACTGCAATTCATACCATTATTGTAACTTTGCTGTTCTTGATTGGTTCTTGAGTGGAAATCAATTGTTAATATTTATTTTTTTTGCATATTATCTCCATGACGTGAGTAATAACTAGTATTAGACTATGTTAAAATGTGAGAAAACATCAGATTAGCTGCATTAAACATGGTTTCATTTCACTGTTTTTATGTCACTTTATGATATTGGGTTTTAAATACATGTTTCTTTGCTTCAAGAATAAAATTCATGTTGTAGCTGAGTGGACATTTTTGTAACTCCATGAAAAACAGGTTGATTAAAAAAAAAATTCAATCACATTGTTTTGGGGTTTTTTTTTTTGTTTGTTTGTTTTTTTTCATGCCTAATAAGGAATAAAAACACTCAGGAAAAAAAATCTTGATTAAGGTTCTCATAATTCATGCATGAAAGGGTTAAGGTACCAAGACCCTCAACATCCACCCACACAAAATGACAAACAATAAATATATACATGTAGGATTGGGTGATACAGCAATCTGTAAATGGGATTGTGAGAGCATTTAAGTCAAAAGTGATAAGATTGGGTATTATTTAAATGATGAGGATAAATCTAACAGCCTATCACACAGAAGAAATGAATACAATATCTGCACCTCACCACACATGCGACGACTTCATGCAAGTAAATGTCCAACTGTTTGTACCAAAACAACTCCGCCAACAGTTTGTCATGTGTTTTAGTGTAACTGACAGACAAGCTACTTCTGTTCATGCCGTTGTCTGTGTCAGAATTTGACACAAGACCCAGGATTTAATGGTGCGTTCAGTGCACTTCATAAACTCTGAAACCTCTACTGTACAGGAAAATACATGGATACTGACAGATTTTATCAGCCAAGAAGCTATATTCAGAAATTCAGAAATCTGTGCTCAAAAGACCATAAACTACTTAAAAATAGGACAGCTTATCTATTTATTTTTTCTCAACAGCACTTGTTTAAATACATGTATCTACATCTGTCGTTACACTGAGAGTAAGGAAAAGCAGCCTTTAGCTGTCAGGCATCACCAAGACAGTCTAGCTGGGAATGTTATTAAAATTACACACTGTGGCAAATATTGATCATGATCAAGATCAAGATCGATCTAATGTATGTAGATTTATAAACAAGCAGTGCCTGATAATTATGCTCCAAAAACTGAAAAAGCAACAGTCAGTTCCCTCAAACTGTAACATACCCCACTGTGATTCCCAACAGCACTGCGGTTTAAGGAGATGCAACAAGAGCGAGTTTGGCTGACACAGCAGCAGGATGACTGATGTGACAAGAAACAGACTCTTCAAGTGTGACACAAGCAAACAAACAGCCACACGATTTGAAAGCATAAGCGTGCTCTAACACACACAAACATGCAGTGCAATGCCCCTTGGGTCTGGAGTCAGATCAGAGGTCGCCATGTCATCAGAGCTGACTGTCAAACACAGTGAAAAAGAAATCTGCATAGAGCAAAAGAAGTAGTGGGATACAAGAGATAAGGGCTTATGAAGATTGTACAGGAAGGAAGAAAGTAAGAATCTTGCAAAGCAAGAGATGGAAAGTGAGAGAGGACTTGCTCAGCAGCATCCAGCTCCCTGATAATGTGCTTATTTTGGTGTTGCAGCTGAAAGTAAAGAAAACAAGACTGCAGGAGAAAGATAAAAACAGAGCAGTACTGTAAGACTACAGGCAAACATCTCCAGATGTTGTCAAGTTGACTGAGGAGAACAGTAGGGTGGACTGGTTTCTGTCCTGTTTCTTCAGGCATGCCGAAGCATGACACCACAAGACACAAAATCCTTCTTGGAATTTCAATGACTGAAACTTCGTCTTTCTTTCAATGTCTCTCCCGTACAAATCCTCTTACACCATCCACACTAACAGCCTGCCAATTGAACCTCTTTTGCTACTCTTCTTTCTCTAACTAAATCCCCCAACTCCCACTCATTTTTCCAACACCTGTCTGTGTTTCCAACATCCATCCATTCATCCTTTCTTGCTTTTTTCCCTACACAAACTCTTATGAACCTTTACAGCTCTCTGAATTTTTACATCCATCCATTCGGCCAGTCCACCCATTCTCCTCTTCCGCCTTCTTTTTGTCTGTCACCACCCCCTGGCAACCCCTTCTCAACCTCTCTCAACTTCTCTCAGCCTCTTTCCTCCCTGTCAGGGGCCATTAGTTCAGCTTGGCTGGAGATTTCCCCAGCAGAAACCCCTCTAACCTTACTCTGCTCTAGGGGAGAGGCTGAAACACCTTTTAAAAAGCAAAACATCCCTGGCTGGTCAACAACACCCAGAAGTGCGTCATGCAGAACCTACGTCCCATATGACTGTTGTCTGCCCTTGCTTGTTGTTCTGTCTTTACTGCTTTCTTTCTGGTGGCTACAGAATTAGCATGGCAAAGCAATAAGATTAAATATGAACCTCTGTGCATTAAACACAATGTTTATCTCTTTCTTTCAGCATCTCAACTCAGCGCCAGTGCTGGGTAAAGCAACAAAACATTTCTGGCTTAAAATCACACCCCTCCAGTGTTGCATGAACACCCTCTTCATCTGTGATTTCTCTTTCTCCTTAATTCTAGTTGAATTAACAAACTCAGAACTTTATGTGGGAGTCTTATAAGTACAATACTCAGTCAATGATTTTTCTTCACTGCAATCAAAATTGTGATTGCAAACAAATACAAATAAAGATTGACGCCCATCAGTGATCATTTCATGAGACTAAATCACTTTCTCCTGAGGAGATTGAAAGCAAACATTGGTGCACTTATGACTAAACCCTGCTCCTCTGTGAACTTTCACTGAAAAATCAATGATTAAAAACATGAAATATTCCATATCAGTGAACGACTACTTTACCCTATTTTGTGTACATGAGAGTGTGTGTGTTTCTACTTGGTCATTAGTGTGACCTATCATACAGGCCCACAGGGAATTGGACTTGAAAATGAAAAAAGATGAATCTCACCAGATAAAAAATATAGCCTTACCCTGTGTGTATGTATGTGTATGTGTGCACGCTTGTGTGATTATGGTCATTAGTGTGCGGAGATGGTCCTGGGAGGCTGTGCTGGGTCGTGGTTGCAACTCCACCAGCAGCATAATGACATGACCTATTGATCTAGTGAGGACTGCAGGATGGTACTGACCTCTGGAGAGAGACAGGAGGGAGGAGGAAAGTATGTGTCTTCTGTGTTTGTGGTAGTCTGTGAGTCATACAGAGCCAAAGTTTGCAGCAGTTATAGAGAAGCATAAGCTCTTAAAGCATGTTGAAAATCCATAATTGAAACCAAAGAATGACAATTAATTTAATCCAGTCAAACAACAAAAAAATCAGACAATTACAACCATGGAGTTGTGGCCTCAATTCACATTTTATCTAACCATGACAGCATTCCTTAGGCCTTCAGTAGTCATTTTTTTCACTCACATAAAACAAGTCTCAAGGACTGCTGCCTGTCAGACCCACAATAGCGCAAAAAAAGGGGTTCCCACACGTCCTGGAAAACCTGGAAAATGATTGAGCCATTTTCCAGTCATGGAAAACATGGAAGATGAGAAAAAAGGTCAAATGGCCTGGAAGAGGTTAAGTTATCCTGGAAAATTATTTATCCTCCCCCTGCCTTGTGACCTTATGTGCCTAAACTGAGATGAAACAAAGGAAATTGTTTTCCGGTCATTTATTGAAAATATACAAATATTTTTAGAGGAAGTGCAGGAGAGAAAGTAAGAGAGAAGAGAAAGTTGAGTTGGGAATTATCCAACTGAACACTGTAACTCTAATTTGTCAGGCTAATGACATGCTACGCTGTAGTCTGTGGGTGTGTTTGCATTATTCTATGATACATTTGTCATCACTATTTTTCATTGATAAATTATGGCCAACACCAGTCAATGGGGGTGGAACCTTCTTTTGTGGAGTTTGCATGTTCTCCCCGTGTCTGCGTGGGTTCTCTCTGGGTACTCCGGCTTCCTCCCACCATCCAAAGACATGCACCGATAGGTTAATTGGTTAATCTGTATTGTCTATAGGTGTGAATGTGAAAGTGATTGTTTATCTCTATATGTCAGCCCTGCGATGAACTGGTGACATGTCCAGGGTGTACCCCACCTTCACCCATAAGTAGCTGGGATAGGCTCCAATGACCCCCGTGAGGATAAAGCAGGTTCAGAAAATGAATGAACAAATTAACTTATAGCCACAGACTGCACATCAAATGTCTGAGTATTAAAACAATCTGGGTAAATGCAAGTTACAACTGTAGAAAAGAACACTTCCAAAGAATGATGAGGACAGGGGAATGGATTAGTGTATGATGTGATAACTTGTCTTTGTAGCGGCTGAAAACGTCTTGGAAAAGTCCTGGAAAATAATTTCAGGGAAAGAGTGGGAATTCTGAAAAAATTAAGGACATCATGCCTCAAAGCGATGTTGAAAAATTGGTCCATGCATTTGTTACTTCTAGGCTGAACTGCTGGAATCCCCTAATGTAAAATAACCCAATAAATCCTTGAACAGCTGCCAATTAATCCAAATTGCTGCAGCTCAAGAACTGACAGGAACCAACGTATGAGATCATATCTCTCCCATATTAGTTTCTCTTCATCGGCTCCCTGTAAAATCCTTCAGCTAACATTCAACACACTTAACGGTCTATCATATCTTAAAGACCTCACAGTTCTGAATAATCCCACCAGAACACTTTGCTCTCAGTACTTTTGGTTCTTAGAGTTTCCAGAAGTACAATGGGAGGGAAAGCCTTCAAGATTCCCTCCTGTGGGCTGGTTCCACAGGAGGCAGACACCCTCTTGCCCTTTTAAGATTAAGCTTTAAACTTTCCTTTTTGAAGAAGTTTGTTGTTTGGTGACTGTGAGCCATGCCTTAGGTCTGCAGCTCTAAGCCTAGGCTGCAGGTGACTCCCATGATGCACTGTGTACCTCTGTTCCCTTTCACTGACTGTACATTCACTTACACTATTCCAAGTCATGAGCTTGGTATTTTTTCTCTGAAGTTCAGACTTTTTCTCCAAGTATCTATGACTCCAAGCTGTATATTTCTGATGTATGGTGACTGGCCCACCAACCTGCTGAGCGTTTGACTGTTTGTCATTTCTGCTTGCTCTTCCTCTACTTCTTTCTCCTCATTCACCCCAGCTGGTCAAGGCAGATGGCTGCCCACCCTGCAGCCAGTTCTGTCTGTGTTTTCTTCCGTTGAGAAAATTTTTCACATCCACTCCTCACCAGGGGACTTTGTGGTGGGTTTTTCTCCATAATGCAGTAAAATCTAATGCGTAGAGATGATTTTCGTTCGCAAGAAACTGCTCTTTGCCATTCTGAAATGTACCACACATTAACAGTGCGAGGCAAAATCTGTCTGAAGTTGAGAGCGAGTATTTAATTCAGCTGCAGTGATGCTTGTCGGATGACCTCTGACGAAAGAGGATGTCTGAGTGCAAACGGCCGGCGGACTCTGATCAATAAGCGTGTTGTCTCTGCTAATTGAAGCTGACACTCATAATTGGGAGAGCCAACGGTAGCAAGCCTGCTGATACTGTTATTGATAAAAAAGACTACCACCAGCGTCATATACTCAGTTTGATAAGGTGATGGTTCTAGCCATGTGCAGCAGTCATTTTGTATAAAGAGGTCAATCCAGGTAAACCCAATTATGTGTTATTGATTTCCCTCATTACAGTAAATCTATAGTTCCAAATTAAGGTGTATAGACAAAGAGATTGAGATGACTCTTTTCCAAATGAAACCGCAACTAACAAACAACATTTTCTGAATGTCCGTGAAATATTTCGATGTGTCCGGACACTCTTATCGATCGCCAAAGGATAAGGTTGTAGATGTTGTCATGATGTAAGGAGGTAAACTGAGTAAAAGACAGATTCAGGCGTGCAGAAAAGGCGAGATAAAAGAAGTGTATTTGGTCATGGAAAGGTGGAATGAGATATAAAGGGACAGAAACAGAAGATAAACAGATGTGTCTGAGGAGAGCTGGGCTAAGCCGGCGGCCAGTATACAGTGTGATGATCGAGTACAAAATAAAACCTCCTGTCTCTTGTGTGTTTGTGGGTGTGTATTGCTCTCTTTCATCATCTGTCTCTTTCTTTGGGTGAGTGTCTCTTTTCTTGTCTCCTTTCACTGACTCCACCCCCTTTTTGCCCAAAGTGTGACCTTTTTTTTCCCCCCTCCCCTTTGGTAACACTTACATCTTATTATGGCATTTTTATTGCCTTGACCTTAACAGGCAAACAGGCAACAATGCATTATTGATCAAAATATGAAAGTTCATCCTAGGAGCTGTTTAGAGGAAAACTGTTATGAACATAATGATGGACAGAAATAGAATGAGCTATAGTAGCGTTTGCTTGCAACAATAAGCATCATGCAACTGGAGTCCAAAATAATCCCAGCTGCCTGAAGGTCTAACTGGTCTCTGGGACATCACCTTGCCCAGTTAGTGTTTGCTCTTGACATGTGAGTTGTGCTACCCCTCAACTGACTCTGCCTTTGGTAAAACATGTTATTACCACTTGATGATGTTAATAATAAGGAGGTCTGCCTCACTGTAACCTCTGAGGGTTATTTCTTTGGAATCCTATTCCGTCATTTTGTCCTGGGTCTTAATCTGTAGGGAGGTAACTATACAGAAATGCAGTGTAAGTGCTTCAATCTAATCCTAATATGTACATAAAAGGGGGTGTAAAACAATTCAGGCCCACAAAGTACTGCAATAAAAAGGAATTTCAAAGAACTACAAGTGAAATTTAGCAAGGCTGCAACACATTTTGTTTCACCTTGACACAGTCTACTGCACTACAGTCTGATTACCTCCCCACAGGCCCATGTTGACTAATGCTATAGATCTTTAAATAACGAATACGACAACTGTATGACACTGAATATTGACTAACAAGTCCTAATAGTGCTTATGGTGCAGGTTTATGATACGTTTTTAGATGCATCTGTGCAAAATGCCAGGATCACCTCGAGGGAATTCAAACTTCATCAACATTCATCACTCAAGGATGGCCTGAGGAGGTCTTGGTGGTCAAAGGTCAAGGTCACTGTGACCACATAAATACATGTTTTGCTGTACCTCCAGATTTCAGATTATGATGCAAGAATAATGAGCACAACTGTTTAAACTTGATAGTCAGCAATAATCATCTTGATAATGTAGTGGTTATGATAAAATGTCAGATCCACAAAATGATTGAGCAGCTTTTGCAGGCACAAAACCAGTGCAGTTAAGTCAAATGTATCACATGCTCTTCACAAAGCTCCTGTAAAGGGTGGAATTAACTGCACATTATGATACCATGCAGATGGCATCAGTGATGCTGCTGTAACATTTGCATGGATGTAAATTAGAGAATATTCTACAATTTGGTGCTAAATCAGTCCCAGATGAGTACAAACTGAATTCTGTTGTTAAAGAGTCAGTGAAATTATTGCATATTTGTGTGATATTTGTTTTCCTTTTTGGGGGATTTATTTCCATATATTGGTGTGTCCTTTTGGATCTGGAATTTCTTTTGCCTACTTATGTTTGAAGTGAAGTCTATCTATATGCATAATACGGCTATGAAATCTACAGAGTTTATTTTTGATATATATAATCTTTTTACTTTTTGTGCAGGATTAGTTAGAATTTATTTTGACATGTAAGATTTTTTAAGTTACTTTGAGGAAGTGACATGAGACTTTGTGAGCAGTAGAAAAAGATGGGGGGAGGGGGCGGGAATATATATTTTATACTTCATCCCGTTCCTTTTCGAATGCTTTTTTTTCTTTTTTCTTTTAACTTTATTTTTTTTTTGTTTGTTTGTTTTTTTTGTTTTTTTTGTTTTTAACTTTTTTTCTTTGTTGTTTTGATATTTGAAATAAGGAATTAAAAGTAAAATTAAATAAATAAACAAACAGATGGGGGAAACAGAGCAGATTGCAGGTGCAAATGCTGCATAATTCCATGCACTCTTAGTAGATTCAGATCCTCATATCTAGAGTTAGGTTTTTTTAATGTCACAAAATTAACTTTCTGTTGTGAATGCTTAAATTTAAAATGTTAATAACAATACAGTATTACTAATTATTGATACAGTATTATAAAATGTAATATTGCAATACTTATAATAATAATATAATACTTGTTTACTTTCACACCATTAAATTACATTCACAGAGTTACTGCTAACTGGTCCTTTCAATTGCATATGATGCTTTCTCTACATAATGTTCCAAATGTGCATATTTGCTCCGGGCTAAAATCCATACATTGTGCAGCCAAAGCCAATACAAAACAGCCTCAGTTTGATAGATCAAGTGGGCATCTTTTTCTTGGCAGTCAATTCTTGTTTACACTGTAGCCACTCATTTGTGGCACCAAACCTCATCGCGACTACCAGGAAACAGTCTCTGATGCTGCTCAGCAAAGAAACTCTGCCCATGGAGACCAAGAGGGCTTTTTGATATTCTGCAGGATGAACTTCAACTGCAGAATCCTCCTATATTACTCCTGAAAAACTTCACAAATTCAACCCCAATATCCCTGACACCTGTATAAAATGTGGAACCAAGAAAGGTACCTTGTATCGTTGTATTTGGAAATGTGAACATATGCAAGAATTTTGGAGAAGGATAATTAACACAGTTTCCGATATTATAGACAAAGGAATCCCAGTGAGTCCTTAGATCTGTATTCTAGGTCTTATTCCAGAAACTTTAGCTCTTAGAACTCATGAAAGTAGGCTGGTGAACCTCTGTCTAATACATGCAAAGCGTCTTATAGCTGAACATTGGAAAAGTGTTGATTGTCCATCGCTGAATTCATGGATTGCTGAACTCTCATCCTGCTTAGCTACTGAAAGGCTCACGTACACAATTAAATGGAAAACTCTTATCTTCCACAAGATATGGAATTCATTTCTAAAATTTTTAGAATCAAGACCTGATATCACATCATCGTAACTTATAAAGTGAGACCATACCCCTTTTTTTTTTTTTTTTTTTGTTAAATGATGTTTGATTATGTATCAGAAATTTTAAAAAAAAAGTGATGTTGAGAAGTATTCAAGTCATGTCTGAAAATATATGTAATGTGTGAAAACCTTAATAAAAATATGTATTAAACTGCAGAATCCTAATGTTTCAGTTATGGTTAATTTATGAAAATACATTTTGTATACAAAGGTTTTGCCCTCCATGCTGTGTCTTTCATTGTGCTCTTAGTCTCAAGTGTGATGTCAAGTTTGGCATTAAATGCAAAGTAACGGGTATTCTCTCTCTTTTTAATACTTGCTTTCACTCTTCAGATTTTCCTTTTTACTATCCCATTATTCTCATTCTCCATCTGTCTCTTTTCCACTTACTTCTTTTTTTTTATTCCTCACTCCTCTTTCCTTTAAACACTGCTTCATTCCTGATGACCCATCCATATCTTCTTGCCTGCTCTTTTCCTGTCAGACCAATCCATTCATTCCACTTTTCCTCTTCTATTTTGTTTCTACTGATGTCTCCTACCCCGTCTCTCTCTCCCAATATCTCCTCTCGCAGCATCTTTCTCCTCCACCAGCATTTCTATCCTTCCATCACTCATCTCTCAGCGAGCAAAGCCACTGATGCCTGCTGCCACGCAGAGGAAAAAACACATTTTCTGTCATATTGCCATGTCAGTGAAATTTAGGAGCTGTGTGTATGTGTGTTTGTATGTGTGTGTGTGTGTGTGTGTGTGTGTGTGTGTGTGTGCGTGTGTGTGTGCGTGTGTGTGTGCATGTCTCTGCTTCAAGGGTACTTTCATCATCAAATTCCATTTCCTTTGCAGACAAACACTTCTGCCGGCAGGCTGGCAGACAAGAGGGAACGAGAGAGCAAGTGTGTGTGTGTGTGTGTGTGTGTGTGTCCATGTGTGTTGGCTACTTAGGGCAGGCATTAGGATGCATTGGATTTTATTTCTATTTGTTTGTTTTCCCCTCCTACAGCTGAAGAGACGAGTACTGAAAACAATATTCGTATTTTTCCCATATTTAAAAATGGCTGTGAAGAGGTTTTACATGAGTGGAACACGGCACACACACACAAACACACACACACACGAAAACAGAGAGTACATTTATTGCACAGACAATTACAGTACAGTTACAGCGTCGTGCTTAAATGCTTGCCAACAAAGACACACATCGTGATGACACGACAACTGCACTGCAGTATGACAAAAACACAGTTCCTTCCAAACACGCATTTCCTCCCACACACAGCACATGGTCATTGCAACAGGAAAGAAAATCTGCTCTTTATGACCTGCATCAAGCTCTAGTTGGTGGTGTTTTCTCGGTATACATTTGCTCGTACCTCCAGTGGCTTTTGACACAACTCTGCGGTAGGTGTGTGTTCTGTCTGTGTGCGCATGTGTGTGTGGGTGTGTGGGTGTTTGTGTGTATGTGTGTGTGTGTGTGTGTGTGTGCGTGTGTGTGTGTGTGTGTGTGTGTGTGTGTGTGTGTGTGTGTGAGCCCTAGATGCAGGGGACAACCCTGTGGTGAATGACCAATAACTGACTGGTCACTGAGCTGGCAAAAGCTGGATATCCCCTTGGCACGCCACCCTCAGTGTGTGACACAGGAAGCACAGAGCTGATAGGGGAAACACCACATGGAGAAGAGAGTTGGCACAGGATGACACACAGACACATACCGGCTACATAATTTCGGTAAAACTGCAGGAATTATGAGTGGGAAAAAAAAAAAAAACACACACACAGGGCCCTGGTTTTATTGACATCATCTGTTCAGGTATTATAACTAAACCAGACTCAGCTGTCAGGATCAGGACATTTTAGCTGATGATTACATAATATATATAATTGTGGTTAATTATTTAAAAGCCGTTTCTGCTCATTTTATATTATAATATAAGTCTAATTATAGGTTAATAGTCCCATAACACCTAATGAAGAAGAGACATGAATTGACTTTCAACAGTGGAAAACAAAAAATAAAGATAGTGGTAATTTCCCTTTGAGTCACTATTAAATTGAAGCCAAAGAAGAGAGAACAGTGAGATAATGTAGTTCAAAGAACAACAGTCACAGCTCCAACTTCAGAAAACAACAAAGAACTATTTATTTGCCTTTTTATTCCATTTTATTTGACAGGAACAATGTATATAGTCAGTGTTACATCTAAAAAAAAATGTATGGGACTTACAGCTGTAATCTGCAGACCTTGTCCCTGGTTTGGCTTTTATGAAACAATATTATAACAAACTTGAAGACTTAAAAAGCTACAAGTATGATAAAACAATATTAAAATCAACATCAAAAGTAAATATTTGACAAAACACATATTTTGACACACATCAAGTAAAGAAACAAATACACTACCAGTCAAAAGTTTGGACTCACTCGTTTTTTCTTTATTTTCGAGACTATTTACATTGTAGATTCTCACTGAAGGCATCAAAACTTTGAATGAACACATATGGAACTGAGGAGTTAAAAAAAGTGTGACATAACTCAAAGCATGTTTTATATTTTAGATTCTTCAAAACAGACACATTTTGCTTTTATTACTGCTTTGCACATTCTTGGCATTCTCTCAATAAGCTTCAGGAGGTAGTCATCTGAAATGTTTTCCAACAGTCTTGAAGGAGTTCCCAGTGATGCTGAGCACTTGTTGACCATCTGTGTTCCATCTCATGTCATCTAAAGAAGAAACTTTTGATTGGTAGTGTATGTATATATAGTAAAGTACGAGTTCAAATATCACTTATTTAGCAAATTAAACTAATACTAGCGCATTGACGGGTTCTAGATGTGGTAGTTTATATGCTGTTGTGTATTCATGCATGCTGTACTGCATTTGTCCAGCAGTCACCGCCAAAGTGTTCTGGCCATAGCAACGTGATTGTAAAGCTATTGTATTCCAAAATTACTATCTCCCAAAATATTGGTCCTATCAATGTGCCGTTTTCGCTAGTCTGTTCCTTGACCAATAATACATAAATATGTCAAACTGCAGCAGTCAGCTCTCTCTGGATTTTGTGTGAATCCCTGGACACACACACACACACAGAGACCACTTGGCTTTTACGATATAGATATAAGTCCGTTCATCAGTAATATGTGGATGCATGAGTAAGCGTAGAGGTGTAGATGACATAGGATAAAAAGAGAAACCAACCACAGTCAAACCAATCCAAACAAACCAGAGAGATGGAGAATGAAAGGAGACAGTCACTGACAGCCCAGGACCCTGGACAATACAGAGAAGTATTACAGTAACACTGGTGTCAGTCATTACAGCAAACCAGAGAATCTAGACTGGATTTCACACTTCATCACAGATCAGTGCTGTGACATATTCACTATCCACAGATGTGTCTTGTTTGAGCTACAGCTGACCCTGGTACTGAAAAGCTTTCAGTTAGTTAATATTTTTATTTCTGATGACAAGGTACTCCAGATCACAGAACCTTCAACTGAGAAACTGAAGACCCTGGTGCTAAAAGTACTCAAGTCACATTTTTTGGACAGTTCAAGTTGAGCATATAACATGTTGTATTTGTTTAGCTAAGCCCAAATATATTTTAACAGACTTCGTTTGTGACTTCAGTACTTTTAGCACCAGTTTCAATTAGACGCTGAAACATGACATTTTTGTTCATTGCAGTGGTAAGTACTGTCACCTCATAGCAGGCAGGTCCTGGGTCTGGAACCTTTACTGTTTCTGGATAGACTATGAACATTGTTCCTGTGCCTGCGTGGGTTTCCTCAAAGTTCGCACCTGCTTCCTCACACAGTTCAAAGACATACACCTCGACAGGTTAATTGGCCTCTTGACAAACTAGTGACACGTCTAAGGGGTTTTTCAGTCAGTGTCAGTAACCTTACCAAGGACTGAGCAGTTAAACAAAATGAATGGAGGATTATTACAAGGTTACTACCAGACAATTTTAAGCCAAAAAAAGTGAATAATTACAATTGCTAACAAGGCATATATGTATATTTATAGCTAATTTTAGCTGAGCTCTGCTGTGCCATGAATTCAAATGAGCAAGTCATCTAAAGTAGCAACTATCCACAACAATAGCATCTTTCATAGTTACTTGAGCTGAGATCTTACTGAGCAGCCCTGCAGAGCCCTCTGCAGCACAGCACCTGAGCTTCAACACAGACAGTCTTAATCACCTGGTGGATGGTGATGTTGGACCCCTTGAGAGGAGCAGCAGAAAGAATGAGCAAAATAATGAGGGTGATATTATGAATGGGAATAGGTCCAACAGTAAATCAGAGGCAAAGTACTGCAAGTACTGAATGTGATGAGTAGGAAGACGATGAGGCGGCGAACAAGGTGCAGCGGTTTCCTTCGTATTGTTTAACATTATCACTATTATTTCTTGCTTCACTCTGCCACTTTAGTAGATGACATATTAGCGATCTGCCACTGTGACAGTTTTATTGTGGTTGGAATGCCTGACACAATAGATAATGAGCATTGCTTTTAGCATAAGTGGAAGACAATATCATTCATATAGTCATAAGGTGCAAACCTGTGTATTCATGGCAACATTAATTATTTGTTTGCATTGTAAAGGGGTTATACGAAGAATGAATACCCCAAACTCTTAACAGTAGGATGAAGTTGAGCACCAGCATACTCTTATGACTACCAAAACCACCAACCAATCAATGCTATGTATCCAAAGACTGTATCACCCACTGAATAAAAGTCAAAGCTCATTGTTCACATCATTATCACGGTATCATCAAGTTTTCTTCATCAAACAAACTCAAAAAATAGTGCATATATACATATATATATTTATATATATATATATATATATATATATATATATATATATATATATATATATATAAAATTAAATACACTGCTTTCAATTAAAAACACTGTAACAGGGCTGAAAAATACAACCTCAAAATTCACTTTACAGGAGGAGGAACATAAAACATCAGCTCCTCCTTACAAAGGTATAAAGACTGTAGGGGAAAGAAGTCAAAATGATTAGAATGAATACATTGGCACCAAAGAGATACACATATTCATTTGGGCAAAATATGTGAAGCGAGAGCAAAACAAATGCCTTCATGGGTCCATAGAGGGATCATAGACAAATGGCTGGCACCAGTAGGCTGGCACGGAGATACCACACAGTTGCCAGTGCTGGGCCTGCAAGCCTGCAACAAACTTCCCTAATTGTACATTTGATAAAATAGAATCGTATGAAGTACAAAGAAAACTAATAAAGTCCTTCACAAATATGGCAGAGGGGAGGAATCCACAAAAGATTGGCACTGACATATGGGCTCAAGAGAACAGCAAACAGTTGGCAGCCATATGTCTGTGCCCATATAAACCTAGCTGCATAAATTAAGCAAAAGTAAAACATGATGGGAAGCACAAACATGTAAGAAATAAACAGAGATGTATGAGGAGGCTGGAGCTGAAGAGTTGCCAAAAATCATGAAGTGGTAAGTCTACAAGCACTGCTAATTGAATATTTTATGAAGAAAAGCAATAAAAAGTAAAAAAAAAAAAAAAAAAAAAAAAAAAAGATTCCTTCCAAGGCATCTAGGGAGACATTACAGAAATTACAGGCTCAGTGTTTGAAAATAGCTCAGCATTTTGGCTGTTGGCATCTAATGAAAGTGTTTAATTAAAGCCAATAGCAAAGGTGAGGGAATATTTTATTTATAATTGGTGGTAATGGTAAGGCACTGACACTACAACTGCCATTCACATAAAGCAGGCAATGCATCAGCAGTCGTTCCACAGTCATCATGTTTTATTTGATACCGTGTAATTAAATAACAGGAGGAAACATAATACGGTCATTGTTGGGGGTTGATATGAAGAAGGGCCGACAGCAGAGCCCAACAGCAGACAGTTTCAAGTGACTATATCAAAGAAGATAAATAATTTTAAACAGCTGGAAGGATGAATGTATGATTTTCCATCCTAAAAGTGTAGGCTGAGTTTAGTTCAGCTTTCATCATACCTCGGAACTAAATGAAGACACATGAAAGTGATCTGTACGTAGGACTGTTTGAGGAGCTGCCAATCCTTATTCCAACAGGGCACGGTCCCATGAGCCAGACTAGATCATTTCTATAAACCAAGATTTAATGCCAAACATATATCCAACATATGCAGTTTGTCCCGTACTGCACAAAATGATGATGGGGATTTAACTACATTTACTTAAGATGTCCATTTTCCTCCCCAGGAACAGAAGTGGATGAAAGCGTAAATAAACTAAAGGTGAGAACTCATATTTAAAGGTTGGCACCGATTTGGCAGTAAAACTGTAACAAGCTTGTTTATGAGCATGTAGGGATGTCTCAAAACCACATTTATATTTGATGGATAGTAATAAAATATGAATGTAAGAAAGTGAGAGTACTACTTCCTAGAAAGCTGGAACGTGGACAAAAAACCAAAAAAGGGCTTCACCTTTATTTAACCTGACAGCTTTAGCAAGAAAAATGGTGATGTCTGGGAAATTAAATCTTCCCATTTTTACCCATGTCTGGATCCATGGGGCATTCCGACACTTTCCTCAACATCACGAAAAGCGAAGTCATTTACGGAGGGATCAAACATTTCTCAAACACTGCTTTGCCAAGAGGCTGTAAAGTGAGAATGAAGGTGGAGCAGCTGGAATGTTATCCCACAACTGGCAGGGTGTAAGTATGTATACATCAATATTTCTTCTGTTTCCCACACACAAGACCACATATGACCTGTGACCTCTGAAAATCCCTCACCATCAGTGCTGTCCTTGTCTGCTGTGAGGCGATAGAGCTGCTCAAGCCAACATATTTAGCTGCAACAAAGTATATCTCCAGTTACCACTCACCACCTCCCATATGAGAATATTAGTTTCCTCTCTGGAGAAGCTTCTCCTGATTTTGTACTCCATTACCAATCTGTCAGCACGTCATGGAGAGGAGAGTACTGCTTTTAAAGGTGATGAGAGGAGCCGATGTGACCCACTGATAATGCAGATAATGGATTGTTAAATCCCATACTGTCGCCACATGCGTCCCAGATGCCCCAACCACCTGCACCCACAGATAAAAAAAAAGTGCAGAGCCAATCCCTTCTAGCACTTCGATATGATGCTAATTTCTGTCAGTTCCCAGCTCACAGGTGCATAAACTGAATCTCAGAGCCAAATATGAATTAATTGCTCTTTGTTTCACTTTCTCCCACTTTATTTCTGTCACACACGCATAGATCATTTCATTGATTTAAGCTATCTCAGGAGGGTGAGATCATGTGTTGCGACCCCCTAGCACACCGGAAAAAAACAGAAAGAGGAGAGGAGAAAGTAATAAAGGCCACAGAGACCACTGTGAGTGAGTGTTTGGGTATGCAGGTCATTCACATGTGTGCGTATGTTCACATGTTTGCTTGTAACCGAGAGAACAATCTAAATCTACACTGGCCCCAGCATGGATTACCACTGAGGACCACATCCTGCATGCAAAACCTTTGAACCCTAGGGACGCACACAAACAACATCCTGCATACTGAAGCAGAGTCCCAGAGCTCAGTAACTCAACCATTGACTCAACCAGGTCAATGTCTCCCTAAGAAGATATAGATAATATGGGTAATAATAGGAGCATATGGATTATTATGGTAATGGAGCTCGTGCACAATCATGCATGTGTATCTGTGTAGTTGTGTGCCCTCTTTAAAACCTGTACTATAAGTCATTCATCTTGTCAAATTGACAAGACAATTGCTATAACTGCAATCAAACAACCCATTTTCCAGAATAAATTGTACCTTTCTCATAAATCACTGACACATATCAACATATCTGAACCAAAAGTGTTTCATATTAACAGCTCTAGATGCCACTCCACTACTCCACCATGTCTTTCAGAAATGACTTTTGTGTGTAAACAGTTATTATGGTTAAATTTAGAAATTTCAAGTGTTAAATGGCTTTTACGATTGGATTCATACACTGAGACAGTAGGGCAATGTCTGGTGACATCTTAACAGTGATCTCTTATTACAGCTGTCAATCATATCCTACTAGAGCTGGGCAATATGACCAAAAACATGAATCTAGTTTTTTTTCCAATGTTATAGAGGATTTGTGATTTTAATTGCCTAAAGTCCGGTTATGTGAACTGAAGACAAAACATGATTCAAAAATACACTTTCTTTACTAAAACTATATTCCATATCTGACTGGAGAGACACAATGACAACAGCCATGGCTCAGGAGGTAGAGTGGGTCGTCCAATAACCAAAGGGTTGGCAGTTCGAATCATGCTCTGTCCTAGTCAGTCCGTTGTGTCCTTGGGCAACACACTTCACCCTCCTTGCCTCCAGTGTTACTCACACCGGTGTATCGATGCATATGAATGTTCGGTGGTGGTCAGAGGGGCCGTAGGCACGAATTGGCAGCCCCAGGTCAGCTGTGGATACAGATGTAGTTTACCACCACCAGAGGGGGAACGTAAGAGTGAATGAATAATGGGTCAATAATGTAAAGCACTTTGGGGGCCTAGAAAAGTGCAATAGAAATCCAATCCATTATTATAATATTGCAAGGAGCAAACAGCATTTTTCTTTAGCAAGAAAAGTCTCTTGATAAATAAATTTTGCACTTCAGGCATTTTTGACATTTTGCAGAAACCAAAACCGTGATTAATTTGTTGAACTGGATTTATTACCTAGGTCTGTGTCCTACTTGCCTGAAGACACCTTGGACAGGCCCAAACCATGATGATCGATAATTATGAGATTTTTCTCTAATTTTGCCTAAGAGCTATCAAGCACAGAAGCTTTGAATACAAAGAAATCACCAGTGATCTGTTAAAAAAACAAAACCACTAAACTTAAACTAAACCATATTTAACCAAAGTGGTTTTATTGTGTAAATCTAAAAATCTACAGGATTTAAGATGCAAACTCCAGTCTATCTGTGGCTAAATCCAGAATGTTATGGATCCATCATTCATTGTCAAGGGCCAAGAACCGTGGCAAAAAAAAGAAGCCACTGTGGAAGTATCTTAGGGATTGTTCACACAAAACCGCATCTTTTCCTATCCGATCTTTTTCTTGGTCGTTCTCAAAAAAGTCCTCCAAAAACACGGAGTCGTTTCAGGAAATCTCTGCATCCACACGAAACCACTGAAAATGACTGAAAAAGATGTCGTACAAATGATAGGCCTGTTTGTGGTGTTGTAATGCTGTCACAAAAAACAGAGAAGAAGACGTGGAGCATGCACATAAAGCTTATGCACTGTATACAAATCACAGACTACAGAAGAACAACAACAACAACTCTCCACAGTAGATCCAAGAGCATGTAGTGAATATTGTTGTTTGTTGCTCATTATAATGAAAGAGTAGCCAAAGATTTTGATTCAATATTTCCAACTAAGCACTCGGAGAGCGCAGACCTCCGCTGAGGCAGATCAGTGCCCCCCCCCCATGTCTGTCTGTCTGTCTGTCTGTCTGTATGTCCATGTGCAAGATAACTCAAAAACTTATGGACGGATTTGGATGAAAATTTCAGGAAATGTTGATACTGGCACAAGAAACAAATGGTTAAATTTTGGTGGTGATCGAGGGGGGGGGCACTGATCTGCCTTGGCGGAGGTCTGCGCTGTACAAGTGCTTTTCTAGAAAACAGAGCGCACACGGACAGACAGACAGACAGACAGACAGACAGACAGACAGACAAACCAACGCCGGCAAAAACATAACCTCCTTGGGGGAGATAATAAACTCAATAGCTGCTGTAGCACAAGCACTACTCTGTAGTCTGCCATTGTTGTTGTTGTTGTTGTTGTTGTTGCTGTTGTTGTGAAGTGGTGTCTCACTTCCAGAAAGAAAAGTTAGAGAGGTGGGCCTATGACATCGTTGTTTTAGAAAAGTTGTGATTTGGTCGTACAGACAAAGATGCGAAACCAGCGTTTTCAGATGTATCCACACTGGGACCTGGTTTAAAAAGGTTGCAGTTTCAGTGACTGAAAGCACTGGTATCGTGTGGATGAAAAGCCTATCTGATACAAAACTTTTGCAGATACGTTTTGCAGAAACCATCTTCGTATGGACAGGGCCTCAGTATGTAATCATCGTACCTGGTCAAATATGATCACTGATGTGTAGAAATAGGAATAGAAAAGAGAAATGTTCACTATATACACATCCTATCCTTTGAAATGAAGCCATAAAAGTGACTGATCCTTCAATGATAAATTGTGTTAGGATTATATGTACCGTTGGTTGGCAGAAAGAATGCATTTAACACAGACTGTGCTGGAGCCCCGCTTGTCTTTTAAATATGCAAAAGCCAAGATGTTTCACACAGACATAGATGAACACACACTGCGGTCTCCCCCACAGCGGACCTCCACAGGCTCAAAGTTACCATCTCCAAGGGAGAATAACAGAGAGAGAAGAGAATGTGCTTCCCTTTCTTTATTGAGAAAACAATCTGTCCTAATCTGCAGAGAGATGCTTCACATCACCCCCTATATTCATTTGTTCCCATCCCTTGTTCCCATCATAGATCTCACCACCCACTCACTAAACGCACACACACATGCACACTTCTGGATACTTAGACAGAGACACTCTTTTATCTGTCTCCCCAAGCTCCTAGGGGTAGGTAGATGTGTGTGTAGATGTGTGCTCCTGCTTGTGTGTATCCTGCTTTGAATGTTTTCACTGTCACCAAACAGGAAGGAGGAAGTTCCCTCCAGCAGCTTTTATATCATGTCCCTGGACAAAAAGAAATAAAATAAAATAACAGAGCACCACGGACAGATTCACACAAAGCTGAGAGGGAAAGAAGGTCTTGGTGGAAAAACATGACCCAGTGACTTCACTAAAGGACAGCACCAAAACTAATGAGCTATTTTAGAGACACTGTGAGAGAAAATGTAGATTTGTTCCAACAAAAATCAAACAAACTCTCAGTAGAAGTAAAGAAACTATTTCAAAATGGAACAGAGACCTACTTGTGATGGGGTCCCCAAGAGCAGACACACATCCCACTGAGACTACATCCCAGGACAACCAGCTACATTTTACCATCCCTGGGGATAAAAAATAGGATTTTCTTGATTATCCACGACTTATAATATACTATAGTGGTGTCACACTGCAATGAGGGCAGTAGGATGTCCTGTGGAAGACTTCTCCATCACAGCACCATTAACTTTGGGCAACATCCGTTTTATTTCATCAATACAGTTCCACAATTTCCACACCAGAGGGCTGTCCTGTTCAGACTCATTTAATTGTCGACCACTAAGCAAGACTATGTATTTACCCCATCTACAGTAGTGTTCAATAATTTAATTTCTCTCTTTCTAACTCATAAATAAAAGAGTTGAAATGCAAAGGAATGGAGACCTACACACAGACTTGCACAGACTTCGGCGGCTTCTGTCTGATGGTCAATGCTCAAATCACACACACACATCTGACTCTCCAACCTGAACACACTGGCACAATGTCACCATCTCTCTGCGGCCAGTGGCTATAGATTTCTAAGCACTTCCCGTCTCAGATAACCAGCCAATCAATGGTTTCTCTTCAATTAGCCAAGCCTCAGCTGCTGGTAGTGGTATATGTGTGAGTGCAGGAGGACCTGGGTGATGGGATGTGTTTGTGTGTCTGTATGTGTTACCTGATAGGTGGTCTCAGGGCAGACCTCCAGTCACATACCTGCTGGATGCAGGCCTGAGCTAATTGCACAAAACCAGCAGCAGACTCTTACATATATCGCACCTGCTCCCTACTCTTTGTTCACATGTGTGCATTCAGACATAAGACAAACACAGACTCTGAGCAGCTGAGCAACAGAATCTATAAAGCTGTCTGAGCTTTTTACCTGTAATTGGTGCCAAAACTAATTCTCTTGGGGAACACTGATAGATAAGAAGCTCTCAAGCAATCCCATAGTGCTGAAATACATTTCACACACTCTTGTGTTCTTTCCCCTCCTTTTTTCCAATAAATTTACCCAAAATTTGCCTATAAAACTACTTTTCACTTCTTTCAGGGCATGTTTTTGAAAGCCAGGTGGAACATAAATCATATCTGAGCAGAATGCCATATGGGTTTGTAAGAATGAAGAGGAGAGTGAATGAAGAAATAAAATAAATATTCTTTTCAAGTGGCAGATAATGAATACGGATGATGAACCAGCAGGATGTTGATGGTTTTCATCAACATATTCTCATATCCATCCATCTCATGTTCAACAAGCAACATATACCACTGAAAAAGCTATAAACAGGCCCAACATAATTAACGTTGTGTAATTTATTTCATTCCATGAATAATGTATTCCCACAATACATTAGTCATAACACATTAAATCCATGCACTATATAGTATGGAAAGTATTTTTATGGATAAAAAACAACAAAACTTTCTCCGCAATGTAAAGAAAAAATGAAATATGGTTCTAAATAGATTCGTCCACTTCACGTGTACACATCTGCAGTTAAGTCTTGCATATAAAATACTCCAGTGACCATATGCTCTGGGAGTTCAGGGAGGAAGTCTGCAAACACTGCAGTGCATTATGCACCCTGTAAGAATATGTCAGAATGTAGTATACTGCCAGCTTATGACAAGCAGAGCAAATGCAAAAGAAAAATAACTACATATGGGAGTTGAGTAAGTCAAGGTCTATACACAATACAAGAAATAACAATGGAGGTATAAGTCCTGTACAGTCAGCAACCAATGAAACATTAAATAAAATGAATGTGTATTTGATGGACAGGGTTGCACAAGTGATTAAATTAAAAAATAATAAATAAAATATTACACACACACACACACACACACACATGCATATACATATGAGAATTTATTCTAAACTGGACATCTGGGCTGGCATAGAGTAGACTGTGTCTTACAGAAATGTAAACAGGCCAGTATGCAATGTTTTACAAAAGGCAGATACAAAGTCATTGATGCACAGGAAGCATTTTCATTAAGACAGATTACATTAGTCAAAAAGTCACCTAACATTCACACAGAAATCATGGGTTGACAGCTGACAGATTACTGCTTTCAGACTATGCACAGTTATAAAGTCAGAATCTGCTCCATCCCTCAAACACACACTCATCAACACACTCTCAGATCTCCTCAGAGGACTAAATACATTTAGACAGGCCAGCTTAAATCTTACTTTATTTCACAGGCTCTGGATAAAAAGGTACAAAAATACATTTTTTTTTTCTTAATTTACACACATATACTCTAAGGGGTGTAGCCAAGCCAATTAAAGGAAAGCAGACGTGAAGAGAATCAAAGAATGGAGACATTATTTATAACTTCAAAGTATTTTATGACAATACGACTTCTGCTGGAGAGGAGTGCAGCCGTTCTCTCCTTTCCCAAGGTATAGAGGCTCTCTTTCAGCTTGCGCTACATCAGACTGTGATGTTTCAGCAGAAGTGGCACTCAGTAATACACACATATGCATACACACAATCAAAGAGAGGAGTATGAGAGCAAAGATGAAAGAGGTGGTAAAGGTATCGAGAGGACAGATTAGTGAGAAAAAGCCATGGCAGGGTAGAGCGACTGAAAAAAGAAAAGACATCAGTAGGGATGACACTGTCAGTATACCTCGCCTAGAAATTAATTTTTGCTTGACTTTGTGAACTGAAAGATAGCATTTTGGAGAAAATAAAACCTTCATCATCTGCACATCAGCCTTCTGGTATAAAATATCACAATTTCTCTTGTTGCCTTATGGGACAGCATCTCCATTTCCTTTCTGGCTGACCGCCTCTCTTTACCTCTCTGTGTTTGGAGAATCTCTGTCTCTGCCAAGTGGTCGTGGTGCATCAGGCAACAAACAATGCAAACAGCAGGTAGACGCACATTTACATGTATAAACCTGTTGGGGGTTTTGGGTTCTGGGTTACTTTGCTGTCTCTGCATATTTGCTCTCAGTGACAGGAGCAAATAAGAAAAACAAACACTGTTGTTTCATTGTGTCTATTGTTTTTAAAATACAACGATCAAGGGGAAAGTAAAAACATCTATCATAGGTCCATAAATATCTATCTAGACTGTTGTAGGCTTTCAGATATGTAAAATGTAGAAGAGCTTTGGCTTAAACATACAAAATCACTCATATTGCCGAGTTAATTTGGTCCAAATGAGTACACACCATCCAAGGGAGAGGCTGAGGACGCTGTAAATGTGGAATGTTTACCACATGGTTCAGTTTGTTTTCCCACAGAAAAAAACTCCATGGTAAGTGAATGAAAGTAAATACAGCAAAAAGGTCCTGTGTTCTGGACTAGTGCATATTTGTCATTTGGAGCAACTGAAAGCCACTACTTTTCATGCCCTGCTACACCCCAGAAAGCACAGCTGTAGGCAGGAGCCATTAAACCAGTGGAGTACACCTGGTAGGTGGGTCACGTCACATCCCTGACACTAACAAAACTGCTACAGGGTTCATTTGGGACCAAAACAAGACCAAGTCCTCTCAAGGGTCCCAGTGTTGTGGCTATGGTCTGCAGTCGAGCGCGATTACTGTGTTCACACCTGCCCAAACGAATTATACCAGAGGAAAACAAACTGAAGTCCAGTGTACAACCCCGACCTAATAAAGGTTAGGGTTGTAAACCAAATCCAATGACATTATGCACGTCTCATAAACTCATATTTGAGTCACAATAGAAATGATGTTAATAAGTAATCATGATGGTTTTAAAACACATCTTAAGAAATCTGTAATCAATAATGAAACAATGCTAAATTAATGTAACTACATTTTTTTCTATGTGCTTTGTAAATGTATAAACTGTAATATTTTTAGATTGAGAAGTAATCATTTTTTTTAAAACAAATCTTATGAAATTGTAATCAAGAATGAAACAATGCTAAAATAATGTAACTATGTCTTTTTTCTGTCTATGTGCTTTGTAAATGTAAAAATTGTAATACTTTATTACCTCCGCCAAGGAGGTTATGTTTTTGTCGGCGTTGGTTTGTCTGTTTGTCTGTTTGTGTGCAAGGTAACTCAAAAAGTTATGGGCAGATTTGGATGAAAATTTCAGGAAATGTTGATAGTGGAACAAATGATTAAATTTCGGTGGTGATCGGGGGTGGGGGGGCCACTGATCTGCCTGGGCGGAGGTCTGCACTCTACGAGTGCTTTTCTAGAAAAGACAGCGCAGACCTCCGCCAAGGCAGATCAGTGGCCCCCCCACCCCTGATCACCACCAAAATTTAGTCATTTGTTCCTTGTGCCACTATCAACATTTCCTGAAATTTTCATCCAAATCCGGGGCACTGATCTGCCTTGGTGGAGGTCTGTGCTCTCCGAGTGCTTCTAGTTTACCTTTATTTAACCAGGAAAACCTCATTGAGATTAAAAATCACTTTTTCAAGAGTGTCCTGGCCAAGACGGGCAGCTGTACATTAAATAGTTACAGACACAAACTTTCATACATTAAAATTTAAATAAGTTTTCAATACATAAAAAACACAAAACCAAGTCAAACCTTCCAAAGTCAACTTTGCAAAAAGTGCTCATGAGATGAAGATAAAGTGCATCACACAAAACATCTGCAGTCAGATGTCTCCCTCTCTAAGTCATACTTGAAAGTGTCCAGTGAAAAGAGATCTTTACATTTCAGGTCTTTTTTGTAGTTCGTTCCAGGTGAATGGAGCCACAAATCTGAAGGCCTTTTTCCCCTGTTCAGTTCTAACTTTAGGAACAGACAAAAAGAAAAGATCCTGAGAACAAAGATTATATGTGTCTGTGGTTCTCCAACTGATGTAGGTCAAAAGGTAGGATGGAAGCAGACCTAGAATAGACTTATAAACTAAAATACGCCAGTGACAAAGTCTGCGAACCGACAAAGAAGACCACCCAACACGAGCATAAAGCAAACAATGATGAGCGAGAGATTTAATATAATAATATATTTAATAATAGACTTTAATATTGGGAATGGACCCCAGGAAGAATAGTCTCTACTTTGGTAGAGACTGATGGAGGTCCTTAAATAAAGAAAGAAATAGAAAATATATCAAATGTTAAAAGTACACTGAGGAATCATCAACTTAAAGAGTAAAATAAAATAAAATAAAATAAAATATGGTTTTCTAAGACTTCCAAATCACTGCACTGTAGTGTTGCATTTTACACCACACACAGTGTCTCTTATTTATTTATTTATTTTTTTGTTGGAACAGGTTGTAAAAATACATGTGTGAAAATCCCCTAAAGTGTTAATTAATGTAAGAATGATCCATCCATTTTCTGACACAGCCTGGAGAGGAATACCAAGTCCTCCCTGTCTCCAGCTACGCAAAGGCATTCTAAGAGACACAATCCCTCCAGTGTGTCCTGGGTCGTCCTTGGGGTCTCTTTCTGGTTGAAAATGCCCAAAACACACACATCCACAGGAAAGAGTCCAGGAGGCCTTGGCTCCAGATGACTGACATTCCCTCAGCTGGCACCTCTCTCAGCTATCCTCTACACTCTAAACATGTCCATGATACAGCGAAAAAGTGAATAAAATCAGTATGTGTGACTGTTCTTTCACTGTGCTCCTCTGGCACCACAGAGTTTGAGGCTGGTAAAAGGTCAGGTACCGGCCCTACTCTGACAGTTCTGTGGCTTTGATGAAACAAGAGCAGCTCTGCCTGTCAGTCAATTAATACTGCACACACACCAAAGAACAGACGTAAACAAATCAGCTCTATCCACCCAATAAGCCTATAGATCCAGTTTAATGTGTCTGTAGATAAACCTTTCTACTTCCCATGGACAGCGGTGTGCTTCTGTGTGTGTGTGTGTGTGTGTGTGTGTGTGTGTATTGGTGATTAATCCAGTGTTACTAGCAGGAGGTGGTAATGCCCTGAGGCTGTACTTTCCTCTGATGAGATCTTGACAGCTAAAGTTTATGCCTCCGCATCTCTCCTTTAATTTCCCTCCCTCACTATTTTCCATTCCATCTCTATCGCTTCATTGTCGTCTTCTTTTCTCATCCGTGCCTTTAATTGCTCTGCCTCTATATCTCTCGCTCCATCTCTTGTTCATCAGTTAAGTGTGCTTCAACCCCTCTCTCCTCCGTACCTTCACCCCCCCACCCCCCTTATACTAAAACCATCCACATCTAAATGAATCTCACATCGTTCTTCTCTCGCCCACACTCTCTCTATCTGTTCTTAATGCCTTCTGTCCACTTTAGGTTGCCCCCACAAGCCTCTCATCCCTTTATCTCTTTTCATATCATCTCCCTCACTTCATCTTCCTCCCACTGTATCCATTTCTGCCTCTCCGTCTTCGCAGGTGATTAGCAGTATAGAGGTCAGAATACTGAACCCGGGGGAATGAACTGTTTTACTTCAGTCCTATTCGGCTAGTGGGGGTCCGAGGCAGAAACTTGGCAATAAAGAGAAATCATCATCGTCTGTGTGCAAGTTGCTACCATGTTCCTCACAGTGACCCTTTTCTGCAGCAGAGTGTGTAATCTTAACATTACACCATCTCTGTTCCTGTGAGCACCTGTGCATGTAGCCGGACTAGAAATGCTCCACAAAACCGGATAAATAATAATAAATGCACCTTCTCCAGCCACGGGTCAGAGCAGAACGGGTCACAGGCCTGAAACTGTTAGGTCTTTAATGGTTATAATAACACATCACGATGTACTGCAGTGATAGCCGGTAGTACATCGTGATATTATTATGCTCCGCAGATATATCAATCTATTAGGTTTTTTCATGTGGCATTTTAAAAGGTCGCATTTAAGGTCTTGATAAATTTATACAGCCTGAAAGCAGAACGAAGTGTGCGGATAGTGAGTTCAAAGCATAAGCGTGTTCAAGCATGGCCAACTTATTTTTGCTGTATAATTCTGTGGCCAGAGGCAACAGCACAGCACGACACTAGATGAAGAGGATCATATTAGGGTTGTATTGATCAGTATTATATTATTTAACATTTTCGCCCTGTGTCATTTGAGAGTATACACAATTGTACTTTTATATTTTTAATATTATATTTCTCTTTTACTTACATGTAATGTAGATAAAATTACTGGACAATCTATAAAACATTTAAGGCTGTTACAAGTGTGTCATAAATAAATGGCATTCATGTTTTGATGGTTTAGCTCAGTGGTTTCCAACCTTTTTTGGCTTCTGACCCCATTTTAACGTCACAAATTTCTGGTGACCCCAGACATTCAAAACAGAGACATTTTTTTTGGCCAAAATTAATTTGTTTTTGATCATATAATAGTTTGCTATACTATGTTGCAAATAAACGTTAATTTTAGACGACATTTAGTCTATATAATGTATATTATTATGGACGGAGGCAGAAAAGCCAGGTGTAGATTACTGCATAAAGTGAGAATTTTATTTTCCTTGGTCAGGATATGTACAGTCAGTCCAGCTTGGATTTACAAGACTGACAATTCAAACTGAACAAACAAGAACTATGAATTATGAAAGAGCTGCAGCATCTGAAACCGACCACAATGAACATTTGAAAGATAAACAGAACCACAGTGCTTCAGTTTCAGCTTCACAGTTTGCCATGTCTGTTATGGATTGGGATTGTCTCTCTCAACTCGCCATATATTTTTTATTAGTAAGTTTTTATTTCTATTTTTATCAATTACTAGAAATTTCAGGCAACCCCATTTGAATTCCAGGCGACCCTACTTGGGGTCCTGACCCCAAGGTTGAAAAACACTGGTTTAGTCTGACATGTGGAACAGTGTTTCCCAACATTTTTGAGCCATGACACATATTTTATGTTAGAAAAATCACAAGGCACACTAAACAAAAATGTCACAAAAAGCATATTTATTGAAATATAACGCTAGTCTAGTCTCAGTCTCCTTAGTGTGAAACCTGGACCTGTTTAGTTGAACACAAAGCTGATATTCTTGCAGGAACTGAAGAAAGACACATGAAGATCTTCCTCAAAAGCTCTGAGTCTCTCTCTCTTTTTACATTTTTATACCAGTCATGCTTGAAACACTTTCACTTTCACTTTGCAAAGGGAAACTGTTGTAGAGTGGATCATTGGTGTGTGCAGTCATACGTATCTATATCATGCCACTCGCTTAGAATACCAATCAGGTGAAATTGGATAATCTTCCACAGCACAGTGGTTGGGAAACACTGATGTAGACAACAGGGATGTGCAATGATGCAATGAATATCCAATTAGTCATTATTAAAAAAATGATTATAATGTCTCTTAAATGTTCTTAACCATGTTTTTACAGGTGCTGGTACAAAGTCCATGGGTCATAGTGGAAACAGCTCCCCATGGTTCTGTGCATCTGACATTTGGTAAGAACATGACATTTAGGCTACATTCAGACAGCAGGTCTTAATGCACAATTTGAATTTTTGGGTGAAATCCAATTTTTTTGTGTGCTTGTTCATATTACACATTAAATGCGACTTCTAACAGTTTTGAGTATGGACTGAATGGGACCCTGAAGTGACCCACATGTGCAAAAGAGGTCCTGATGTAGCCTAATACTGCACTGTGCATTGTGTTTACAGAAGTAACACTCCTGGGACGCAGAATTGTGATGCCTGTTGATGTAAAGGTTGGATAAATACGACCTGGCCGTTCAGACTGAAATCGTATTGCTAATTATCAGATATGTATCGGATTTAGGACCACTTATGAAAAAGGCCTGGGTCGGATTTGAAAAAAGGGTCTTTAACAGCTTGGATACAGGTCACATAATGGGCAAAAAAAAAAAAAAAACCCTGAGTCAGGCTACATTTGCCTGCAGTCTGAATGTAGTGACAAAGGACTGGACTCTGTACAACCCACAAGCAGTTGATCAAAACTTGTTGCTGCTGTATAGATTTAAATGTTCATTAGTTTTCACCAGGTTTTTTAAGTGTGGTTTTAGTGAGAAGCCAAGATTAGCCAGTCTGGTGCAGCCCTCTCACTGTCACGCAGACTGCAGACAGTCAGTACAACAATGATCAAAGAGTGATTTACTACCAGCAAACTGCAACTACAAAATATTAATGAATAATATGCAGTACCAGATGACAGAATAGCAAAGGTACCTGCCCCACAAATGTCAAATAGCTGTGATGAATTATCATCTATTATCATTTAGTATTTTTACTTGAAATGCACGTCCCTTGTATAAAACATACTGCGCTAATGTAGGTTCAGTCATGTACATAGAAGGTAAATTCTTGTAGTCATCAGTTACATGAGAAGTGGAACTGTTTTGAGAAAAGAAAAGAAAAGAAAAGAAAAGAAAAGAAAAGGAAAGAAAAGAAAAGAAAAGAAAAGACACACTAGTTGTTTTTCCATTGGACAAATGCACAAAACTTTACCGATATTTACTAAGTGTCAAAAAAACAGAAGTGTGTTGGTTTTTCCATTAATTCACAAATGCGATGATTTGTTTATTTATTATCGTGAGATGATACAGGAATTCATTCCATAAACATGGCAACAAATGTAAATATCGTGTTGATTCATAGATATATTCATTATTATCATTTACATTTATGCATTTGGCAGATGCTTTTTTTCCAAAGCGACTTACAGGGGAAAACTAATCAAATCAGTTTATTACCCCTTTATCCTGTACTAAATTAAAAAAATGATTCAGTTTCCTGGTGTGTCCACACATACTGCACCATATTTCTTTTAAAACTTTTCTTCTTCACTTGTGTTAATATCTGTCAACATCCATTTTTTTTTTAAATTCACGACAGTAGTTGCAGAAAAAGGTCTTTCCATTGCAGTTTTGCATGATACACAAATTGTGCTACCCCCTGAAAAACCACCTCTTGCAAGTACAAAAACTTTTTATAATTTAAAATTTGTCATTTTCTATTTGGTAAATTTTTATGCACAAGTTATTTTTGTGCAATTTTAGGGTCAATGGAAATGAGACTACTGATAGACTAATATTTGTTGTTGCAGCCATGTGTTACATCTCTTATTGTCACTGGACAAAGGACAGACATTTAGAAATAATTGTATTTGTAGTAAATAATTAAAGTGCACATAAATATTAGACTTTATATTAAAAGGTTGAGTATGCAAATCTGATTGTGTGTGAGGTGACTAAAAAAGTGTACGTGAATGGTTTGCATGGATGTTTTGTGTTATTGCAAAAATGGAAAAAAAAAAAAAAGTGTGTGGACAAAGCAAAGGAAGCTGAATCAATTTAATTCAGAGTTTGTAAAAAGGGGGTGGGAGTCTATAAGTGAAAGTCCTTTCCACTCCATTTTGAGCGCAGGTAATTTTGTTTGTCCGTGTCATGTTGTTTTTTGTTATCTGATGACTTTACGTGCTTGAAAGGTAAAACTAAACTAACTAACGAACAGAAGGCGATGAAGAGAAAATTAACCTTGGGATAAATTGTTTTCTCTTGATATGATACTGCATGCTGTGATCAAATGATTTGCTTTGCAGATACGTGAACATGGTCTATTCTCAGCTTCTCAATGATTATCAATGGGCAATTCTTCCAAAAAAATCCAGATGCATTCCTTTAATAAGAGACTCAGAGTGGTGGTATTCAAGAAGTTCCATTTATTTACTCAATTTATCCACAGGGCTTAGTAAAAGCCTTTGGAAAGGTGCACTGTATGCGAGACTTGTTAAACCACTCTTGTCTTGTGCAGCTTCACCTCAGTACACAGCGCCAAAGTATCAATCATGCATAATTGATGAGATCCTACGTATGCAGTCTCTGCTCTGGCAGACTTAATCACACACACTTTACATGCTGAAAGCCTCTCATTCTGGTATGTCATTTACTGTTACCATACATAAAAGAGTCTTTCCATCCTTCTCCTTCGCACATGTCATCTTCTCTGCTTCTCTTCGAGCTAACCTAAGCAGCTGTGTAGACTCAGAGCTAATCAACACCCCAGTCCCCTAGAGACGTTGGCCACATGTTCGCTGGCAACTCTGCTTGGCCTTACTCATCTGCAAGTGTGTGACACATTTTTTTTTATGTTTGTGTGTGACTGCACATGCTGGAGAACAAGAGCGTGCACGTCTTGTGTGTGCTCCTAGTTTGTCAAGTTGTGTATGTGTGTATTTTCATCCCCTCTTCCTGGCAGGATGACACAGAAACAAGCACACAAGTGTACGCAAGTGTACAACTCTCACCCCTACCCTGTCTATTAGCATAAATAGAACGTGTAGATTGGATGCAAAAAAAATAAAAAAAAAAAAGCTTTCATGGCACAAGTCACCCTTGCATAATGCACAACACATTCAGATACACAAACACACACACCGGTGCACCCTTTGAACCTCACTAAAAGGTCCAGTGGAGTGCACAGTGGTGGCTGACCATGGTGGAGGTGCCCTTTTACTCCCTGCCACCTTTTTTCCCCCTTCACCTCCTGCCTCAGTTTACATGTTTTATATCCTCTCTTTTTCTCTCTTTCTCTTTTTTATTTTGTGTTATGACAAAAGGAGAGAACACAAAAAGCCACGACTGTCAGGCACTCTTACACAAACGCACTGAATGGAAAAAACTTTCATTTGCCAAAACAAGAAATGAAAGACAAGTGGAGGAGAAAAGAGAGACAAAGACAAAGTGTGGGGTATAGATGAGGACAGAGGAGAGGAGAATGAATAAGAAAAAAACAAACAAAAAAAACTTTTATTTCTTGTTCTCCCAAAATGAATTTCAAGGCTCATCTGCTCTGGGTGATGTAGGCGTTCACGGCCTAACAACCTCAGATAAACACAGCCTCAGCTCTGAGAGGGGGACAACCTGCTATAATCATCTGTTATACGGACACAGACAGAGGGAGGGGCGAGACAGATTGAGGAGCGAATATATGGATAGTGGGAAAAGAAGAAAATGAGAATAGGCTAAATTTGACGAGTGCCACTTACACAAAGAGGGTGAGAATGTGCTGGAAGAGAGAGCTGGCAACACGCAGAGCATGAAAGGGAAAGCAGGGCAGAAGACAGAAGCTGCCATTCAGTGAGGAAATGTAGAAATCAATTAGGCTGGATGTTTAATTCCTTCACAGTACTTGGTAGAACTTTTCAAGCAGTGTATGGGAACTATCAGGCAGTTTTTTTGTTTGTTTGTTTGTTTGTAATTGACTTTAATCTGACATGAACTGATTACTATTTTAACCCATAAGGACCTAGTGTTACTTTTCTGGCAGTTCCCAAATAAAATTTTCTCTATATTTAACCTTCTTTAAGTGATTTATCACCATTTATTGTAATTTTATCTTCTGTATTTTGTGTTTTTTTTCAGTGCAAATCAGGTATTTTCCTATATTTAATTTACTGATCATATAGATGTTCATAAAAGTTGAGGATTATTACATCAAAAACAGAGAAAACTGAAAAGAGAAAGTGACTTTTTCTGCTAACCTATCATTAATTGAACATAAACTATCTCCATCCACTGTCATTTATCAAACACCATGGGTTTTACTGGTGAATCAATAGTCACTTTTTCATTGACCCTCAAATTGCGCAAATATAACTTGCGCATAAAAATTTAGCTAATGGAAAAACATCAATTTTGCCAAAACTCTCGTTTTTTGATTAAAAGTTTTTGTGCTGGCAAGAGGTGTTTTCTGGTGTAGCACAGTTGGTATATCACACAAAACCGCAACTTTTTGCACAACTAGAGTCCCGTGAACAAAAAAAAAAAAAAAAGGATGTTGACAGATATTACAACAAGCGAAGAAGAAGAGTTTTAGAAGAAACATGGTACATGGTATGTATGGACACACCAGGAAACTGAATCCCTTTTTAATTTAGTAAAGGATAGAGGGGTAATATAATAATAATAATAATAATAATAATAATAATAATAATAATAATAATAATAATAACAATAATAATAATAATAAAAATAATAATAATGAATATATCTGTATATCAACATGATATTTACTGTACGTTTGTCTGTATGTTTATGGAATGACTTCTCGTATCATCTTGTGATAATAAATAAACAAATCATCGCATTTGTGATTTCATGGAAAAACTGACATTACGCACTTCTGTGTTTTTTCATTTAGTAAATATCGGTAAAGTTTTATGCAGATGTCCAATGGAAAAGTGACTAATGTTGTAGAAGATGGCAGTATTTCCATGGTAACTACAGAGCTTCTGAATATCCAAATGGGTCATATCTGATGACCATGAAAAGACACCAAACTGTATTTTACACCACTTCTTTACATGTATTGATAGGATTAGTGGATCAGCAGGTATTAAACCGTTTACATCAGTAGATAGTTTTGGTTGACGGTGGATGTTTGGGTCTTTATGGGATAACTTTTATATTTACATATGTTGACTTTACATTTGATCATTATAACTGCTGAATCATCTGCCTTTAGATTTCTGAAATGTTCTGTTGTTAGGCAATAAGTGCGTCTTGCAAAAACCTGTTTGTATTTTATCTGAATAATTAGCAATGCCCACTAACATGAAGTTTTCTATCATTGGAGCATTTTTCTTCATATCGTCAAATTTTATACAACTGTTTTAAACAACTTCTCAAAAACTGCCCATATAACTGATACAATACATAAAACTGTAGGAGATGAAATCAGAACTTAAAAATACAAACCTAGTCTCTGCAGCTCTTTCTTCTCAGACCAAATCATCAAACTAAGTCTAAATATATAGATAGAGATGAGCTGGTGTCATTTCTAGCTGTTATAGAAAACTGAAGCCACTTTTCCAAGCGTCCGTGTAGACATATTCATAATTATAACTCAGTCACACAATCAACCGCCCTACCTGTCTGAAAATACCTGTGATCTGCCAAAATCTGCATCACATGGTAGATATTCTACAGCCTGAAACCACAGAGAAAAAGCAGATGCAGAAATGTCATGTTCTCTCGGACACCTTGAATTACAATATGCTGAAAGGTAATCATGGATTTTTTTTTTTGCCTATTGATGAGAAAAAACTATCAAGTACTGCAGCTTTAACAATATTCAGCTCTGACAGAATTAGGTGCAGTGTAGCTTTGCCTGTAATTAAAACTTAAGCAGAGAACCTTGAGCTGAACTGTGTTCTGTATTGAGGGATTTGAGCGACCCAGGTGCTATCTCACTTTGCGCTCTCCTTTTTGATTACTATCTCTCCTGCTTTGCCCTCTTTTCTATTATCTCATAAAGGCTCATATCAGAGTCTGATAGTTTCTAAAAGACGCAGAAGTGAAAGTTTATCACTCGATCTATCTATCCCTTTAAAGCTTAACTACAATGTCTAGGGCAACAATAAAGACAGTGTAAAAACGCTGAGATCTGACAGGACTCAGGTGCCTGAAGGTTGAAGGCTCAATGCCATGTCGACGTCATGAAACCAAAGGAGACAGATGTTGTAAAACTCAGGATGAGAGACAAAGAAGAAGTAGTAGAGCAGGACAAAGTCAAAGTCTGTGAGCGTGCTTGTGTTCATGCATACACTAACAGTTAAAAGTTTGGACTCACCTTCTCATTTAAGCTCCTGACACCCAGCAATGCAGTATGTCCTCTGTAGTGGACAAGAGTTCCACAGATTTACTTTTTTTTTTTTTTTCAATTTTCCACTGAAAAGGACATTATATATATTTTAAAAAATGTAAATAAAAATGTATCTGAAAAAAATGTTGCATCATGCTGTTTCCAATTAAGGCAATTATTTAATGGAAAATGTGGAAAATGTTTACTTAGTGAGTCTCAGGAGGTTAAATAACATGAGATGGACCACAGATGGTCAACATGTGCTCAGCATCACCGGGAACTCCTTCAAGACTTTTGGAAAACACTTCAGGTGACTACCTTATGAAGCTCATTGAGAGAATGCCAAGAATGTGCAAAGCAGTAATAAAAGCAAAATGTGTCTATTTTGAAGAATCTAAAATATAAAACATGCTTTGAGTTATGTCACACTTTTTTAAACTACATAATTCCATATGTGTTCATTCATAGTTTTGATGCCTTCAGAGAAAATCTACAGTGTAAATAGTCATGAAAATAAAGAAAAACCAGGTCAAACTTTTGACTGGTAGTGTACAAGTTCATGTGTATTACAGATTTATGGCAAAGAAAAGGATTAAAAAACATTTTTCTGTTATTTCCTGTTATTTTAATGCCTAAAAGTTATTGTAACTGCATACTTAAAAGTGCACTAATCCAGAGTGCTTGTTTAAATGTTGTAAGGGCTCTTTGGTCTATTTGTACAATTGTTAAATAAAATTTTTATTGAACTGTATTTTAATTTTGTGATTTGTCATAAACTATTACATGCATAGAGAAAATAGCATTTACATAATTATAATAAGTAAATCAGCTTAATACAACTGAGTAACTGGAATTGTTAAAAACATATGAAAAGTACTTAATTACTTCATAACATTAAATACTACAGATTTGTAATATTTATTTAATATTTTGTTGTTCTTGACTGGAAAAATGTATTTATTTTACTTAATTATTTTAAATAAATATAATTTCTAACTTTAATCTAAACAAAGTAACATTTACTTCAAATCTTCACAACTGTTAATTGTAGTGTTTAGTACATGACATGTTACTCGATACTGGGAAGTAACCTGTACATGATTTTACAGCAGTAAAGTTTACTTAAAAAGTGTTACAAGGATTTTTTTTTTTTAAAGTAAATCTTACAAGTTATTTTTTTCAGTGTATGTTCCTGGCACATGCACAACTATCATAAAGCCTGGTCATAGATTGGACTATATAATTATCTCCAAACTCAATGTTATGTGACACGGAGCCGTGTGTGTGTGTGTGTGTGTGTGTGTGTGTGTGTGTGTGTGTGTGTGTGTGTGTGTGTGTGTGTGTGTGTACAAGCAGGCTGGATTCTGCTGTTTCTGTATGTGAATGTGTTTAGGGGTTAATGCTTGTGTGTGTGTTTGTGTGTCGGCCTCGGTGGTGCCAGTCAGGCATGACAGGAGGAGAGAATTAAAAGCCGTAGGCACCGAGAGACCTTCTCACATACCAATGGTTTGTGTGTGTGTGTGCGTGTGTGTACGTGTGCATGTGTGTGGGTGTGTGTCTGCAGAGAGTGACCTTCTCTCCAGACTAGTGTCACAGACGGTTGGTTTTGGTACCAACCCTTTGGCTTTATATAGGCCTATGGGCAACGTATACTACCGTCTGGAAGGGAGTTAAAATGTGATTGTGGGTGTTTGTGTGTCTGAACACCAGCTCTATTAGAACCAGCTATTCCTATAATAAACCACCCCCACATGTTTTACTTCTGTCCTCACACAATATTTGACTCTCCCTTTTTTGTGTTGTTCTAAGCTGAAATGTCAAAAACGTGGTTAGGCTTATTCCCGTTTTCACCTCTCTTTGTTGATGATATTCTTTGGATATTGTAACAGAAGGCAGAAAACACAAAGTAGCGGGTGTAATTTTTCAGTTGAAATCTGATACAATAAAAATTACTGAAGCATGAAACAGACCTAAGGCTAATTTAAAACTCTATATGCAATGTCTATTTCAGTCAAACAGCCAGAGCAGGGCGCACAATAAAATAAATACAGAGGACAACAGGGAGGACAGCAGCTATATTAACGCTATGGCTCTGAAACGGATGGATTGACTGATGTGTGCAATATGAATGATGAAAGCACCGACTGGAATTAAAACTACTGCTGACTCAAGTCATAAAACGCTCTATATTAGCTGTGTGATTTTCAAGACTCAAGATCCTTTATTGTCATTCAACATGTGGAGTGAAGAATGAAATTATGATCAACAGGATTGGCGGTGAAGCGGAAATAATTTTTTTAAGTCACGTGAAACCTTTGGTCGGAACAAACAAAAAAAAAAAGAAAAAAAATAGGTGCAATCTAACCATTATAAATATATGCCCCAATTGCATATTTGTAATAATTGCACATTAACGGACATTAAAACTAAAATAATGTTCAGTCCAGCCAACCAAATGGGCGACTGTTGACGGGGGCGGGCAGGGGGGGGGGTTCCTCTGTCACACGGCTGCAAAGAGTGCGGTTCATTGTCCTGGTCTTATGACCAAATGTTAAGGGTTAGTGTTTTTTTTTTTATTCTGTAATGAGCTGTGTCATTTGTGATTGTTATATTTTTGTAGTTTTTCTGTTCTCTTCCTTGTGTGGGTGTGTGTTCTGTCTTTCCCTCCAACAGACAGTGGTTAATGGAGGATGAGCTGATGATGATGAGCGGAAGACTTGGCACCAAAAAGAAAAGCAACGTCAGTTATCTGGAATTATTTTGGCTACAAGAAGGATGATACTGAACCACGTGTTCTGTGTCGATAGTGCCTCAATGCACCTGTTGCCATGAGAGGTAACAACTCATTTGTTTGACCATATATGACCAGCTATTATATCCTCCTGAGTATTTTTTCATATTGCAATATATATCGCAGGGTTAAAAAAAATTGCAATGACAATTTTTTCCAATATCGTGCAGCCCTAATTTGAACCCTCCAGGTGCTGCAAAGCTATCTTTATATTCATTTTGGCAAAAATCACATGGATTTCTACAACCTGTTTCAATTCTTGCTTAATTTGTTACGTTTTATAGCTGGTTATGTCATGACATTTGTACACATAAGGCCCATACAAAAAATATGTCCGAACTTTGAGCAGATTTCCTAAAATGTTCAGTTGCTGGTTGTATTACTGAATACAAGTGGCTGAATGGGACAGAAAGCACAACCAACAACCTGGGAGGAGGTGGGGTTCGAAGTGTCTCATTTGCATTTAAAGGGCCAGCGCTCAAAACGACTTTTCTGGTGTCATTACTCCGAAATAGGGTTGAAGATGGACCTGTGGAGCTGAATTATTGAAGAATTCAGACCCAAGTAAAGCATTTATAGTTTATGTAGACCACAGGGAAATGTTTTAAAATGCATAATTCCATTTTTAAAAAAAAAAAGCAAAATATCACTCCTCTAACGGAAATGTAAGATGAGTATCTCACAGTTCATCTGCTGCTACGAACTGCATCTGCTCGACAACCAATAAGAACTCACCATGACATGACTGTTCACATATTGCAACAGAGCGATCATTATCTTAGCTTCACTGTTTACAGTTATCGCCAATGCAGGTAGATTGTGTTTGCTGATGACATTTACTTCTTGTATCTTAACTTCCGTCATAGCCTGGGATTCAATAGATTTTATCATCACATAGTCGCGTATGTGTCATTCCAAAGTTTATTACATCCCTTTCACACGGTATTAGAATTAACAGACGGAGACGTGAGGACATTAATCACTATTCTTACAGACTATTGCGTGACCGTATCTCATCCAGATGCCAGATAACATTTTGATGCCCAGAAATTACAACTTGAGTGTTTAGTCTATAATGTGGGACTGTGAGAAGTAAAAGTGGAACATGCCTGTACCTCACTGCAAGACAGATAATATACGGGACAGTGGACATAACACATGGAAACCTATAGAGAAAGAGGAAATGGGTCATTGCCTTTTCGTCAAGTTAAATGTACTTCAGAATGACTGATGAATTTTTCAAAAAGATGTGCTAACCCATTCCCACATCTGCCTTTTTCCTGCATCCATCCAACCATCTGTAACAATTTGAGTGCTTCAGTAATACTAGGGGTCTGGGATTACTGTTATAATGGAAACATAATATTACAGTCTGAGACAATTAACAAAGTGCCTACAGTTAGAGACCGATTTATGCAAAAGCTGTTTAACTTCTATTCCTTCTATGTCTAAATATGACAGTGCACTACATCTAAGCCTATGTTCAGACAGCAGGTCTTAATGCACAATTTGGATTTTTTTATAAAATCTGACTTTTTGTGTGCTCATTCATATTACAAATTAAATGCGACTTCTATCAGTTCTCAGTATGAACTGAATGCGACCCTGAAGTGACCTGCGTACGCAAAAGAGGTCCTGACGCAATATGTGACCACGCAGCACACACTGTTTTTACGGAAGTAAATATGGAGGCATCTTATATTGGCGTGTGTGGTACTGATAAAGTTTGTCTACAACCAAAGTCAGCACCATTACAGTCAAATCATTTTAAGTAGAAGATTAAAAAAGTGGAGAGTCAGGTTTTGCCACCCAAAATCCGGTCTAACTCGTCATAAAACGGACATGTGACACGCCCCCGTCCACTTCGTTTACTGATGTTTTTAGCCTCTTTGAATTTAGCCCGAAGACTCTTGATCTTTCTCTGGCACTGGAGCCAGGAATGCCTGTACCCTCGCTCGCCCATTTCTTTTGAAATACTTTCAAAGACGGCACGGTTTTGATATGATCCCTTGAGTTTTGCCTGCAAAGAATTGTCACCCCAAATATTTACTAGTTCCAAGACCTCGCTCTCCCTCCACTGCCCACTTTCCATTCCGTCCTCTGCCATGGCTGTTGTTTTTTGTGTTGCTGCTCCTTCTGGGACGCAGAATCATGACGTTTGTCGCATTTCAATGACATAAAGGTTGGATAAATGTGACCAGGCCATTCAGACTGATGTCGCATTGCAAAATATCAGATATGTATTAGATTTAGGACCACATATGAAAGTGGCCTGGGTCGGATTTGAAAAAAATCTGATTTGTACCTTTCAAACTGTCTTCAACAGGTCCGATACAGGTCAAATAGCGGCAAAAAATTGGATTTGTGCCACATTTGGCTGCAGTTTGAACGTAGCCTAAGTGAAGGGAAGACACTAGGGTAATCAAGACAAGAGTTCAATAAATAAATAAATGCAAACTCTAAACTTGGTACTCATTAGTCGCTTTTCCATTGACCCTCAAATTGCGCAAATATAACTTGCGCATAAAAATTTACCTAATGGAAAAACGACAATTTCGCCAAAAGTCTCATTTTTCCATTAAAAGTTTTTGCGCTGACGAGGTGGTTTTTCTGGCTTAGCGCAAATGGTATATCACGCAAAACTGCAATGGAAAGACCTTTTTTCGCAACTAGAGTCAGGTGAATTAAAAAACCGGATGATGATGGACATTACAACAAGCGAAGAAGAAGAAGAAAAATCTCGCTGTATGTGTGGACACACCAGGAAACCCAATCATTTTTTAATTTAGTATGAGATATAGGGGTAATATATAATAAGAATGAATATATCTGTAAATCAACACAATACTTACGTTCGTCGCCATGTTTTTGGAACGACTTCTCGTGTCATCTCATGATAATAAATAAACAAATCATCGCATTTGTGATTTAAAGGTCCCGTATTATGCTATTTTTCAGTCACGTCATATAGGTCTCAGAAGCCCAAAAACATAGTAGTTAAGTTTGTTCGCCCCAAAATCATCCTTTTTTCAGAGTTTCAGCGGTCGAAAAAGTCACTCTCACCAGCCCTCCTCAGAACAGTCTGTTTCTGGGCCTGCTTCCGGGTATGCAAATGAACGCATCTGTCCACGCCCACTCCCCCTCCCCTCTCTGGGAGAGGACGCGGCTTACGCTAGCGGTACTACGCGCTAATGTTGACGGTGAAGCCATCATACACATGTCTCAGACAGAACGTCTTTCCAAACACTGGCTTTCTTTGCCTTGAGGCGTGACTGAGCCCCGACGGAAAACGGCGGTGTTGTGTCGGGTTCGTGGACCTGACACGGAAAGACGCCTGCCGCCACTAATGCAGGCAGCTACTAACAAGCTTGATGCTAACTATACTGATGCCAACCACAAAAGGCCCGTGTTCAAAGTAGTTCTGTTGAATGTCTCTTGATATTACCAGCTCTTGCATGTTAACGGGGACGCAAACGTTAGCAGCAGTAACCGAGCTATGTTAGCTGCCATGCTAACGTTAGACGTACACATCAACAACCACCAGCTTATCCGTAATGTAGGGTTATGCAGTAAAGATACAAAAAAAATGAGAAGAACTTACATCTCCCACACTTGTACTTGGGTCACGAAGCGTTGGTACTGCGTCCTTCTTGATTCGGAGTCTTTGTGCTAAGCCGGAGCTGTATGGGCCCATGTTAAAAAAAACACTCGTCTGTGAAATGCCGGGCACACACATACAAGCGTTTGGGAATGTTGTTTGGTCCATGACCATCACAGACAGAATCCAGCCACTTTTTACGGAGAGGCTCGGAAGTGGGGAGCAAAAATAAACTACCGTGTTGGTGTGTGCAGCCAACAACACCACAACTTGCGTGTCTCGCCTTCGCCATGTTTGTTGTCCAAGAGGTACTTTGCCAGGGCGGGGGCATAGTCAGGGGGAGGAGTTAAATCCGCTTATGTCGTCATAAGCGGACCCAACTCAAACTCGGCTGTTTGAGCTGGCATTTTAACAACATGTGGTGTAGCAAGGCAGGGAGGAAACAGACAGTTTTCAAATTCGAACCTCATAATGAGGCTACTGCAACACACACTACTATAAGAAAACTGTCACAAAGTGAGATTTGCATAATACGGGACCTTTAATGGAAAAACCGACATTACACACTTTTGTTTTTTTCTACATTTAGTAAATATTGGTAAAGTTTTGCGCAGATGTCCAGTGGAAAAGCGACTGCTGTCAGCTCCCAGTATCTTATGTCCTACATGTGCACTGTGATGATTCTCGGTTTAAAATCAAACTTAAGTGTTTATGAAAAAGACTTCACTCTATTCAGTTCAACTCATGCACATCCTATCTCGCATACATATGCACAGACACCCTCGAGTAGATTCCGTCTCACTCACACATACACAATTTCTCTCAGAGCCTCCATAGAGCCAATTAGACAGCCATAATTACTGCCAGACAGAAATAAGAGGATGGAGTAGAAAACAGCATCCATTTTTTAACCTGGGCTAGATATTTCACTGAATTAATGTCCCCGAACATGACGCTGAGTAGAGCGAAGACAAGAGGAGAGGACACAGAGGGAGAGCAGGAGTATAAGAAGTGGAAGAAATGTGTGTATTAGTGAGATGGAGGGAGCAGATACTAATGAATGTTTTTGCTGCAGAAGAAGTTCATTTAGAAAAAGCAACCTAGACGTTAAAAATGTATGGCCCTATTGCATACTTTTAATCATCACAAATACACAGACATTAAAACTAAAATTATAACTACTCCTTCAAACCTCATCCACAACTGTTGAGTGGAGTTAATATGAGTTAGTGTCTTACAGATGCACTGTGACGTGATATTTTTTTTCTCCTGGAAAAAAAACACAGATGGAAGAAGAAACAGATTAAGTAGTAGAGACTGCAAAGACTTGAAGCCGAAACTAAACATATTCAGGCATCCATGAAAAACGTGTATAAGCTAATTTTCGTAACAATGCCCTTGACTAAGATACTGATGAAGACAGTGTATTAGGCAGAAATCGAAGAACAAGGTGTGCAAAAAACAAACAAACAAACAACAAAAAAAAACAGGGTATGTAATACGCCGTCGGGTGTAAAAGCAACACACATTGTGGAATATATTGTCAGATCCTGTTCAATACATAAACATTTAAACAGCTTAGAAAATGTATTCAACCATGTACAAATGTGCAAAAATAGTATACAAATAAATATAAATAATGAAAATAATAAAATAATAGGGGAAAATACTAAAATTCTAGTCACTTTTTGAGTCGAAATTGATGTAAGATGGAGATGACAAAGTATAAAAGTTATATTAGTGTAAGGCTCAGAAGTTAAAATAATTTATGTTGAAGGAATGTAAGGTTTAACAATGGAGTAAATTGCATGGAATAAGTTAACTCAGGTATTTGTTTAAAAAATATATTGACAGTGTTTACACAAATAACTATTTACATTTGGGTTGCAGAATTATTATTTACACATATATACATTTAATTATTTTCATTTGTTGTATATAAGCAGCTAAAATAATGTGTTGAATGTACCTTTTCTAAATCATTTACATTTACCGGTCTAGGTACTGTTAGTTCCTGATTGGCTGGTTTTTGGTCATGTGAGTTGTTGTTTCAGGAAGTGTGGTAGCTGTCATGACACATGCACAGTAAAGCACTGTTGTACGAAGAAATCCGTCTCCATCCTGCAGTCTCATTTTATCAAGAATGAATTATTAACCACCAACAAACCCTCACGTTACATTAGTTAGATTACGCACGGCACAGTCTGGATGTCTCTAATTGGTCCATGTGATGCCCTATTCCACCAACAGAAACACGGTGATATGTTTTCTTTCATGCAACCACTTCCTGCTTGCAAGAAATTCATTTAGTGTCCATTTTTACCGTCTCTACCTGTAGGGAAAGTGCACCAAACGTAATGAAACTATTACCGAAAAATTAGGTTTTTATTGTGTCTCATAACTTCGGTTTTCCATGTGTTTTCAACTCCACTGACTTTACAGTGATAGTTTGACATCTGCACTTTCCACACAAACTGAAACAGAGTGTCAGTGAGGCTCCGTCTTGCTGCTACTGTACGTCATCTTAAATCGCGCATGTCATCAGGACGTGCCAACGCTTCCAGGGACCCTCTAAAGCACAGGTATCAAACATGCGGCCCGGGGGCCAAATCCAGCCCGCCAAAGGGTCCAGTCTGGCCCTTGGGATGAATTTGTGAAAAGCAAAAATTACACTATGATATCAACAATCCTTTTAGTTCAGGTTCCACATTCAGACCAATTCAATCTCAAGTGGGCAGGATTCAGTAAAATACAATCATAATAACATATAAACAATGACAACTCCAAATTTTTCTCTTTGTAAATGTAAATATTTTCATGTCTTTACACTAAAACAAAGAATAACTTCCAAAAAATGTGAATAACCTGAACAAATATGAACAACCTGAAATGTCTTAGGAGAAGTAAGTACGATTTTAACAAGATTCTGCCTGTTATTAAATGTTTTATGTATTTGTAGATCCACTGTGATCTGTAAGTTATAATGTACATGCATAAATGATAAACTGAGAAAGAATATTGTTAAAATTACACATATTTTTTCAGTTTGTCCATATTATTCACATCTTTTGAAAGGATAGTTTGTCGATGTAAACCTTTTCATAATGTTTTTTTTTTTTTTTTCGCTCTAAAACATAGAGAAAAGTTGGAGTTGGCATTATTTATATATTATTATGTTATTATTTTACTGGTTCGGCCCACTTCAGATCAAATTTAGCGGAATGTGGCCCCTGAACTAAAATGAGTTTGACACCCCTGCTCTAAAGTTAACTGTTGATTTGCTTAATTTTTGCGAAAAATAGATGGATTCAGCCCAAATTAGGCAAGGTAAGAGAACAATATATTGATAATTAACCCGGCTTTGAGCAGGAAGTGCACCATTTTTTTGGGCTATCTGTTTCAAAAATTAACTGTGCAAATCACAGATGCATGGCTTGCTCCCTAACAGACTGGATGAAGATGTGGAGTTGGTTCCAGAGCCTCTTCAATAGCAGCACAGTCTCCTAATGTGCTAATGCTAATGCTATTCTCTGTGTATATTAGGATGGGTAAAATGCAGATACTGAATTTCCTACAGGAATAATAAAGTAATAAAGACACCCAACAATTGATTTAGTTTAGTTACAGTTTCTGCGCCGTATTTGAGATGACACAGTGATGAAACATTCAATATGTGACTAGAACATTTGTGAAGAAATCTACATTAATCTTTTTTTATGTTGAAGATAACTGTGAGGCATGTTCCAGTAAAGCATACACTCCTCTCCTCTTTGTGCTGAGCTTATGCCTCCACATGCAGAGCTGTTTTCATTCTCCATTCTTTGTGGGGATCAGAGAATTTATGAGCTACTGTTTCAGGTGCTAAACCCCCTAACCTCATTTTTGTGGACACAATGGGAGTCCTGAAAGTGTTGCAAGGAGTTGCAAAAACTGCAATGAAATTCAATAATAGAAGCTAAATGATATCATATTGTTACATACCACATCTCTGTGCCTCTTTCGTGCTCCTCTACAGCAGCATCAGTGCTCTACACTAACTACAATTAGCTTAGAAATGAAGCCTGTGAACAACCCCTGATTACTGTCTGCAAATGTCATATAAAACAGGTACACAAAATGTTAAACATTGCACCGATGACTCAAAAACGAGACAGGCTTCAACACTGAATATTTCAAGGTGTGAAAAGCTGTACCGTCTTTACTCAGTTATTGAATATATTTCATGAAAACATCTACAGTACAAATAAATAAGTGTAATGAGAGGATGCCACGTCTTCCCAGGCCCAGAAAATAAATACCTGGTACTTGTCAGTGGTACTTGGACAGCAGAAGAAGACTTTATTTTAGGGGTAGTTTATTGAAAAAAAATATGTAATGATTCACTAGATCTGCTCTGGAAACAAAATTATGGTGGCATGATGGACAACACAGACAACAAACAAAAGATTAAAAAGGATCCTTTTCATTTTCAGTGTGCTTGGTGAAAAAATATTTCACGGTTCTGTTATATTGTCAGGAAACTTAAAATGTGTTGGTCCTTCTGCAGTTTGCAGGTTACTGAATAAGAAAAGACAGTCAACACATCAGATAAATTCTGGGTTTTTTAATTCTTTTTTTTTTTTTTTGGCTCTGGAAACAGAATGATGGTGGCATGACAGACCTCACAGACGAGCAACAAACAAAAAAGTAAAATTCAAGCATAACTGTTTTTTGTGCTATGCTTGGGAAATTCATAATGTGTTTGTCCCATTGAGTTTTACAGATTACTAAAAAACAAAAAAGACCACTTGATTCATAACAGATGAATTGGGGCAAGTTTGGAGAAGAATATTTGATGGTTTTCCAGTTCTGTTCAATGATGACAGCCTGACAAACATGACGTGTCAATTGCTATTATACATGGGAAGGATAAAAACAATGGTGTAAAGCTGAGATTTACTCACCACTGACAGTCTATTTGACTGTGCAGTGGCGCTGAAACAGTTTTTGTATACGCCCTCCAGCAACAGCATACCCTCCTCACAAAAAGTCCTTGAGACACATTTTAAACAATTAGCACTTTGACATTGCAGCTCCATTGAACTACAGAAAGTCCATGTCACCCTGTTTAATTTATGATGTGAGTGTATTTCTATCACTATGTAATGTTGTGTATCACCCCCCTCACACTCATGAAATCTTCAAATTATCACCTCTAGATTACTGAATGAATGAATGAATGAATGAATGAATGAATGTTTTTATTATTGTGTCTTGCATAAAAAACATGCCCAGCCGTTACATGGGCTTATAAGACACCAAAAATACAAACCAAAAATCAAACACCAGACAATCGGCACAATAGATACGAACAAAACAAAATACTGACCTATTTAAACAAACACATCTGCCGCTTTTTCCAGGCTTTACAAACAAATAATGCTAATTTATATACATTAGAACTAAACAACCATTTCATCTTGTCATCATCAGTGCTCCAGAACAAATCAGGATTTCGGATAAACATATCATCAAACAAAGGGGCTCTCGGTTCATCATATAGAGGACAATACAAAAGAAAATGTGATTCATTTTCCACTTCCCCCAAATCACACAGTCCACAAAGTCTATTTTCTTCTGGGGTTCGTGTGAATCTCCCAGTTTCTACGGCCAAGGGAAGGATTCCTGTTCACAACTGAGCAATTAGGGACCTTTGGTTCCTGGTCAAATCTTCTTGTTTATTAAGAAAAGACATATGACATTCATGGCATTTATTGTTTTGTCTTTTCCATTAATAAAGAATTGTTGCATCTGTTCGGATGTGAAAAACGCTCTAATTTATGTTACATAATGGGCTAAATCTTGTATGCACGATCAGATAGTCGTTCAAAGTGGAAACCCCTTTGATTTAACAAAAACAGGTTTTTAATTATTCGGAGAGTCCATGGCTGCTGTCCTGTTCTGTTTTTCTTCACAGTTTATTCTGACCCGTTTTTCCCTCAAGCAAGAATGAATGCAAAGCAACCTTCAAAACACAACAAAATTAGTTTAACAGTTCTTAAACTTGTTATGTAGTCATTCTTTTCCATATATTTTCAAGTGTGGGTGGCGGCTTCATATTCCTTTTTGCATCTTTCTTTCTTTTTCTAAATATAAGAGAAGTAATGTCAAACTTCACTGTGAAATACTGCAGATGAATGTTGCCGTACATCACATAACATCACCACAGGCAGTTTCTATATAGTAGGGTCCACTGGTCATTACATGATATGATCCCTGGTCCTAAAACTTTTTGTTTAGAGCCAAAAGACACAAAAAAATAATCATATATATTTAGTTTTATACTGGCAATCAGTTTAATTTAACTAGAAAAGATAAAAATTAGATGAAAATGAAGCGACATTAGCCTGACAGAGAGCTTTTGTTTCATTTTCAGCTGTTTTTAATGTGCAAATTTCACACGTGCAGGCTGCAGCTAATGTGTAATTATAATAAGGGTAGGGTGCAACTTTCTGCACCTGCTGTACCACACACACTCTGCATACAATCAAACACACACACACATGAATACTAAACCTGCCTTCTCTAACAGCAGAAAGCTAACACAAGCACAACTCCACACATCTGCTCGACTTTTCTTTCCTTTTCTCCGTCAGTTATTCATCATGTCTCTCTCAAAGAAGAAACAGAGACACACTCTGCCTACTGACGGTGTTTGTGTGTGTGTGTGTGTGTGTGTGTGTGTGTGTGTGTGTGTGTCCATTCAATCTATTACTGTGTGAAATGTGTGTAAGTAAACCCTGGCAGCAATTAACGTCTGTTTATGTATGAGCGCATTTCATCAGCCTAGGCAACATGTGAGTGTTTGTGTGTCTGCGTTACACTCAGGGAGTCATACCTCAAGGCAGTCTGTTATCGCCAATAGCCTGCTAAATTAATCAGTACCCCTCCGGCCTCTTGACCAGACCTGGCACACACATAGTAAGGTACACACACACACACACACACACAAACGTATACACACCAGTCATGTGTTTCACAGTATTGCAGAGGCATCACTCACTGAGTCAAGCAGTCCGAACAGCACCCCATGGAGAAATACTGAGACCAGGTGAGATATAGAACTCACAGACTGTACCCAATACACCAGTAATTCCCTACCTTTCTTGTCTCCTGACCCCATTTTAACATCACAAACATCACATTTCTGGCACCCCCAGACATTCAAAACTGAGACTTTTTTTTTTGTTGCTAAAATTAATTTGTTTTTGATCATGTAATAGTTTGCTATACTATGTTTAAATAAACGCTAATTTTAGATGACATTTAGTCTATATAATGTATATTATTATGGACGGAGGCAGAAAAGCCATGTAACGGATAGAGTTTCAGGTTGTCAAGTTTCTATGGCAACAAAGTCGTTTATTAATCTGATTATTATATTTTAGATTTTTTTGGGTTAATTTTATTTTGCACTTCATTATTGAAATATCTGATTTGTTGTAATTTAAGTTGTTTTGTAAGTCAAATAAGTATTTGTAACAAGTAAGTTCGTCCTGGTCAAAGGTCATGTACAGTCATGTGACCTCAACACGGAAGCGAAGGACAACGTGGGAGGAAAGGACAGATCTGGTGGGTCTGAACAGAGAAAACTGACTAAAAAACCCCGTCCCATTTTTCTGTTGGTTATCCAGGCAAACACGGTAACAGTGACTTTTAATTTATGTTTGCAGTGTTGTGTATGAATGACATTTAAGTCAAACATTGTTTAATTTTCTGTTTACATTTAGTTTTCACGGTATTTTCACGGTGTACCACCTAGCTTCTGTGAAGAATAAACTTGGTGTGGACATCAGTATGGAGCGTGGACACATTTAATAACCAGCAATTATAAGCCAGGTGTAGATTACTGCACAAAGTGAAAATTTGATTTTCCTTGGTCAGGATATGTACAGTCAGTCCAGCTTGGATTTACAAGGCTGACAATTAATACTGAACAAACAAGAACTCAAACTATGAATTATGAAAGAACTGCAGCATCTGAAACTGACCACAATGAACATTTGAAAGATGAACAAAACCACAGTGCTTCAGTTTCAGACTCACAGTTTGTCATGTCTTATGGATTGGGATTGTCTCTGTCAACTCGTCATAGATTTTTTATTAGTAAGTTTTTTTTGTTTTGTTTTATTTTTATATCAATTACTAGATATTTCAGGTGACCCCATTAGAATTCCAGGTGACCCTAAAGTTGAAAAACACTGCAATACACAAAAACACCACACTGTAACACACAAACACAACTACTGGTGGAAAATCTGCATTTCACTTTAAAAATAGCACAACTGTGTTTCACTCTGCTGTGACTCCTTCAGGAAGAAAAACGGGGAAGGAGAAAACAAACTTGAAGACAGAAAGAGAGACTGTGTGTGCATCACATTGTTCTGCAGTCAGTGTGTAATGTGTGTGTTCATGTGCAAACACAAATACATGTCACTAGGTTAGTTATGAATACATTACCACTGCTCTCAGCACAGAGGGGGAGAAATTACTGTGGAATTCCCTCTATATGTGAATGTGTGTGAGTGTGTGTGAGTGTGTATATGTGTACTGCAGTAGTGTAAATCTAATTCCCATTTCCATAATGGCACCACCAGCTGAGGAATGCCCACTCCTGTTCTGTCTTTTACTTCCTGTCACTCTCAGTCTCTGGCTCATACACACTTATGCACAGATATTACACACCAAAACCTTTCAAACGTTAGCGTGATTTGTGATCTTTATTAATACAAAACCCCTTCTATTGAGGCAAGAGCATGTCAAATAGATCACTGTACACCTTTATGTAATTGCCACTCTCTCTCAGCACAACGGCAGTCAATAACCATACTTTAGCACATGGTGTGACAACAGCTAACTCCACTTAAATAGAAATACAGGGTCCTGCCCCTTTCAGTAATGCCCCATGGGATCTTATTACTTAAAAAAAAAATTTGAATTAACCCTTAAAGACCCAAACATCCATCACCAACCAAAATCATCTACTGATCTAAACTGTTTAATACCTGTTGATCCACTAATCCTATTAATCCATGTAAGTAATTGGTGTAAAATACAGTTTGTCATCTTTTCATGGTCATCAGATATGACCCATTTGGACGCTCAGAGGCTTCGTAGTTACTGTGGAAACACCGTCATCTTCTACAATTTTGATTCATCAGCAAAACCTATGGAGTTGGATCAATGACAGTGGATGGACACACTTGTTTTATGTTCAGTTAGTGATACATTTTACTGAAAAAGTCACTTTTTTCAGCAGTTTCTCTGTTTTTGATAGAATAACCCTCAACTTTAATCTGAGCTTTTATAAACATTTTCACGGTCAGTAAATTAAATACAGGAAAATACCTGATTTATACTGAAAAAATGCAAAATACGGACAACAATATTATAACAAATGGAGATAAATCACTTAGGAAAGGTTAGATATAGAGAAAATTTAATTTGGGAGCTGACATAAAAGTAGCGGTGGATCTTTATGGGTTAAAGTCAGTGGTGAGATTCAGCATTTTGATCCAGTTTGAATTCTTTATACATGTTGCACATGTTGTTATGCATGTTTGTTAGTTTAAAAGACAATTTTCATGTGAACAAAATCAAAGTTTGTGGTAAAACTGCTCAGACTGTGAAAATTCATAAATAGCTATAAGTTGTGGAGGTGATGTCATCTTCGTCCAGTTTGTTCAGAGGCATTGAAGATGTCTCTGCAGCTTCAACATGACCAGATTTGTAGTGATTTTGAACTCTTTTAATAATTCTTAAATTTTTTTGAAATCTTGTTTTCACTTCACTTTCAAAAAACGAGGTGAAATGTTCCAAGGATAACAGCTGTTTCGGTGTTGTTGGCATGCAGCACCTGCAACAAGAGATGCAGTCCACTCAGCCATTTCACACAAAACAGACATTAGTTTACTCTACTACCTTTACCAGAAACTGCAACATCTTAAATGGAGTTGAAGGAACAGTCAGCACAGGATCAAACCCTCACATTTAACACCATTCACATTTTTTGCTGAAATAAGTTTCAGTCCAATTAACTGGAAGGGGTGGGACTTGAGTACTTTCAGACAGAGACAGCTCTGGTTCTGGTTCTGCCTTTGTTCTGGAGTCTCATAACTGTGGTGCTTTCTAGTGAACTGGCCCATGTTCACACAAGTTTAAGCAGAACCAAAGTGGGAGAACGTTACTCCACTTTTCTCCAGTTTCTTCCTCTGCTTCCTGCTTGTCTTAGAATATGAAGAAAAAACTTTATTTGGTTCCATCTGAGAACCAACTTCTCAGGTTCCAAACCAGTGTGAACACACTGACCAGTTCAGAGCCCTGCTAGCGTTGAAGCCCTTTATGTAACAGAAACAACATCCTGTCTCACTCATTGTCAACAGACTCACAGCCATGCATTAACTGAGAAATCTTCTCCAATCACATCTTCTTTTCTTCTACCCCAGTGCTTTTGCTTTCTGTTGTCAGCTCCCAGAGTCAGAACAAGACACGGAGAAGCTGTGTTCAGCTTTGATGCTCCACATGTCTGGAACAAACTCCCAGAAAGCCTCAGATCAGCTGAAACACTCAGTTTATTTAAATCCAGGTGAAAGACCCACCTGTTCTCAGCTGCATTTGAATAAAGTTTTTATTCATCAGTTCAGACCTGCACTGTTTCTATTAAAGTTTTTATCTGTTTTATCAGTTTTTTGTTTTTTTTTTTTCTGGGGTGGGGGGGGGGGGGGTGTTGTTGTTTTTTTAATGCCTATACTTTTTATTGCTTCCCCTGCCCCCTGCTGTAATGCTTTTAATGTTTTATGTAAAGCACTTTGAATTGTCTTGTACATGAAATGTGCTATATAAATAAACCTGCCTTGCCTTGCTTTACCTTTTGAGCCAGTTCTTTTGTACTGGTCCATCTGTGTTTTTGAAAAGCTCATTGTCACAATAAAACAAACTCCTTTGGATACCTCAGCCAGACAGTTAACTCACTAGTATTCACACCCTGCCCTATTTGACAGTATTTCCTCATCCTTGATCTGCACAGCATTAATAATAATACAGGCCACAGAACATCCACTGGCCCACTTTGTCTCTGCAGACATAAAGGCTCTTAACAACCAACTCCTCCAGCCTCTGATGTTCAAATAAATACGCAGTCTTTTATGAGGAACATCTGATTATGCAGTTTTGCATGATATTATAATATGCATGTTTGTTTGCTTCTCTTCTTATATGTGCCAATTACAGAAATAAATCTATTTATAAATACAGTATATGCCCATGTACTTAGAGATGCAGGTCCATTTTAAGAATTGCCTCCAGCTGAGTGGGACATGTTCATAGTCTGTTTTTATATTCAGTAGAAACTGAGACATGCAGGCATTCATGCTGTCTGTGTACATCAGTGTTTCTCTACGGGGCCAGTACCGCCCCCCAGGGGACGTTGGGACACCAACGGGGGCATTTGGAATGGGAAAGCAGAGAAGGGGGCGGTGAGACCAAAATGGGGGGCGTTAGTCTGTATAAGTATCAATTAGGGCTGCATAATATTGGAAAAAATTGACATTGCGATTTTTTTAACCCTGCGATATATATTGTGATACGAAAAACTACTCAGGAGGATATAATAGCTGTGTGGTGCCGACGTAAATGGTCAAACAAATTAGTTGTGTTTCCTCTCGTTGTGGCAACAGGTGCAAGACTCTGTCGACACAGAACACGTGTTTCAGTTTCATCCTTCTTGTAGCCGAAAGAATTCCAGATAACTGACGTTGCTTTTCTTTTTGGCACCAAGTCTTCATTTACGGTGATTTTCTGTTGTTCGTTGTTCATTTTTCAATATTGTTATTGGTGGATCGCTGTGTGTACCCAGGTTGAAATTAGATGAGAACACATTGAGTTAATTTACCTCCTACATTGCAGGACCTGCGATGTCACTATTACGCACACATACATTGCTATGATGATCCTTAAACGATATATTGTGCAGCTCTAGTGCAAAGCTATCTTTATATTCATTCCAGCAAAAATTGAGTGGATTTCTACAACCCGTTCTAATTCCTTCTTAATTTGCTACGTCTATAACTAGTTACGTCATGACATTTGCACATATAAAGTCAAGACTTCCGACAAACATTTCTCTGAGTATGACAGTGTGACTATTGTGCACATGTACATTGTGATGACGATGCTCAAACAATATATTGTGCAGCTCTAGTATGAATATCAAGTCAGTGGTGAATAAACCCCCCCCACCCCTGGTCTTTACTGGTAACGTCTGTGGGAACTTAACTGCAGCTTCTATGAAAAACGAAGCAGGACTTCTCGTTGTCTTTCTGAGTTTTTACTGACAAACGTTGGCACAGTACATTAAAATAATGGCTAACAGTATACAAAAACAACGTCTCTCTTATTTCAACGGTTACTTCCTACTTTCTTCTTCGATTTTTTTTTTGTTAACCTCCTTACAACTGAAATGTAAACAAGAAATGCCCCCTTGTGGCCGAGTGTGAACATCACATGTCATGAACAAAGATTATGTATAGAAGCGACTTACCTTTAACTGTATTTTAATACTGTCTTATATATTTAAACTATCTGAACATAAATCATGAAATATAGCTTATAAATCAATTATAATAATGTTCAAAGGATACAACATCCTCCCCCCCATGAAGACAGTTCATGGAATTAAAGCTCCAGGTGGTACAGCAGTTGAACTGGTCTTCTTAATATCATCCCATCTGATGTGCGTACAGCACAGGATCTCACAAGTCCATCTCTTCCTGGAAAGAGATCTTTGATGATCCCCGTTCTCCAGATCTGGCGCGGTGTCCTCTCCTCTCCAATAAGCACCAGGTCCCCTTCCTTGAGAGGGGTAGAATGAGAGTTCTTACTGGTGTGCGCAGATCTCAGCTCCAGTAAGTACTCCCTTTTCCATCGAGTCCAGAAGTCGTTGAGCAGACGCTGGCGATATTTCCATCTCCGTGTTAGCTCCTCTCTGCTGGAGCGGGGGGTGTGACTGGCAGCATGAAAGGGCTTGGGTGGCAAAGAGCAGAGTCGCCTTCCAATTAGAAAGTGAGCTGGGGTGAGAGGCTGAGGCTCTTCAGGTTCATTGTAAACAAAGGTGAGTGGTCGTGAGTTTATTGTTGCTTCTGCTCCTGCCAATAGAGATGTCATCTCCTCAAAGCTCAGTGAAGCTCTTCCCATCACCTTCCTTAAACATGTTTTAACTGATCTAACTAACCTCTCCCAAAATCCCCCCCACCAGGCAGCTCGTTCTGCAATATACTTCCATGTGATGCCCCTTTCAGTGAAATACCTTAAGAGTTCAGGCTCCTTGATGGCTGTCCAGAGTTCTCGGAGGTCTCGATCAGCTCGTTTGAAGGTTCGGGCATTATCCGAATACAAAACCCTACAGAGGCCTCGTCTGGATATGAATCTCTTAAATGCCAGGAGGAACATCTCTGTTGACATGTTTGACACCAGCTCCAGGTGGACTGCACGTGTCACAGCACAGGTGAACAGTGCTATATATGCCTTTCCACTTCGCCTTTCTTAGTCTTGACATACAGAGGGCCTGCAAAGTCCACTCCAACAGTTTCAAATGGAGGGTGATTCTGTAATCCGATCTTTTGGCAGGGGCGCTGTTGTCTGCTGCATTGCCTTTACTCTGAATCTTTTACAAATAGTGCAGGCTGCAATGATTGTCTTTGTCATTTGTCTGGCTCGTGGAATCCAGTATTTGTCTCTTAGTTGCATTAAAGTGTCTCTCATACCTGAATGCATCACTTGGTCATGACAGCACCTGATCAACATTTCAGAGAGTCTGTGATCTGAGGGCAGAATGTATGGATGTCGCTCACCGAAGCTCATGTCTGAGTGTTGCAGTCTTCCTCCCAGACAAATCAAACCGTGCTCATCTAGAAATGGTTTCAGCTCTCTGATTCTTGAGCCTCTATAAATGTCTTTTCCTGCTCGTAACTCAGTTTTCTCCCTCTGGAAACCTTGATTTTGTGCCTCCAGAATCCAGTATCTTTCAGCTTCAGCCAGCTCATCAGCCGTCAGCTCTCCTTGCTTCTTTTCACTTGAGCATACATTGTATGTGAATCTTCTAATCCATGCTGTGACTCTGAGAACTGTTTTCAACTTACTGTAGTTTTCCAGTTTTAACAGTGGATCTATTGATGTTTGTTCCATGTTGTTGAGCTGGACTGTGACATGACTTGGCCTAAGCTCAGTCTTTACCTCCTCTTCCCAGAACCTTTCATCAGGAAACTCTTGTTGCTCTGCTGAACTCAGAAACTGTGGCCCTGACCACCAAAGCTCCTCTTCCTTCAGCCTTGTGACTGTCTGGCCCCTTGTAGTGAGATCAGCTGGGTTGAGTTTCCCGCTACAATGGGACCAGGTTTCTGGTGTGGTCAGGGACTGGATCTCCATCACTCTGTTGGCAACAAACTGTTTCCATCTATGTGGTGAACTAGAAATCCACTGAATCACAATCATGGAGTCTGTCCACATTCGGATTTGGTTCGGCTGCATATTCAGTGCTCGAAGCAAATTGTTTCCCATTCTTGCAGCCACCAGAGCCCCCATTAGTTCAAGGCGTGGCAGTGTGAGTTTCTTAATGGGTGCAACTCTGGACTTGGACATGACCAGTCTAGTCATGGACTCTCCCTCAGCTGTCTGTCCTTGGAGATAAGCTGCTGCACCATATGCTTTCTCACTTGCATCACTGAAAACATGAAGAACTTGACTGTTTTGTAGCGTCTCAGTTCCATACCACCTGGGAATGGCAATCTGATGGAGCTGAAGAAGCTCCATACACCACTGCTGCCACGTTTGTGAAAGATCATCTGGCAGCTCCTCGTCCCAGCTGATGCCTCTTTGCCACATGTCCTGGAAGAGACATTTCACTCTTATTGTGAATGGTGTCAGAAAGCCCATGGGGTCAAACAATTTAGCTGAAGAACGCAGGACACTCCTCTTCGTGTTCTCTTTGTCTTTAAAAATGTCCATCAGGTGCTTCAGGTTAAAAACAAAGTCATCAGTTTCTGGCCTCCATTCTAGGCCAAGCACCTTTAACACACAGCCACATGCCTCTGGATCCATGCCAAAGTCAAAATCACTTTGCTGCCACTTGGCCTTCAGTTCAGAGGAATTTGTAGTCCATTTACAGAGGGTCATGCTTGCGTCAGACATTATTTTCTTTGCAGTTATTGTCAAAGCGTAAGCCTCTTCAACACTGCTTGAGCTGGCAATAAAGTCATCAACATACAGAGAGTCTTTCAGAGTGTTAATGACCTGTGGGTGACTAGACTGGTATTTCTTAAGGTGATTTCTGATTGTGGCTGCCAGCAAAAATGGACTTGATGATACACCAAACACTACACGTGTCATTCTCAGCACACGCAGGTTTGTGTTCTTAGCCTCAGGGTGACCAGTGAGCCACAGGAACCTCAACACATCTCTGTCCTCTTCTGCGATTGATATCTGTAGGAAAGCCTTTGTAATGTCTGCCATGAACGCAATGGGGTGCAACCTGAACCTGACAAGGACGGTGAGGAGGTCTGGGTTCAGGTTCGGTCCAGTGAGCAGACAGTCATTAAGAGATGGACAGCCATTCTCATGTGCAGAAGCATCAAAAACGACCCTCAGCTTGGTTGTTGCTTTGTCCTCTTTTATCACAGCGTGGTGAGGTAAGTAGTATTGGACTTTGCTATTTTCGACTCCAACTGTGACTTTGGGCTCTGGGACATCTTCACATATTCCTTGATGAAGATAGTCGTTTATTACATCATTGTATCTCTTAAACAGTGTTACATCAGCTTTCAGTTTTCCTTTTAGACCTTCAAATCTTTTCTGGGCAATTCTCAGATTGTCTGGAAGCTCAATTGCATCTTGATGCCATGGCAACTTAACTTCATATCGCCCTTCTTTGTAGCTGACTGACCTGTTGAAGTGTTCTTGAGCCTCAGTGTCCACTGCCTGTCCTTCACCTTTGCAGGAGATGCCCAGAGACTCTATTTCCCAGAATGCACGCAGCTGGTTTGAAACCTGCATGGTCTCCTCAGTGCAGATTTTCATACATGAAGCCTCACTCATGCTTAACATGGAGACTGGGCCCTGTACTGTCCAGCCAAAAATGGTTTCTATGGCAACTAAGCGGTCTGACAGTCTTTCAACTCTACCAGATACCACCTTCCAGTAGAAATCAGCACCTATCAATACAGACAGTTCCAGCTCCTGGTCAGTGCTGCCTGAAACATCTGCTGACGTCAGTCCTCTTCTTTCTAACTGCTGCTGGATTTGCTCTCCTGGAACCTGCATGATGGCGGAGCTAACTTGTGGTGTTTCAACAGCCTCAATCTCAAGGGTCTTCTCTTTGTCACAGACATTTTGCAGAATTAACTTCACAACATTTCGTTCCATTGTTACTGGGGTGTCACTGCCAAAGGTGTGGAGCTTTAAAGTCTCTTTTCTCACAACAAGTAATCCTAATGCCTTTGCTTGCTTCTCCAGGATGAAGCTGCGCTGGCTTCCTCCATCCATCAGACAACGTAACTTCTTTTTCCCTTTTGTTCCCTCTGCCAATGCTGTTATTGTTTGCAGGAGAACTGTGTTCTGCTTGGCTGTGCTTGTCTTTACTGTGTGAGGGGCCACAGATGAGATGACAGCCTCAGTTATTTCTTGAGCACTGTTCTGGGTTTCACTGATTTCACTCTTGTCACACATTGTGGGGTGGTGTCTCCGTCCACACACACTACATGACACTCCCTTAGTTTTGCAGAATTTGGCCATGTGTCGCTGTCCTAAGCATATGAAACACCGTCCCATTTTCTTCAGCTTTTCTTTTCGCAGGTTAAGTGTGTTGTCTGTACACAGTTCAGATTTATGACTTGTGCTGTCACAGAATATACATCCTAGAGGGGACTGTGAGCTGCTGGTGTAGAGCATGGCAGCTGATGGCAGATTTGGCTTTCTGAACTTCCAACTTGATGAATCAGGTTTGTATCTGTGCTGGTTAGAGGACTGTGAATCCTTATTTTGGTTTGATGCTCTAGTTAGGTGCATGGCACGCTCTCTGCTTTCAACTTCCTGCTGTAGAAAGGTAATGAGCTCTGGAACCTTCAGTTCATGATCTGAACCTATTTCACGTGTGTAAGCAAGAGCAAGGTCGTCTGGGATCATCTGCAGTAATATGGGGCACAGCAATCCTCCATATGTGTCCGACACGACTCCCATTGCTTCCAAGCCTCTAATCTGAACCTCACACTCATCATAAAGTTTTCTGAGAGCAACAATGTCTGAAGATCTTTTAACTGGCGTCAAGCTCAACAGTTTAGACATGTGTGCACTTACAATCAGGTCCTTTCTTCCAAATCTCTCCTTGAGCATGTCTATGGCAGCGTCGTAATTGCTTTCTGTTATCTTTAATCCCGCAATGGCTCTGGCTGCTGGACCCACTAAATAGGACTTCAGGTAAGTAAGCTTTTCCGTGTTGCTTAGCTCAACATTCTCATGAATAGCAGTCTGAAATTGGTCCCAGAATTCTTGCCACATCGCTATATCTCCGTCATATTTATTTATGTACAACTTGGGCAACTTTACCGTTGGTCTGCTGGTTACTTTGCTCAAGTGGGCGCTGGCGTCACTCAGCCGCGGCGACATCTGTGCACCCGCGGCGGCTCCTTCTCTTTCAATCAGTCTCATGGCTCGAGCCTTCCAGAGGATAAGGTTGTCCTGGTAATCCACAGTCTTTACGATGTCCGCCTCCAGCTCGTCCATCGGTATCTCCCCTTCTAGCTCCTTCTCTAGCTCTAGGAGATTCGCTTCCTTCACCGACAACATGGACAGCAGCTCTCATATGCGGTCACAACTCACATCGTCCTTGGATGTCTCCTCTTCAATAGCCCGCAGCAATTTTGTCGTGGAGGCTCTTACGACTCCTCGCTTTTGTTTTAGTCTCTGTAGCCGTTCCGTCATTGTCCCGGTTCCTGCTGTCGGTCGGTTAGCTACAGCTATCGGCTAACGGTTCCCGTCTTCACTCTTTAGTCTCCCGTGTCCCGGGTTTCGGCACCAAAAATATGTGGGAACTTAACTGCAGCTTCTATGAAAAACGAAGCAGGACTTCTCGTTGTCTTTCTGAGTTTTTACTGACAAACGTTGGCACAGTACATTAAAATAATGGCTAACAGTATACAAAAACAACGTCTCTCTTATTTCAACGGTTACTTCCTACTTTCTTCTTCGATTTTTTTTTTGTTAACCTCCTTACAACTGAAATGTAAACAAGAAATGCCCCCTTGTGGCCGAGTGTGAACATCACATGTCATGAACAAAGATTATGTATAGAAGCGACTTACCTTTAACTGTATTTTAATACTGTCTTATATATTTAAACTATCTGAACATAAATCATGAAATATAGCTTATAAATCAATTATAATAATGTTCAAAGGATACAACAACGTCTGTTGCACCCCCCACACAAACACCCCCCCAGTCGTGAGGGGGGCAGTGCCTATGCATCATAAATAAGCTCAATCAGACCCACCCCCCCCGCTCGACAACGTGTCAAGGATCACCCCCCCACCCCCAGTTGCAACCCAGCCCATTTGTTCAAAAAAGGTTGAGAAACACTGGTATACGTGATAAATCCACCATACAAGGCTTGAATGAAGCATGAAGCCCCTTTACATGACCATAAAAATACGATAAATAGGAGTAATCAGATAATTCATGAGAAAAGGTAAACGACACACATCCAAAGTTAGAGGTGTGCAGGATCCCAAAAAGTTAAACATGAAAAAATAAAGGAACCATTTATTCCAATAAATGGTTTGGGAGCTCACAGGTTGTGCGGACCTTCCTTTTTATAATTGTAATAATCCGATAGATGCGTTTACATACACTTCAGAAACACAACAGTTGAAAAAGCCTGGTTTAGACGTTTCAGCCAATCATCGGATTTCTTTTGGCGTGTGTACATTGTGACAGTAGACTCAAACTTCCTATTTTTTTCTTACACTCAAGTTTGACTATATCACTTGTATTTTCCACAAATGTGCAGATGTAAAAGAACAAAATAAATTCGATTAAACAGGTATACATACACAAAGACATCAGAATATTGGGGACAAATCCAGGAGTGTTTATCTGATTACTTGTCGTTAACTAATACAGCCTATCAGATTATGCTGTTTATATGATCATTTGAATAATCGGATTACTGCAGAAATCATATGATGAGTGGGCTCAGTGTTCTTAAAGGGAGGAAAAAGCACCAGTGAACATACAGCAGCAGCTAGTAGAGAACAACAGGACTTCCTCCTGTAGGAACTTTACTAAATAATCTTTAATCAAACCTGAGATGGTGCAGGAAATTGCTACGTGAAGTTATGCACAACAAATCTGTGCTTTTATACTGGATGGATACAGTCTGCATATAGTCTCAAAAGAGCCTAATACTGTATGTGTCTCTTATAGAAAATCTGTGAAAAATGTAAAGTCTACTATCTTCCCACACACTGTTTCTCTTGGTTTCCACTGTGTTAATAGCACACATTATTCACACTACATTTCACAGCACTACCCTATTGTTTACAACAGCCGTGTGTTTTAGCACTATTAAAAAACGACACACACAACTGTAGCACAGCTGCACTGTTAAACAATCCATTTGTTAGACTATGGAAAGAAGGAGGTTAATCCATCAGAAGGAGACAGTAAGATGTACAACTTGGATTAAGCTGAAGTTTCAGATGTTTGACGGGGATACAGCAAGGGGTCTGAATCTATTTTGGCCATTTTTGAGTGCTTTTGATTTTGCCTTCATATACGAGGGCTGTTCAATAAGTTCATGGCCTCACCCAGAAATACTGGTTGTTATAATACAGGATGTTACATTCTTTCGTGATGGGATAGTGATGCTTGAACATCGATGGACCAAGTGCATTGCTGTAAATGGAGATTATGTTGAAAAATAAAATATAAATTATCAGTCTGTGTTGTTCTGTTCTGGGTGAGGCCATGAACTTATTGAACGGCCCTCGTACTATATAAAGAAATGTTTACTATACCCATGTTTGGTATCTTTTTTTTTCAGCACAACTTCATCTATCTCATGTGTCTATTATTTTTTCACTTTAACCTACAATATTAACACAAAAGGCGAAAAAATACATACACAAAAAAAAAAAATCCGATTTTAAAAATGTGTGTGTAACTGTATGTATATTGTATATGTACAGGGTGGGGAAGCAAAATTTACAATATTTTGATTGAAAGGGATTGAAAGACAGTGTATGATCAATTAGTTTATTGAAAGTCATGAGAATTTATTTGCCACAAGAAAATTTACATCATAGAAAATGTTTTTATTCTATGTGTCCTCCTTCTTTCTCAATAACTGCCTTCACACGCTTCCTGAAACTTGCACAAGTGTTCCTCAAATATTTGGGTGACAACTTCTCCCATTCTTCTTTAATAGTATCTTCCAGACTTTCTCGTAATAGTTTTGCTCATAGTCATTCCCTTCTCTCCATTATAAACAGTCTTTATGGACACTCCAACTATTTTTGAAATCTCCTTTGGTGTGACGAGTGCATTCAGCAAATCACACACTCTTTGACGTTTGCTTTCCTGATTACTCATATGGGCAAAAGTTTCTGAAAAGGTATGGATAATAGTGTTAGGTATGATTATGACATCAATATATATTTGGTTTCAAAACAATTGACGTAGTGCCTGCTGAGAAAAAACAACTAAATGTTCATTGTAAATTTTGCTTCCCCACCCTGTAAATGTATATTTTTACCTGTATTTAATGCATAAATGACACAAAGATGCTTAACGAAGCTTTTTAAAGACTTTACATGTGAATCTTGGTTCCAAATATCAGGTGTATAAAATTGAAATTGTAATAAATTAAAACTACACTCAGATGTTTGACATGAAAGCATAACTTTACATAGGCGTTTTCTCCAGTTTTGTCACCCCCCCGGTCCTCCCAGTTTCCCCATCTGGTTCAGGTGGGGGTCATTCTCACCCTTACCTGTAATGCTAATGCAGTCTGTGGATTAGAATCCACAGATTCGGCCAGTTTTTTTCCACTTTGAAAAGGGACAAAAAATGACCAAAATACAGTAAGAAATATAACGCCCCACCACCTCATTTTCATGCTTGTTCTCATGTTTGTTTGCTCCAGGTTCAAAATGTCATATCTCCGGTTGTATTTATCAACATCAAATTAAAAGTGGGAGAGTATTTTAAGTCCGCACTTTCGAATGCAGTTGTCCCCAGTGGACACATGACTGACTTCTGATTCTATGACGTGTTGAAAATGTCATGTGATTCAGTCACGGGGCCATGACCGTGGACCCCTAAGGGTTAAAATCCACACTACAGAACACTTGTTTCTTCCCATACAGTTCAAATAGCATTATGATGAATGGTAATTTTTGCTTTTTAATGATAAAAAACTGTCAGGCACACATGATTTCAGTGAGAAACTTTAACTAGATATGGATTTACTACATTTGAACAATATACCGTTTCCCTCCTGCTATCACAAACATTACAGCCTGCATGATGTATATTGATTATAGCAAACCCTTTTAATGTAGCTAAGCATCAGACACAGGAGCATAAAGGAAGAAGGGTCATGATTTAAAGCACAGGTTTTCCGACACTTTTAATGTTATTTTTAAACATACTCAAGTAGAAAAATTCCCAAACTTCATTCTGACACTTTTAGTTTATTCCCATAGTATTTTATTCAGTGTTTATTATGTTGAAATCGGGTTTGTTTTCATTTTTACAGCCTGATTTTAATCATTTAGGCATGCTACAATTATAAATAAATCTGTTTCTATCCTCAAAGTGAATTATGTTTAACTGATGTGTTTCAAAGCGGCAGTACAGTTGTCTAGAGACATAATATGTGAGAGACACGAAAACCTAGAAATCTATATATTGCCAGATACTGTGAAGAAAACACATATCCCTTTTTCTCCCATGTTTAATCTGAGCTTTTACTTTCTGACCTTTGCCTTCGAACAATATACTCTACACTTACAGTCATTTTTTCATCTGTTTGTTCTATGTGCTTCATTTTTGAGGCTATCACAGCGCCTTTCTCAATGTATAATGGGCTTAGATGTACAACCCTTATCTAGTTAGATAACACTGACCCCTTAACCTTCACTGAATTAATGAGTTTATTGTTGAAGAGGGAAATGTTCATCTTCCATATACAGTGCATCCTAAAACTTTATTTATAGGAGCTTTAACTGTTTTAAATAATTGGATATAAACAGGGTGCGATTTGTCAAAAAAAATTATTATTATTTCTTTTTGTCGGAGCGCGGGGGGGTATATGTGGGGCTGTGGTCCATAACTAACGTAACTAATGCTGGCCTGAAACACAAGTGAAACTTTACATACTTTCAGCATCCATCTCTTGGGTTCTATTCCTCTGTTATTCAGCGGATCTTACACAAAATTTTCACAACTTCTAACCTGTATCCACTGGACCCCCTCCACTGCTCTATGGGCCCCCACACAAATGCAGGGCCCCATGAATTTGTCACACAACCTCCCCCCTTTACAGCACACCAGCGCATGGGGACTTTCACGAATTGTGAGACTGCGGACAGTTGGGTTTGGGTAAACGTTAGTGCCAGTAATGTAGGAAAGAGGTGGAAGAAAACTGTCACAACCTGCCTGTTATTTCAACTGGTTGGTTACCCTCCCCCCCACCAGGATTAAATTCATTAAGCAGAAGTAGGGATATAAAAACCAGAGGGGGGGTTGATCCTCCTACCCCCCCCAACAAATCGCACCCTGGATATAAAAACCTCAAAGTGCACTTTATGTCAGGAGTTTTTCCAGTGGGTTGGGATCACATATGTGTTCTGCTTCTTGTAAGAACATGCACAGATCATACACATCTCTGTAACACTATCAAACCTCTAACTACTCTCTAACCACAGCCACAATAAAAAAAAAAACCTGTCTAAGTATGTGTGTGTTTCCTTGTCCAAGTGTGCATCCCAGTGCATACGTGTGCATCCGACTGCATGTGGATCTGTGAGCAAAACTCATTTTCTGTGCATAAACCTTGGCAGGTGTCCAGCTCTACTTGCCAAGCGCAGTGAGAGAAGGGAAAGACTTGTCTTGTCTTAGCAGTTAAATCCCCTCTGAGACGGCGTGTGAAACACGCTTCGAGAGTTTTATGTATTGTTGCGAAGCTGCTTTTTTTATGGAGTTAAGAAGTGGTAAGCACCCCCAAAGGCTTACTCAATCGCTTCGCCAACAGGTATTATGATACACAGGCTTAGGTTCACTGACACTATCGGAAAACAGATCGTCAATGGTTTACATGGGAGAAGGAAACTGCCACTAAACTAAATAATATAATAGCATTAGTCCAAAACGTATTTAGCTAATTAATAACAGATATATCTACAAGTTGTATGCCAATTTAATTATTAGCACACCATTATGGAAATTTCAACAAAATTATGTAAATGATATGAATGAAATGAAATTTGGTTTGCATGAGTTTGACTAATGTAATTTAAATTGCAAACTTTAATTTCTCTAAGCTATTCTGTTTGTGCAGGATAAAATAAACATCACTTATCACTACAGCAAGCAACAACACAGTGTACATTCATATTAGCCTCTCACTTTAGGACTCACAGTACACTCACCTCTTACTCCATGGTGTTTCCATAAGACTCTCCAAACACCAAGCTCATCCAACATAACACAATGCTGTCGTTACACATCCGTACAACTCCAACAGCAGCCATCTGTATTTTTACTTTTTTTTTACAATGTTAGTTTGAATAAGTTAAAAAGTACAAAGAAAGAATGAAAGAGTTTCATCATATTTAGGAGGTGATAAAGCCCAAAGTGTGATCCAGAATACTAAATATAAATTGGGTAAAAGTGATGCTAATATTTTCATCATACTGCCACTGCAGCACAACGTTACTCTGTCACTTCCTCCTATAACAGTCAGCAGAAGTTACAAAAATGCATAAAATAAAAATAGCTTACAGAGTGTATTTTGTTATTTATGAATAAGCTGTTGATGGCAAGGCTCGGAGCAGACTGGGGATAACAATGATGCACTCTGCGAATGATGCATTTTGGAAGGTCGAAGCTGAGGCCAAAGCACAGGGAGGTTTAAAAATGCACAATCACACCAGGTAACCCTCCTCTTTAACACCGGGTAGCTCTGGGGTGACAGAATACACACAACAGTGGTTTCGAGACTCAGCTTGTGATCAAAATGTCACAAGTGCAAATTTTCAAAGCATCCCATGGCATGAAGCTTGAAAGGACATGCTGTCACATAATATCAGAACACAAAACCATCAGAGGAGACTGAAATAAAGGTCTAAGACAAAACCTCCTTAACATCTGCACTCAAAATTACAATGAACAAAAGCAGATTTTTCTCACTTGTTTAATGTTTATATGAAGGTGAGGTTCAAAATCCTGTAACACAGTTAGCAATATTTAGACAGACAGGGTTGGAGCCATATCCATACAGACATATTGGAAATCACTATAAAATAAGTGAAAGGGGCATGAAATAACATAATCAGCACGCATTCATCAAAAACATGCCAATACTGGTAAATAAATAAACTAGGCAAGGCAAAATTTCTAGAGCCAGAGGTGTGTGAGTCTAAACCATTTACAATCACCCTGAATATGTCTCATGAGAATAGCTCCTTAAGTGTCAGATCATTTTGCAGGTTGTTCCAAACAGATAACAATATAATAAATGCTCATACACACCTTTGCTTCAGGAAAGAGGCTGTAACTACCTATGATTTTGACAGGTGCTTTGTTTAAAAAAAAAAAACAACAAAAAAGTGCAAGAGCCAAATCCTCAAAAGAATTGCAACTTCTACAGGTGCAAAACACGTGTAATTCACAAATATCCTGCCATCCAGATAGCGCCAATGTTGAGCTTCTATAATTTCCATTGGTGTAAATAGGGGAACATTCAGACATTCGGTGCATTATCAGTGTAAGGTGTGAGATGATAAGTGGAGGTGACAAAGGAGCCAGAACTAAACTTTACATATGTATGTCAGCCAAAGGAATGTGGGTAAAATCATTAGGTATAAAATCCAGTTCCAGATGATGGACTGGAAGGAGGCCAAGGGATTTTGGAGAATAAAGATTGACCAACAGAAGATTAATGAATGAGTGTCTTTTGTTTATAATATACAGAAGTCAGTCCTATCGATCAGCATCTCAGGACGGCTGTGGGCTCAGGGCTCAGTTGGTAGGGTGGGTCATTCACTGACCGAAGGGTCGGCGGTTCGAATCCTGCCTCCGACTGTCCACATGTCAAAGTGTCCTTGAGCAAGACACTGAACCCTAAATTGCTCCCAGTAGGGCCTGGCAGCTCCTTGCATGGCAGCAGCCCCCTACTGGTGTATGAGTGTGTGTTTGAATGGGTGAATGTGAGGCTTTGTAAAGCACTTTGGGCACCATAAAAAATACTGTGGAAAAGCACTATATAAGTACGGGCCATTTATCTTTTTATGAAAAAAAGCCTCTGTGCGGTCTAATTCACAAAAGATTAATGCAAATTATGTTGCAATTTGGCTTCTACAATTACTACCTGCTGAAAGATGATGTTAGCCACAAATTCCTCTGTGACTCACTGTCTCTGTGTAACCTTAGGGGTCGGCCAAGGGAAGGTTAACATCTAGATTAAAAAAATACAGTTAAAATCACCTTTTGAAGACTGACGGTTCATCACTTCTAGCATTATATTCAGCATACATCTATGTGTGCATTCTTTTTCTGTCAGTGCAAGTCAAAGTATAACTTTTATCCTCTTCGATATTATACTTATGATAAGTTGTAAAATCCATTTAAAAACCTTTTGCTACTCTCTTTACAGTGGTTACAAATATCTAATAAACTGACATATATGTGAGTTAAAATGTATTAAATTAATTTATTAAGGTATTTGACTTTGAAGATATGATGTATGCAATGTATATACTAGGGCGACACGGTGGTGCAGTGGTTAGCACTTGTGCGTCACAGCAAGAAGGTCCTGGGTTTGATTCCAATACCAGTCGACAGGGGGTGGGACCTTTCTGTGTGGAGTTTGCATGTTCTCCCCGTGTCTGCGTGGGTTCTCTCCAGGTACTCCAGCTTCCTCCCACCATCCAAAGACATGCACTGATAGGTTAATTGGTTAATCTAAATTGCACATAGTTGTGAATGTGAGAGTGATTGTTTGTCTCTATATGTTCAGCCCTGCGATGAACTGGCGACTTGTCCAGGGTGTACCCCGCCTTCGCCCCTATGTAGCTGGGATAGGCTCCAAGCGACCCCCGTGACCCTAGTGAGGATAAAGTGGGTTCAGAAAATGAATGAATGAATGTATATACTAATAAATATGCTGAATAAACAATTGAAACTTGTAATTATTCTCCCTTGTCCATCCCTTACCAAAACACCTAGTAAAACTCTTGCTATTTTATGCCTTTATATATTGAAAAAATACAAATTGTTTACTGTTTTGTGAAATAGACACCCTAGAAGACCAACAGTGATTTTACAGTTTTATGAAAATTTGAGCTGTACTTTAAGGCAGGTTTAATAAAGTGGTCATAAACAGACGTTCATTTTCTGTCCATCTGTTACTGAGTTTTTGTTTTTTTGTTTTTTTTTACTATTTTTCAATCACACATCTAAAAGTGCTCATTATTCCCTGCAAAATGAGGTATCATTCATCTTTCTACCATAAATAATTGTGAAAGGGCAAACACAAATGCAGTAAAGCTGTTAAGTGCAAATTTGTAAATTCCAGACTTTTATGACTTTTTAAGGCTCCATGTGAACCCTGGTTTCATTGTGTTTGTGTAAATGTCATATATCTGTTAAATGTTTGGCTATCCTATCCCTGTGTACATAAAATCCAGGTCTTGTTCCAGTTCACACTCCACCTCCATACAATAAATGCATTTTTGTTGTGCCTAATATTTTTATTTATTCATCTCTGCATTCATTGTTTATCCGAAACTCTGTACACACAACACCTACTGCATTGCCTGTCCTATGTGTGGGATCCCTGTGTGGCTCTAACTGAGGTTTGTATATTTTCTCAGTAAAGGAGTTTTTCTTCACTTCAATCGAGGGTGTGAAGCCTTTTGATGCGTATCTGATTTGTGGTTTAGTTAAAATTGAACGGACAACCTTGACCTTCAAAACAAGCTGTAACACATAATGCAATTTTACATCTTATTAGAATTCAAAAATATCTTGATCCACATCCACATTCCAAAAAAAAAAAACTGGACGATGCCAGTCAAACAGTGAGTGCACAACCTCTATCACAGCGTTTGTGTCACTGCAGCGTGTGCTTTCATCCTCTGCCATTTACACATAATCAGTTTGGGTTGTTTAATGCTGTCCTTATTGCTCTGTGCCTGCTGTGCAGTAGGGTGTGATTTGTGCAATTAGTTGATAAAAAAAAAAAAATATTGTTGTAGGAGATAATATCATTCCAAAATTGTGCTGTTGGTTATGTTGTAATTGCAAATGAGACAAGTGTTGATTGGTGCAAATAGCTAATTAACAGGTCTAATAAGTGTTGATTAATAAGGTTCGATCTTTCATCATCCACAGTCCAACCTCCTTTTATCAGAAAATGTCACTCAAGCGATGACTATTTATACATTTCATTGTTTTCCAGCAGAATTTCCACTGCTGTTTTTTTGTGCTTTTATTCATATTTTCTCCCAAGGCGGAGAAAACCTAATGGTGCAGACCTGTATGGCAGTAACATCTCTTCCCAATTATGTTTCATTATACTGTGACTAACTGTGGCTACATTCTAAAAATAAGCCCACGAGACACAAGAGATATCCCATCAAATAAATTCATCCAATAATGTTTCTCTTTCTGTGTTTTTCCCACCATTGATCCATATTTTCATTTTTCTTCCTCTGCTCTTTTCTCCTTTTTTGCTTCTGTGCAACTTTTTTTCCTCCTATACATTACTTTGTTTTATTTTCCACACAACCCAAAGTGCATTATATGCACTTTGCATGCATTATAACTACTTAAATAAGGTAATGGTCAAACAGCTACACATTTTCATGGTATTATCAGGCGTATTTTGTTTTGTTTTGTGCGTTTTTAACTAACAGTCATGTCATCGAGACTGTGAGAAAAAAAGATCACACTCGGGGATTATGGGAGTATCTGAAAAAAGAAAAGAATGAGGATGATGTATGAGCTGTGTTGAATGGGATACTAGGTTATGAAATACCCAAGACGTGTGTTGTGCTATATTTGGATAACACCTGAAAAGAAAAGTACACAAGAGGAGGACCAATATCTTGTTAGGGTTCTATTAAAAGGCAGCTGCGTTAAGGCAGTGGCTGGACATTAAGGAATCAGGCCTGCGAGACTCGATTCCTTGAAATCCCTGGGAGACACAGCAAAACCCACGCAGAGAGGAAACTGTTTTTGTCTCTGTGTGTTCCTCTTATGGTGCTCCCTGACAGACAAGATGAAACACATCAAAGCATTTCTAAATGTCATCCTAATTACCACAGACGTGGCACTGAAATATCAAAAATGTACCAAAATACCAAGGCCTCAAGGATTCTCTCATCACGTAACCCCTCTCAACTTCCTCTTCAGCTCTCAGAGCCATTTTAGAACTGGAGAGGAGTCAACAGCAAGTCAGGATGTGTCTGCGTGATTCAACACCAGTCACATCTGACAGGCGTACGGCAGCGCTGACCAAAAGAAAACCTTTATGACTTTAAGGAAGGATTACTCCTGTGGTTATCTGCACAAATGCTCTGACTACTGATATAAATATTAACAGACTGGCTCTTGTATGTGTTCGTACTCCAGGTTTACTAATGAAAGGACGGACTTCCATCGCCTTTCCTCGCAGGTGCTTTCACTTTATCTGCCTGGTGAGTGCTGTGCGTCTGAACTGTGTGGACTGCCATCTCCTGAAGCTGTATTTCCATTTGTGTAGTCATGGCAGAAGACACTCGGTTGGAATGTTACCCACTGCACGCGGCCACTACAGACAAAATATAAACCTACAACAAGAAAACTAATGACAGCTGAAGAACTGCCCCATGCTCAGAAAAAAAAATGTATTACAGTCAATGGAAAAAGACTTTTTTTTTTTAAATTTATGCATTTTATTTAAAAAATATGATGTTTGTCAGTTTAAAAGATAATTTTACAAGCCAGAGAAGTCAGAGTTTTTCATAAAACTGCTTCAGTACGGTTAAAAAAAAAAAAAAAAAAAGGTGTTTATCACAGAGAAGATCACAGCAAGACTACAGCTGAAAACAGACTTGTTTGTCAAAAGATGGACATTATTAATTCAGGCAATGCCAGAACTCTAGTCACTTCCCCTCTTTGTGTTTCTTTTTTCTTTTCTCCGTCTTTTCTTTTTTAATCTTCTTATGTGTACAGTACTTGAACAGGAGGAAAGGAATGGACTATGAGAGCTATGTTATATAAGTTACTGACTGTTACTCATAAAGACATAGTTCATAAAAAATGAAGTTGAAATAATGTGAAGCAAATGAAACTGCACATGTTATACCTACATCTCCTCAGTGTTTGTTGGATTTGTGTTTATGTGTGTATGTCAAATAAAAAAACCTGTTAAAAATACAAAAACTGTTTAAGTATTAGATTGGGAAAATGCGTAAATACAAAGACTCGACACCCGAAAGTTGCAGAGGTGACGTCATTGGAACTGCCCCCATCCATGATCAGTTCAAAGTCGCTGAAGAGTCCTCTGCACCTTCAACATGACAAGACCTGTGGTAGCCTAATTTTCACCTATTAATACATTTTCACTTTTGAAGATTGATGTGACGTACACCAAGGCTGTATCCATATTACCTTTACCTCCTAAGACCCAGGACATGTCAGCAAAGTACCAGCTTTTTTGGTTTTTTATCAAATAAGTGCCTTTATTGGAAACATCATGATGCAACAGTTTTTTCAGATGCAGTTTTAAAAGTTTTATGGAATGTCCTTTGTGGTGGACAGTTTTCTTTTCTTTTTTTGTATAAAGTTGTGAAACTCTTGTCCACAAATGTGAACAGTGGGTCTTAGGAGGTTAAGTTTATAACTGGTGGTTGGTGCTCAGCTTTAAGACTAATGAAAGCCTGTGTCTGTTGTGTCCAATATTACCCTATCTGAAGTCTACTGTGTCCATAATGTTGCCAGAAACAGAGTATTTGTACCAGTTTGTTGCCGTTTTTGTACTGTAGTGTGAACACAGTAATTTTGTCATCAGTGTGTGGGCTGTGTCTGCTCTGCTAGTGGTAAACAGTCAAGGTAAGGTAACAACTGTGCCACTGCAATGGTGATATTTAGGCATATGGGAGACAAAAATACAGGGTGGGGAAGCAAAATTTACAATATTCTGAGGCAGAGATTGAAAGACAGTGTATGACCAATTAGTTTATTGAAAGTCATGAGAATTTATTTGCCACAAGAAAATTTACATCATAGAAAATGTTTTTATTCTATGTGTCCTCCTTCTTTCTCAATAACTGCCTTCACACGCTTCCTGAAACTTGTGCAAGTGTTCCTCAAATATTCGGGTGACAACTTCTCCCATTCTTCTTTAATAGTATCTTCCAGACTTTCTCGTAATAGTTTTGCTCATAGTCATTCTCTTCTTTCCATTATAAACAGTCTTTATGGACACTCCAACTATTTTTGAAATCTCCTTTGGTGTGACGAGTGCATTCAGCAAATCACACACTCTTTGACGTTTGCTTTCCTGATTACTCATATGGGCAAAAGTTTCTGAAAAGGTATGGATAATAGTGTTAGGTATGATTATGACATCAATATATGTTTGGTTTCAAAACAATTGACGTAGTGCCTGCTGAGAAAAAACAACTAAATGTTCATTGTAAATTTTGCTTCCCCACCCTGTACAAATAGAAGGAGGAGGAGAATGTGAATGTAGTCATGGCTTGGCAAAAGAGATTCAATTTGGACGCCAATTTTGCAATAAGAGTTTAGGGAAAGTATTTTGGTCATATTATTCTGCCCAGTGTGTGTAGAGACTAGCTCGGCAGATAGATAACAGGTTTCCCGGACGTCAAACTTCTCTCTAAAGCTTTACTTAAGACTCACTGTAAAACTGTAAAACATACAGAATATGTCTCAGTTATGTTCGTTGCCTTAGTACATTCACATGGCATTACAGTAAATGAGTAGAAATTAAATTGCTAGCTCGAAGCTAACTTGAATGGGAAATTCCATAGATGTGCTAACGATTAGCATTTACAAATTAACTGGATATTTACAATGTCCCTTTATCCAACAACAAAGGTTTACATCAGAGATATTTTTAGCATTCATTCCTACAACAGCTTTAAATACTCACAGGCAAATGTTTTCCTGGCCATAAACACAGTGAGAAAAACATGCCTGTTGAGTTCCATCTTAGGTCTGAACTGACAACGGGAACACCGAAAGTACTAAATATAAGTTACTGCAACTTATTCTGACTACTACAGGGCTCCCGTTGCTTGCATTTAACAACAGAACATCACAAAAATAGTATACACCAGTCATGTGTCATTTCATGCAATATTGCTGTTGGTTGGGTTCTGCCTGTCTTTGTTTTGCACTTTGTTTTTTGTGTTTTGCTGCTGTAAACAGCGCAATTTCCTCGTGGTGGGATCAATAAAGTTTTATCTCGTCTCGTCTTATCTTTTGATTTTTCCTTGTGAAAATGGTTCAGCTTTGAAACTCTATATTCCAAAGATATTCCAAACTTTCAACAACAGGGGGAAGTCCCACACCACAACACACTCACAGCTAAACAATCAATGAATCAACACTAGGTATCTATCCACAGACTGTATCGCTCACTGAAAGAAGTAGAAAGCTAATTGTTTCCACACATTTATATCATGGTATCATTAAATTTTCTTTTTCAAAATAAAAACACACTGCGTCTTACAGTCTTCGCGTGCTGTATCAGCTGATAGTTTACATTATAGCTCAGTTTAGCTCTGCTTTTAGACAGAAAACAGACAGAAAAAAAACACAAATCACTCCAATTTTCTGTTTGCATTGTCTCTAATTCTTACTTTTTGTCACTTTCAGATGCTCTGCTCAAAGACCCATGTGGTGTTAGTTTTCCTCACCATGGGACATCAACACAGTGACTCACTTCTCCCTCCAGTGGTCACATAAATATGCCAGGGTCTGTCAGGATAAATATATTCAGTTTATATCCCTATAGTTCAATACTTGGCATATTTTGCATAATATTAGAGCTCTTTATTCTCAGCTCTAATAATAATTTAAAATGATTATAGAGCTGCAACCGATTAATCGATTAGGTGCTTGAAGTGAATGCAAAAATTCACGATTCGATTAATCGACTCTAATTGATTGAAGGGAAATATTCTATTGCAGTTTTCCTGAATTGAAGCTTCTTTGTGCGTCACAATAAGTGTGGAAACAGTGGAGCCGATGTTTAACAGCAGAGAAATGAAGGAAACAAAGCTTTGATTCAAGAGAATTGTGGTTGAATGATTTTTTTGGATCACTTTGAGTCAATTAATCGGTTGCAGCTCTAGATGATTACCTAATATATGATGGTTAAAATACTACATAGTCATTTTAAAGTCAGCTGAAATGTAAAAGACAGAGATGAAAATGAAGGAATTAACTTACTGTGCCTTTGGATATTTGACAATACTTGGAGTGAGTGTATTTTTTATTGAACTGTCTTTTTTATGCACATTTGCTACTGTTGATATAGCTGTGGCCCATATAACAGGATATTGTGTTAATAAAACTAATATGAATGCACATAAAATAATAGCACAGTGTAACTGACTGCGCAGTGCACATTATATGCACCACTTATCAGCAATACTCTCATCCTTCTCTGAAACTGTGGCAGCAAAAAGACCAAATGTTTTGACTTTATTGGCTCTTGTCAGACTCACGGATGATAAAAGTTACCCTTTAGTGGCTCAAAGGGTCATTTTACCACACATATGCACACTTTTTTGCACTACACAGAAGTTATGAATGTATATAGATAGGCATAGATACATAAGAGACATAAGGAAGGAAGAGAAAATAGCAAACATGAGGAATAGTCAAGTCAAAGATCTGCATTATGTCACTGAGCCACCCCACCACGGTCCATTACTAAGAAAGATGTGTGTGTGTTTTTGTGAGGGGATGTACACAAGCGAAGATGCTAATCAATAATCTTAATCTTAGCCACACCAGTCCTCGGTGTCGGCCTTTCTGTTTCATTTCAATTTTTTCCCTCTCTTCGCCCCCTCCAGCGCTCCATTACTCCAGCTGCACACATAAAAACAATAATTTTGCAAAGAGAGGGGCAGTGAGAAGAAAAGAGAGAGAAGTTAAAGTGAGATAAGAGAGAGACGAGAGGACTGAGGGGAGAAATGATAAAAAACTAGGGATGTTGAAAGAGCGGTAGTGGGGAGGAGAGGTGATGAAACAGCATGACAGGAAAGAGTGGAAACCTTGGAGAGAAAAGGTGAGATGATGGGATGCCAGGTGTGGAGGTGAAGTCAGATTTAGAGGTGTAGAGAGATAAAAATGAAGGTCTGGTGGAAGGAGGTGAGCAGTTGCACTCTTCTCTTTTCTGTTAGAGCTGTGATTATTCCAAAATACATATTTCAATCAGCTTTTTTTTCTCATTGTGCCTTGCTCTCATTCTGTCTCTGCCATTCTCCAGGCATGTTTTTTGTCCTGAACAATCTCCCTTCCCCAATAGTCTTTTATTCACATCTCTGGTCTGTTTTATACTCTCTCCTAATCTTTTTCTATTATCCCTCTCCTCCCTGTATCCTCCCTCTATCCGTCCCTCTTTTATTTTTTCTCTCTCTCACTCATCCCCCATGCATAATTCAGCTTGAGATTCCAGCATGACGGGCGTGGCCATTAAATATACATGGGGACGCTGCGCCGAGGCCGTTTAGTGCAGCCTTACCTCGGAGGTGGAGCGCCACCGGCTAGGGCAGCGAGGGCAGGGAGACTGAGGAAAGATGAAGAGGAGGGAGTGTCCACGAGAAGGAGGAACAGCAAGAAGAAAGTGTGTAGAGAGACGGAGATGGAAAAGATAGAGTGAGAAAATAGACGACGGTGGAAGGTGATGCACTCAGAAAACCTACAGTCACGTCCCACTTCTGTCAGCTCGGTGTTTACTTCAGGCCAAAACGGACACTGATTTACTGCTTGATAATAGAAATATTCTGGATTGTAAAATATCCTGGCTCAGGTCTTAACAGTATAGTGCAGCTGCAGCTAAAGTCAGGGCAGAGTACATGTTTTGTTGGTGTTTGCTGCATTGGCAGACCCACTATGTCAGAACAGTAGTGTTACGGTTATGAACTCAGAGCCTGTGTCTTTCACTGTGAGTGCTACTACCTGTCTGAACACAGCCTGAGGGGAACTGGAAGGAGAGACGGAGGAGCAGAGGAGAAAGGGAGGAGAAAGTTTAGGGATGAAGAAAGAGGAGGAGTGACGCAAGAGAAGACGAGTCAGACTAGGAAGCAAAGAATGCGGATTAAGGGAATAAAAGAAAGATGTATTTTCTGCCTCTTCTCCTTGACCTCAAGCTTAAGGGGGTAATTGACAAAACCCACCAGTAATGCACTTCTGTGTGTGTGTGTGTGTGTGTGTGTGTGTGTGTGTCTGTGTGTGATACACATGCTAATATTTCCAACCTTCAGTGACTCACACTCATACACCATCCCAGTGCAGAACTGCCACCATCACCACAATGAGGCATTATGCCGTAAATAAGCTCCCATTTCACATTTTATTGTCTGCAATCAATAAATCAATGATATTGATTGCATTTGAATAAACGAACAGAGAGAAGTGAAATACTGCAAATATGAGCATGTCTTTGTAGAGTCATATGGACAATTTCTGTTTTTTAATCACTGTTATGGGACATTTTTAACATAAGGCACAACTATAAGCAGCCTTAAACTGTTAAACTTAACAGCTCTGCATGTAAAGTGTCATGAGATAATGATGATTTGGCACTATATAAATAAAATTTGATTGATTGATTGATTGATTGATTGAATGATTGATTGACTGAGTAAGCTAGGTTTTAGGGTTAAGCTTGGAATTTGGGCAAACTCAAAGCTAGGGTTTGTTTTTAGTTTACCAGCTGACAGGCCGTAAGCTATTGTCGTCATCTGTCGTTTGTTACAAAACTTTCAATCGTCTTCTTCTCTGAAACTACAATTCCGATTGACTTCAAACTTATATATATGTATACAGCTTCTTTATGAGGATGTCAACAAAAGTTAGTGAAATTATTTGGATCTGATTCTGGATTTGGTGCGACTTTGAAAAATTTCCCCATTATAAGAGATAGGAAGTGGATCGATGCAATAACTCAGTAAATATAAATTACATCAAGTTGAAATTTCCACAGTACAGCCCTGATGGGGAGATGACCAAAACATAATGGCCACATGCTGATCAGGATCTTCTTCTGGATCCGGGAACTTACGGAAAATTTAACATGGGCTCTTATGGGGAAAAAATTTCAATTGTCTTCTTCTCTGAAACTCCAGTTCTGATTGACTTCAAACTTGGTATACAGCTTCTTTATGATGATGTCAACACAAGGTATTGAAAGAATTTCCATCCAGATCTGATTCTGGATTTGGTGTGACTTTGAAAAAATTTTCCCATTATAAGAGATAGGAAGTGGATTGATCCAATAAATATTAATATTAATTAATTTAATATTAATTAAAGTAAGTATTAATGATATCAAGTTGGAATTTGAATTTTTTACAGATCTGATTGGAATATGACCAAAACATGGGCGATTTCTGTAATATAATAAATACACATAACTGGGTGATAGTAAATGGCATCTGGATACATTTCCCAAAGCTTTTCATTTGGCCGGTAAGCTACAGGGCCATTGGTCCTATTTTTTGAAATCTTTTTCAGAGACACAGAATAGAGAAGACAAATGGTGTCATATCTAGCACAGAATATGTCATGTCGTATATTTCCAGAGGATATGTATTTTAAACCAATATGCACTGATTTACACACATATAAATGCATATTGTCAATTACCAACAAAGATATTGAGTTTTTTTTTTCAGTCCTTGGCTTTCCTCTAATGTTATTTCCATGTCTTCTCGCCTTTCTGTCATGAATAATGAGCTACTGCCATTAACATATTGGGCATGTTTTTACAGAGACTACAACAGCTGAACCATTGCTAAGCCTTTCCCTAAAACTGTAGCAGCCCAATCCTCTGTCAGCAACAGCAGCTATAGGTGCAAGAGGCCTGTCAAGCTTTCAGAAGAAGGGAAAATGCAGAAACAGTAGACACGCAGAAGCACGCAAATACCACATGAGTTTTCTGTCATTTTTCTGAAGCCGAAAATCAGCTTCTAGTCGTGTTAGGCCTGATCTTAGTAAAGGTTTTATTTTATTATCCCTTGGTTTATCAATTGTTATTTGAAATCTGAAGGATTAATTTCTGCTTACAGCTGCATGTACAGTATGGATCTGGCTCACAGTGGGAGAATATTTTGATGTGGTTTGAAAAAATGGAAAAGTGGGACAGTTCAATGATAGCAATGGGCTAAAACATGTATTAGACAATGAAAGTAAGAAAGAGTCATAAGGTGTGATGCCTGTGTGCTAGTTCAGACCATCATTACGGCTGCTCTGCTGCAAATATGCCTCACTCTCCTCATCTTCATCCAGGCACAACCTCCAATTTTACCGTCTCTTATGCTGCAGAATTTCCCAGCTCTCCCTCCACCACCCCAGCATCCACCTGCAGGCTCAGTTCAACACTTCCCAGTATCTATATGTAAACATACCTGCAGGGAGGGATGAGTTTGGAGCCAGGGTGCCAAACTTAAAATTTGTTCTGCAGCTGTAATGAGAACATTTCAAGCTACAGTTGTCTGACTGAACTGAAGTTGGTTAAAAAAAAAAAAAAAGGAAACAGTGGATTGATTTGCACTGCAGTGGAAGAATATTGTTAGATGTTATTATATTATATCCAATAAATTATATGGTGAATATACTATAGTTCTCAAATATATACTTGTAGTCATTTATGTTTGTGTCATTGTAATTTAGGATCATTTCCTTTGTAATATTTCTCACTGATACTGAAATAGTAGTAATAGTGACAATTTTTCAGTTGCATACAGCTAGGGTTGCATCTAATAGCTTGATGTGTTATATCAGCTTCAACTGGATTTTCCTCAACAGACAGACTTGACATAAATGTGTCACTTGAAATTCCCTGTTAAAGCATGCAAATGGAAAAAGACTACCACTACAACCCAGCAAAGCATTTTTCACCTATTTATGACAGCTAAACAAAAAGTATGGGAATTAATTATCCCATATTTAACACAACTAAATATTACATGTTTTAAGTGGCAACGATGTTATTAAAAAAATCAAGAACATCTTTTTTCTGGAGGGGGGGATTCAGTTCCTGAATTCTAACCAGTTTCTAAATTGTATGATTCTCCTCAATCTCATTTCATTGACTTGGGAATGAGGGACTCCATTACTGATGCATCAGTCTAGTGCAGGTACAGTCTTCTAAAGACAGTGGTGAAAGCATCCACGCTGATAACATTTCATCAGGGACAAACAATTACAAATTAATGTTGAAATTTCACATTGAGCGTCACCCAAGTGTTTGAACTATAGTGCTCTTTTTGCATGAGGCATAAGTGGAAAATACAGTTGAATATTATGAATATTGTGTATTATATTCTGTTCTGTCACTGTTTGTGCAAATTGACCTTTATCACATTGAACATTGTGTCTTGTCGAACACAGTAGGATAGCCCTAATATTGCCTGTCCAGTATTGTGCATGCTGGCCTCCTGGCGCATCAAACTGACCACAGTGTTGGTTTACAGTGTTAGCTCTGGCATGTCATAGAAGCTCAAACTCCACCGTGGCCCAGTGGAGTTTCCTTTCACCACAGATGACATGTGTTAGTTATGAGAAACACATTGGCAGGATCTCCAGGTGCTGTAATGTGCAGCCGAAAGCCGAAATTAGGCTTTATGATGAATCAAATATAAAGCGAAGATATTCTATCAAAAAATAATGTCAATGTACAGATATAGCTAAGAAAATTAATGAAGTGTCTGTTGCCACAGTGCTGTGGGACTAACTTCCTCATTTGTCCATTACCACAGAGCCAATCAGTGCCCTCGTTCAATCATGTGTAGACTGGTAACCTGTCACCCTGCTGCCACAGTACTGTGGCAATAAGCAGTGCACATGCCATGGGCCTATCCGGGTACAGGAAAAGGATAGGGGACCAGTTAGGCTACGTCCAGACAACAAGGCTTGTGGTATTTTTCTTTATTGGATTCTAAAATTTTAGCGTCCATGCACATCTCATTTCAAGAAATATCTGCGTCCAGATGGAAACGGGAAAACTGGGTTAAAACGGTGTAATACGTATGCCACACCTATATGTGGCGCTGCATACACACACAGACAGAGCCACAGGATACACTAAAATCACAGAAGAATGCAGTGAGCATGTGCATAAGGTTACAGCTGGGGTTTTCTTCTTCTGGTCACGTGGTTCTGTGATGTCATCATTTCCATACAGTGGTGTTTTGACAATATATATGGAAGCGCCAGAGCAGCGTTGGGAGGTTGCTCCATTCTGGGACCCATTCTCCAAAAATACCGTTTCAGGGCACCGACAACGCTGGTGTCATGTGGACAAAAGGCCAAAACGATATTAAACGTTTGCGGATTGACATAATTTCGTTGTGGTGTGTATGCCATACATGACCACAGTACTGTGGCAACAAGAGGCCAATGAGTTCATGGAACAGTGTACATGATTGGCTCTGTGTCTGCTTATTGTCACAGTACAAATGCTAACATTTGATTGGCTCTGTGGTAATAGACAAACTGATATTTCGTGCCACAGTACTGTGTGTTTCTGAATTCAATCATTTTAATATGATTAGCTGAGCCAACACACACTGCTTTTTAGCTGTAAAGAGTTGGGACAGAGACGGAGGACGAAGGAAAAGTAGAAGAGGAAGTTTAGGGATGGGGAAAGATGCAGGAGAGGACGAGAAGAGGCTTCTAAGGAGAGGGGGATTATTCCTGGCAGGCAATGAATGTGGATTAAGGGGAGACAAAAAAAAGAAATATTTTCTGCCTCTTCTCCTTGACCTCAAGCTTAGGAGGGTAATTGACAAAACTCTGCAAATAATGCACACTCTCTGTGTTTGTCAAATACACATGCTGATATTTCCAACCCTTCATAAATCAGTCACTTAGAGAAACTCCATTCCAGTGCACACCGACATTAACGGCGCAAGCCATTATGTCATAAATAAGCTCCCATTTCCCATTTTATTCTCTTCAGTCAATAAATCAATTATATCGATTGCTGCCATTTGAATAGGAAAACAAAGAGGATATCAATACTTCCAGCTACGTCTGTCTGTGTGCATGTGCATGTCTTCATACCCTGGATCGAGAGGACATTTCAGCACTGTGACATTTTGGCTGGTCCTCATAGCTTTAAATGGCATTTAGAGGGTTAAGAGTGTACGGATGAGGGTTTCTCTGATGTCAGGACACATGACTACGTGTGAAAGTCTTTGACAGAGAAACAGAATAAAAAAGAAAAATGGTGTCATATCCAGCATATGTCATGTTCTATATAAATCTCCAAAGGAGGACATCTATTTTAAACACACATGAATTGATATGCATATACAAGTGCATCCTGTCAATGCCTCTAAAGATATTGTGTTTTTGCTTTTTTGTTGTTTTTTTTTTTTTACAGAGGCCATGGTTTTCTGCTTATGTTCTTTTCATGTCTTCTCGCCTTTCTTTCATGAATAATGCCACTCCCCTATTAACGTGGTCAGAAAGCTGCAGGAGATGGCAAGCAAACAAGAAAAAACTGGAAGAAGAAAAACAGATAGAAGCATGCCAAGAGCAGGGAAGCAGGGATGTGGAAACGGTGAACACTTAACCTCTTTTTTTTTTGCTTTCCTCCCACCTGTTCTCTCTGATCTAATGTAACATCACTGCAAGATGTAACAACATCTCCTGCAACTCCTCTTTTTTCCCTCGAGTCTTCTGCTGCTCTTTTACTGATCTCTTTCCTCTGACGATTACAATTTTACTGCCTTTCTCCTCATCAATTTCCTGCTCTCCTTTCTGTCTGTCACTTTTTACAGCCCTTATCCTCGATTTCAGTGGATGGACAAGAAACAGAAAATAATAAAAGACAAAATGATTAAGTGCAGAAATAGAATAATGGCGCTTAAGTGAAGACAGGTTTAATCTGACCTGAGATCAGTCTGAAGAATGAAATTAAAAAATGCAAAGAAGAAAAACACTATTGCTGTTTTCACTGCCAAAGATCTTGAAACTTCTCAGCTGGATTTCATTCAGTTATATCAAACACACGATTATATCCATTGAGTTTTAGCTCTCCACCAGCAGCCACTTATTAAAAAATGGTCCGTATCTCATTGTGGAGAAATCCCTTCCCTTCCTGAAGCCACATCCCTCTCTTGTGAGTTTCCCTCCAGTCTCATTTTTCTCTACTTATCTGTCCTACTTCCACTCACATTTATTAAAAAAAAAAAACTGTATATTGGAAAATGATTTCACATCTTTGTACTATTTGGGCTGTTCTTGTTTTAACTTTGTAAAGTCTCCAACACCCTCAACTTTAGGGATTCTGCCTAAAAGATAATGCAGACTTAATGAAACTCTTTGTTGTCCCCTCCTAAATATTAAAAACGTATCCAAATTCTGTTTTTTTCTCATATCAGCTTGCTGACTGTGTCTAAGTAAGAGATCTGAAGATTATCTGAAACAAGTGTCATTCAATTTTAATACATTTCTGATTGTAAAGTTAAACTTAATCTGTATTCATTGCATCTTAAAGCAGAAAAACCTTTATGTGAGAGGTTTGAAGTTCAGTGAACACAGCGAAGTGCCGAACTCATCACTTAAATGCTCATCCTTTCACTTACGTTGACAGTGAATGTCTATATAAAGAAGTGAAGTTAATACAAACTGCACAGATAAGTTATATTTGAAGCTGAAATGAACAAGTATAGCTGCTAAATCCTGATGTATTCCTGGACTGAACACACACCAGTAAGTCTGTGCACTTACACTATGGTCATATGCAATGGATTGTTGAATATAAAGTGTATTCTTCAGTGCATTTCTTTATCAGGGGTATGCATGAACAGTAAACACAGTCAGATAACTCAACTGTAAATTCTGTTACCATGTTGAAACAGGTATTTACAATTCATTGTTTGTTCTTATAGAAAAGATTTGACATTTAAAGGAGTGATATTTTGCTTTTTTAAATAGAATTAAACATTTAAAATATTCCCTGTGGTCTACATAAACTGTAAATGCTCTGTTTGGGTCTGAATTCTTCATTAATTCAACTCCACAGGTCCATCTTCAACCCTATTTCTGAGTAATGACACCAGAAAGGTCATTTTGAGCGCTGGCCCTTTAAATGCAAATGATCCATTTCAGGCCCCGCCCCCTCCAGGTTGTTGGCTGTGCTGCTCTGTCCCGTTCAACCAACAACTGAGCATTTTTGGTAATCAGCTCAAAGTTTGGACATATTTTTAGTATAGACTACAATCGCTGCTGCTGACAAACAATTATGTCATACTCGAAGAAATGTTCGTCAGAAGTCTTGACCTTATATGTGCAAATGTTATGACATAACCAGTTGTAGAATTAACAAATTAAGCAGGAATTAAAACAGGTTGTAGAAATCCACTGGATTTTTGCCAAAAATGAATATAAAGATAGCTTTACAGCACCTGGAGGGTTCAAATTAAAATTTTATGAACTTTTAAGGTCCAAATACACAAATAAATGAACCAAAGACTAATTAATAAAAGTGGGTTTAGCAAAATATGACCCCTTTAAACTGTGATATTTTAACTTGACACATTTTAATTAAGAACAGTTGCTGTTCTTAATCGTGAAATAAATGTTTTGAAGCAAATAACTGTAGTTGTTCTGTTTCTTTAATCGTAATTGGTTGTACATGTATTAAAAATCTAATTTCCAGCAAAGAATATTTAACCTAATTTATACATGTAAAATTAATTCAAAGTAATAAAATAGATTTGCAATAAAAGTGACAGAAGTGTGTTGGAATTACATCATCAAATTGAGTTGGAAAAAAAAGTTACCAGAACGTTTATTACATTTTACAGAATCCCATTCCAATAACTTTGCATTAACACATAGTAAATGAGTTACACATAAGAATTCTATAACATAATTCTTTACTGTTGCCAAAGTAAGTCCTACTACTGTTCAGTACTGAATGCACTTAATGCTCATATACGTGTTCAGGGTGGGCAATGGGTTAACAGAATTGCTGGTTTCATTTTTCCTCCATAATAATTTTCAGCCTGGCACCACATTTCACACCTGTATAGCTGCACAATTTCATGTGTATGTGTGTCCGTTGAAGCTATTTTAACAAGACTGAAAGATGACCCAAATACTTGCCAGATGTAGCACTGAGAAAATGTGACACATCCCTTACTCATGTCATGATCATGAGTTTGTGTTGTGATGCTGACCTGTTTAAAGTTCTTTTGTTTCTAATCTGGCAGTGCAATGAAAAGTTAGCGTGCACGAATCAGCCAGTAGCCTCCTGCAAACCCTGTACTGTTAATGCATTTTTAATGAACACTAACAGCGCAAAAGCATGCACAGACTCAAGAATTATGTTCACTTAAAAATATTAATGCAGTGTGAAATTTGTGACTAATAGAAAGGATGCTGCAAAATGAGGCGTTTTAGCATCAGTGTTCAGTACGTGCATGACACCAACAGCAAACTAATACCAAGAAATGAAACCAGTGAGCAAAGACAGGTTCGTTAATGAAACAGGGGCAAACAAATCCATCTAAGTTATGTTTCTGTCATTTGTTGCTTAGCTTATGTGGTGAAAGAAAGCCAGTAGAACCTCCTACGAATGCTAAGATCAGTAGTCTCACCATTGCTGATGCAATCATTAGCATTAACGATGAAAAACTAAGGATAACTCACTCGTTTGTTGCACTTAAAGGTGGGGTGGGAGATGTTTTCCTGGAGCATTTTTTTTTTTTACTATATTGCTAAAAATCCCCTTCACACCCCAGTTACAACCAATTAATTAAATGCTCTAACACAAAAATTTTTAAAAAATGTAGTCACCTGTGGAACAGAATGGACTGAAAAAACACCATCCAATTATTTTAACCGGCCCATCAAAATGACTGAACGGTGATATGTCTATCAAACTCAACTGCCATTTGCCCCTCCCCCCTCTGTTCGTACCCCTCTTCGTGTATGAATCGTGTGTTCTCAGAGGTTTGGAGCACTGGTACAGGAAACGAACCCAGAGCCAGAGCTTGGCTGTATTAGTTATATTAGGATGGAAAGTTCACCGGCAAACTGTTTTGTCACTAACGTAAATCACTAGGGAATGTAACGTTAGTCAGATAGGTCTGAACTGGGGCTGTCCTGTAAGAGCGGAGGTGTTAGAGGAGACTGAATGAGGTATGCATGGATCCATGAGTTGGAGCTGGGATCGGAGCCAGGCGAATTATGCAGCGCTCATGAACCCTCCAGAACAAGCGTGCCAGTACTCTGGAGGCGTGCCTTCGTGGGGGATGTCTGAAGAAAGGGGTTTGGACTTTTGAATTGAGTATTTTCAAAATGTAGCTTGCTCGAACCGTTTTTCCAAGATCTTCTGCCCCATCTTTAAGTAATTTCAGCTTTGAATATAGTATAAGTGAAGAAACACTGGTGTGCTAACTGCTTTTGTGTTTGCAATATGTGAATGGATAACCTCTCAGCTACATAAAACAGCCTGTACATTTTCAGTGAAGGTCCTAAATGCATCTCCTCTGTTCCTTCACAACAGCATCAGTGTAACAGACCAGCAGGTATCCGCTTATGAATGAGGATCTCCAGTACAAGCCTAACATTAGCTGACGAGCCTGTGCTATTACATATCGCACCTTTACGCTTCACAGTTTTGTATGGCCAGGACAGAAGGGTTGAGGAGGAGTATATTCCCTCAGGACATAAGGACTCAGAACTCTGTACCCCCCACATACACACATTCATACACACTAACAGCACACATTATGCTACAATACAAGTTTTAGCTTTGACTGGGTGGGAATATATTGTTTGATTGTATTTAGTGTTTTTATTTTACAGTAGGAGGGCTAGAGCTATTTATTGTTAAGTATTTTTTAGTGTTGCTGTGATTGTTATTGTTATTTGGTTGTTATTTATTTTTTAATATTGGGCGGAGAGAGAGCCAGGGCAAACTGTGTTTCATTGCCATGGTACTTGTACCTGAGTGTGCATGACAAATAAACTTGAACTTGTATATTGTCCTTTTTTTCTATTGTTATTTTTATTATTATTTATATTCATGATGCCAATTTTTATTTCTTTTTTTTACTCACACCTGTTTTTTGCACAACCAGGGCCTGTCACAGCTCCCATTTCACTGTCATTGGTATGTGACAAATAAAGATTCTATTCTGTTTTTTAAATTGAGTTGTTTATGTTGTGTTAACATATTGCACCTTTAAATTACATTGTGTTTTGCTTAGTGTATGACCAGAGGAAGTTAGAACTTGCTTTACAGTCCTCTTCAGAGAGGGTTTTCCAGAGTCCACAATGATTACACCAACAATTACATGTTGGTAGCATCTAATATTTTAACACTTTTTAATAACCTCCAAGGAGGTTAGGCTGCTGGTGCCTTTTGTTTGTTTGTTTGTCATCTGTCGGCAACATATTGCAAAACCTACTGCATGACACTTAGTGGGCAGGTATGAATGGGCTACAGACAAACCTGTCACATTTTGGAGGATATCCATAAAAGTCTATTTATATGTCAGTGGGTTCTGGCTAAAATGACAGACTGTGGGGCCTTGGCAGAGGTATGTGGTGCACTTGTAGTGTGATTCAGCTTCACCTAGACCCCCTTGACCTACAGTTAACATGGTTGGCCCGTCTAAATAGGTAAGATCTAGAAGTATTGTTTTTGGGTTTGTTTCATTGTTTGTTAACAGTTTAGCAGCAAAATTACAGGTTGAATTTATACAAAATTGGGTTTATAGATTTCCAGTGACCCAGAATAAATGTGATTACATTTTGGGAAAAGTAGGTCAAAGTTCAAATTTTTAATGAAATTTTTAAATCTTTTTTTCTTTCCCATTTACTTATAATGGGCGAAATTTGTCTATGTTGTCTGTATCTATGCTGACATCAGCACATGCATAGACATAATGACATCAGCTGGATTGATACCAAAATAAGCTACAATGCATGCGAGGGGTGGGGTTTGTTGTGCCTGGCACAACTTGGATCTTTTGCCTAAATCCCTAAAATGACTCATGAGTCACAGATCTGTGTGTCCATTTACACAGATTAGTTGAGTCCTACCACATTTAAATTCCAAACGGCGTCCCCCACAAACCTCCTGCAACTTTTACAACCTAATAACAGCACATACTCCTAGAGGCCTTCGAACGCCACATGAATTACACTAAGGAGCCGATTGGTTGGGAAGAAAGGGACTGATTGAGCCTAACAGTCTGAGAGGACGTTCCAGTGAATCAATACTTGGATGTCTCACTCTCAGACAGAGGAACCACTCACAAATATTCGATTACTCACAGGATCCACTGCAGGTTGAGTCTTCTGATTCAGATTCATTCTTTTGGGTGTGAGTAGACAATTCTGTCCCAAATGACTGAAGTCAAAAGTTCAACTCAATCGTTAATGTGACAATGAAAAATTAACTCTCACTATAATCAACTATTATTATATTGACTCTTTCCACGTCTGTCCCTTCACCGCCACAGCCTTGGTTCACACACACATACAACCTCAGTAACAAACCCCAGTGAGCTGTACTTAACTATTTCTTGAATGCAGACATCAAGTGTGCTTTGTCAAATCAAGAATGTCTTGTTTGGGATTGAATTCGTGAACTCTAGAAACCACCCTGTGAGATTCTCCTCTATCTCATTTTCTCTCCTCGTCGAGTTCATTTATTTCAAATGAGGGAATCCATTACTGATGCATCATTCCAGTGCAGATACACTGTCTTCCAGAAAAAGTGTTGAAATCATCCATGCTGAAAACCTTTCATCGGGGAACCAGAGTTACAATGGGAAATCATGTTGGAATGTCACACTGAGTTTCATCTAATGAACCACACAGCTCTTGTTATCATGATTAAGTTCTGTTAATTCACCTGTAACTGCATTAATAGATAATAAATATGCATGGAATAAATAGAAAGCGCTGTCAGATATTCTGAACTTTTTTTCTCTTTTCTCTTCTCATTAATAGCTTAATATGTTTGTGTTGTACCTGCTGGAGCCAGTTGACCTTTCTCACATTGGAGATTTTATCTTGTTAAACCCAAATGTAACAGTAAACACAGAATCCCTGTTGCCTACACTACATGAGAACATGCCAAGGCCCTGGTATTGTGCATGCTGGCTTTTTGGCACGTCAAAGTTACCAAGTGTGCTGGCTCACAGGTCAGCTTTGGCACGTCATAGAAGCCCATATTCCAATATGGCTTAGTGGAATTATCCTGATATTAGGACCGGTACCAAATTTCATCACTTAATAACAACCGAATTGCTGGGATACTAGTGAGTGTCAAAAACATGTTGTAAAAAGGACAGAGTAAATCAGTGTCACCGCATGTTAAGACAAAGCCTCAAGTTTGAATAAAGGCAATTTTTTATGTTGTTAAGCTGCTTTGAATGAAAAAAATCCCATTTAAACATAAAACTAATGAGTTGAAATGGACTATTACAATTAAACCAGTTGTATTTTCTACAGTTTTCAGTCAACTGGAGCTGGAAGGAGCTGAAAAATATACTACAGATACCTTAAAGTGCAATTTGGTCTTTTTATTTTTATGGAAAATGAGATTTTATTTAGGAATTGGTAATGAGGCTATTGGTACTGGTAATTTATTGAAAATGTATGAATGCCACAAATTACATACAATTTAATTTTAATATTATAATTATTCAATTTTGGGAAACACTTTGGTTTGCAGGTGCTGTAATGAGGCTTCCACTTCTTCAGTATTTATGATGGATAAGATGCAAAGCACCAATATTCTCAGGGGGTGAACAGCAGCCGGCTCAGTTACTGTAAATACTGGTCAAACTGGTTCCTGTTATGTTTAGATGGAGGAATGTAGTCATTTTAGATCTGAATATTTGGATCACTTCACCAGTGTTTAACAAGTGTGAATATCCTGGATAAAAAGGATCTTTCGAGGATAATGTGCATAAATGTGACAGAACTACCATTAATGCTGTGAAAGGGCCTGTCTTTTTCTTCCTTGATAAATCAAAACATCCATGGTGAGGTCTGCGTTGCCCAGCTGTGCTGTGTGATCCTGCTGTCTGTGTGTAATGACTTCACTTATCCTTTATCTAAGCTCTTATTCTGTTATAAACCTGATAAAAGAAGGGTGACAGATAGAATCTGATTTCGCTTTAATGAACTCTATACAATAGTCCTCACCATTCACACGAATGTGGATAATAATCACAAACGGTTACTATCGCTTTTTCCATTTTAATCTGTGCACACACTTTCAATTTCTGCCTTTCAGGAAAACCATCTCTGTTACATGCACCTATAGTTACGGTCAAGTGAATGTAAATTAACACACACGGTCAGATACGCAATCAGCAATTTCATTTAACACATTTCTAATTACTTCTTGTTTTTAATCAAACAAACTAATTGATCTTTAAATTACTTATGTATAAACGTACGTAGGCACGTGTGTATGTATGTATGTATGTATGTGTATTTGGATGTATGAGTGTGTGTGTTTGTGTGTGTGTGTGTGTGTATAAAAATATAAAACAATAATGAAAAAGGAAGAGGGAGATAAATATATATTATTAATATTTTATGGAGAAGGGGTGGGATTAAATAAATTGCACTTCTTCCCACCCCTTTGCGGGCATGTAACTTAAACAATTGTGTTGTTTTTCTTTCTAAAATTGTCTTGATTGTTGATTTGTTATTATTATTTCTGTTTTACTTGTTCACATATATGGTGAATTTCATTGCATGTTTCGGATTAAATCACTGAATCTAATCTAATCTAATATAATATAACTTCTTCGCTCCATCTCCATTCGTTCCAAGTACTAACAGTACTTGCACAATTATTGCTGCAAAATCTGTGATAAAGGATGAATCTTTATGGTTTTTCTGTTTATTGGTTTCTGGTATTGAAGTTTACATTAACACATACCATTTCCTTATATTTTGTTAACACTGCACATTGATTTAAACTATTTTCTACATGGATTTTTTTGATCCCATGAAAAGATGGCACAGAGCCGTTGCCTCTGGCTGTGACTAATTTTAAGGTATTACTTAGTTTTACTTGTAGCATATTAACACCTGAGAAAAAAAACTAATCTTTCCTGCCTGACATCTTCCAATTCATTTCAAAGAATTTCCACTATTTGGCTGCTAACAAATCCAATTTAGTTAGTGTTCACCCATTACATATGGCTTTTGTAAATGAATCATCTCCAGGCAACACTCAACAAATGAAAGTAATCCATAATTTCAGAAGGACAATTAAGTCTCCCTTCATTAACCACTCGCTCATTAAGCCTGCCTTCGTTAGTCGAGGTTGGATGATCGTGTCCTGTTCGTCTGTCGCGGCTGGAATATTTTCCCACTGCAGACGGTCGAAGTGAAGCAACGTACGCACACGCCGCAGCACCGCGCGCTCAGACACAAACTAGGAATGTTCACAAGTCGACACAAAACAGAGACCCACTCATGTCCTAATGAGTTTTCCTGCTTGCTGTTCAGTGTGCTCTGTGGCTTCATTATCATCACCCTCTTAATGCATAATGCCTCCATGAAAGAAATCAACACCACATCATTACACTCTAGAGGAAGCTGCGGTGTCCCCTGCTCACTCTGTCTTTTGGCTTTTTGGCTTCTTATTTTTCTTTGGTGTCTTTATCTCTCTGTGGTTTTTTTTTTCTTCTGCATCATTGTCCTTTAGCCTATATTTGTGGCCGTCTATCTCATTAAATCCTCTCTGTCTATGTTATTGCCTTTCTCTTCCGCCTCTCTAGTTCTCTATCCTTCTCACAATGTCTCCTTCACACGATTCCCCCTCTGCACTGTCTTTCCTGTCATTATTACATCATAGAGTCTGCAGGATTAGGACAACACTGTAGCCCAAACTCTGCCTGACCTTGAGAATAATAGCAAATCCTTTAGGAATTGCATCTGAATTGGCATCTGAATAAAACCCTGTTTTCCGTTAATTGCATTTTAATGCCGCTGTTGTCATCCTTGTGAAGCTGAATGCCAAATTGATTTGTTATTCAGAGGACGTTGCCACGCCTGAGAAGGATATTGTTGTAGTATGGCTTTTAAGTGCACTAAAGTCCCCAGATGTACATTCCATGAGCAAACTTTAGGCAAATATTTGCTTGTGCTAATTTGCTTCGGATAAGGTATGTGATTTTACTTGCATGTGCACATTTAGGGCCATGCGTACAGACAAGAAAGCTTCATATGCATGCATCTACTATTGACTCATTTTCTGTGCGTCTCAGAGGAATGGCACTGTTCATGACACACAATGTATAGTGCGGAAATTCACCTCGAACGACGAACAGAGAAGCTCTCAAGAAAGCAATCATGGCCAGGGTAATGCGCAGGCAGATGAATATATCAGCGATATTACACAGTGCAGCCGTTAATTCCCCTGAAAGGCGGTGAGGAGAGGAGGATGCATCTGAATGATGGAAGAAACTGGAAGGTATTGTCTGTGGCTGCTCTTCCACATGCACAGAAACATACATATGTAAGGCATATTTTACTGTTCGGTTAAAACATCAGTGATGGCAAAAACACACACTCTTCACTTGCCAGCAGAAGCACAGCTGGAAGTCTCTGAGGCTGTATGGAAGAGCGTGGGAGAGGCTTCTGCTTCTGACCTTGGCCTTGAAACACACAACTTCATAAAAACCACCAACAGAGACGTAGATAATAAGTTGTGTTCTCCAAGGAAAAAAAGAATGTGTGTTTGTGTTTGAGAACCTCAAGTGGCACCAAGTGGAACTGTATCTGACTGAATGAAGGCAGTTGAGATTCTAATGTGTGTGTCTTTGCATGTATGTGTGTTGTATTGATGTGCACATAACAGCAGTGTTTCCTAAATTCTCTGAGGCAAAGTCATTCCATTTGCACTCACCAGGGGATAGCCACCACTTATCAACTTATGAATTGAATTTCATTTTCGTCCTTCAACACACAGCATGAGAGTGTCATTGAGTGAAAGGCTCCTTTCACTTCACTGTAAGATTTTAGAGGACTTCCCGGTAACGGAGCTGACAAAGACACACACACACGCACACACACACACACACACACACACACACACACACACACACACACACACTTCATTAGTGATAACACTAATGTGGAAGCAGCTATCAAGATTTGTTGAAATTCAGCGACAAGTTAAATTTGTATTGGTTTTTATTAAACAAATGTTTGTTTTTCTATTTGCAGAGAAATACATGTAAACCTCTATTAGCTGCAACAAGATGCAAGATGGTCTAAGAGATGACTAAATGTCTCATGGGTTCACCAATCCATAATCCTGCAGTAATTACAAACCACGTGCAAAAAGAATCAATTGCCAAGGATGGGATGCTCTCTGACAAAGCGAGGTTAAAGAACACAACAAAATACGTAGGAGAAAAAAAAAATGCAGATTTGTCTGATATGCAGAGTAGATACGAAGCAGCACACTGGAATGACAACTGGATTATTTCCTTAAATGCTTTTTTTTGTCAAAATAAGTCTTTGAAACCCATTTAATGGTTCTTATTGTTCTTCAGTGTACCTCAGAAACAAGGGAATTGTTTAAGAAAAAAAAACTATCACATAGCAAATATATAGTATGTAATATACAGCCTATAGCAAAAACAAAACTCATGTCATTCCCCAAACTTTTGAACAAAACTGTAACAGGCACAGAGACAGATGTTTTGGACATTCTCGTATGTGTCCTCTGAGCAGCATCTGTCTGGTCTTCATCATATGAATCAGTACAGTCCTCATTAATGTGTTCTCCCGTAGATGTGAGGAACCACACAATGAAAACAAAAATCTAATGCAGACTCAATTAACACTTACTGCTGTTTCACACATGCTGCTCATGCAGCCTGTTATAATGGATAATATGAAATACTTTCCCATATGTTATCACTTTTAACTGTGCAGGGACTGTTGTCATTCCTTGTTTTTATCATGTTTTTAATTACACAGAAGAATTCCAAAGGTGGAATAAACAAGAGCGTACAGGTTATTATGCACATTTTTTAGCCAAAGTCCATGCTTGTGAAATGCAAAAGAAGACAGAAAGATGGAGCGGAAATTACTACCAACATGGTCAGCTGTAAATATTCATTACAACTTTGCCCTTTTGTGCCTACACAGACTTTTTCTTGGGTTAAGGTGTTATTACCAACTTGCTAGATTTGCTCTTTTTATGACTTATTTAAGAAAAGCATTTTGCATTCAGTTGTGCCTAATCTTTTACACTTTTAAACCTAAAATAAAATAACCGCTCCTTGGACCCATGTATTTATTCTAGAATGAACTGAAAATTTCCATCCTGGTAACGGCCATGACCTATTTTATCCATTAGGACTCCTGGTGTGATCTGAGTCCCTCGACTGGTTCGAACAAGCATCCATGCGTTTTCTTTTGAGCCAGAATTGTCACCTCCCCATATTTTGACGTCCTTGTTTGCTCAGTTATTTTTGAAGTAAATTAAATTAAAGGTCCTTCAAAATGCTGCTTATGAGGCTCTCTTATGTCATCCCCTTTTCTCCAGTCTGTAGCATGGCACAAAGCAGACACAGTTAAAGATAAATCTTCAAAAGAGAAACCAGTAACAAAAGAAACACCAAGTTAGAATGGGTGAGAAATAGCGAGTGTTTTCTGGAGGATTTGGATGTGGAATATTTCACACAATCTGTTGTTTGAATCTCTTTTGTCTGCTACGAGATTAAAAGACACACACTCTTTTCTCTCTGTCTCGGCTCTGTTTGCTTTCTGAGCCCCTCGTGTTGAGTGGGCGACTAGCTGTGACTGGCACTGTCAGATTAGCCCATTTAAAAAAGACATATGTTTATTGCAGTGTGTGTGTGTGTATGTGTGTGTGTGTGTGTGTGTGTGTGTCCTCTGTACTATTTTCAGTCCCTGCATTATTCATGTTAAACCATGTAGAGAGAATATACAGTCTTATGTCATATAATACCACAGCCACAGGCCCCGTGTTGATACTGTCACACAAACATACACACCCTGCACTAAAAACTTATGAGCGTTGTCTCCCACATACATGCATGCGCACAGACAATCGTTGCCACATTTAGCTAAACATACTGTTATATATACATGGACTCACAGAAAAATCGCTTCTTCCCTGATACAATAGACACACCAAGGAACACATGCTCACAGGCACACACAATGCTCTAAATCGTATTAGGCAAATGAGAACAAGGCAGCGCTGAGCCAGAAAAGCGCTCTGTTCGAGTGCTGTTGCTGTCACAGATCCTGGCATAAATCATGTTTAGTTGTTGTTGTTGTTTAATATGCAAATCTTCCATTCAAAGCGTGAGCCTGTTGTTAACAAGTGCGTTCAAAGACACACACACTTTGCTCTCTTACTTATGTACAGTATGGAATCCCTGTTAGGAGGAAAACACAAAATGTGTGGCCATACACACACACACACACACACACACACAATGTGTAAAAAGCGTGGGATAGACGTGGATGTGAAATGCCATGGGCGTCATTACTGGACTCGTATTTCATAATCATACGGCTATCCATCAGTCCTGTTCAGCTAATGATGACAACGCCACCACACACATACACACTTCAGCACACTCGTGCAACAGCAACGACACACGGAGACAGATACAAGTATCCTCTGTCATAGTGCTTCTGCAAGGACGTCGACATGAGCAACACAAATAAAACAAACGCTGCACCGTTCGTACACACGAGCACTTATAACGATGCTCAATTAGGCCCACACATGTACTCAAAAACACACCAACACAAAAAGATAGCCTACCTAACACACATGTGCACACACAAACGTTTCTGCAGTGAATGAAGTGGCTGTTGACAGATTTCAGCAGTAATTGATACCCGTGTTTGGCAGCCATTTTTATTTGGCTCAACCGCAAGCCAGGAATGATCTAAGCTCCACAGCATAAACACACACACACACACTCACACACTCACACACACTCACACACACACAGATGCTAAGTCCTCCCTCACAAGCATCACTTGACACATCTTGACACATCACTTCTCTCACACTCATGCACATATGAACACAGGACATAAAAATCACACTTTAGGCTTCCAAAGGTAAGTTTGCATGTTAAAAGGATCATCTCCTTCTCTCTCACAGTCAGTAAAAGACGGGGTGGCACTACTGCTGCTGCAGCTGCTGTTAAAAACTCTGAGAAGAGTGACTAGATTTTAATTGGTTGTCATCACTGAACTTTATCTTGCCAGCGGTGATGAGTAACAGGGGATTGTGTGAACGCGCATGTGGTGGCAATCATTCAGAAGGCAGAGTGTTGTGGAAGCCAAAGCCCAGGGCAAATTAAATTGATAGCACTGATGTACACATATACTGTACACAAAAACAGAGGAGAGGAGAGGAGAGGAGAGGAGAGGAGAGGAGAGGAGAGGAGAGGAGAAACGAGGAGAGGAGAAACGAGGAGAGGAGAGGAGAGGAGAGGAGAGGAGAGGAGAGGAGAGGAGAGGAGAGGAGAGGAGAGGAGAGGAGAGGAGAGGAGAAACAAGGAGAGGAGAGGAGAAACAAGGAGAGGAGAGGAGAGGAGAAACAAAGAGAGGAGAGGAGAAACAAGGAGAGGAGAGGAGAAACAAGGAGAGGAGAGGAGAAACAAGGAGAGGAGAGGAGAAACAAAGAGAGGAGAGGAGAAACAAGGAGAGGAGAGGAGAAATGAGGAAAGGAGAGGAGAAATGAGGAGAGGAGAGGAGAATTGAGGAAAGGAGAGGAGGAGGAGAAATGAGGAGAGGATAAAGGAGGAGAGGTACTCAGGAGTGACGTCTTACCTTGAACAGGCGCAGGATGTTGGCCACCATGATGGACACAGAGCTGGCAGCGGCTCCTATCACACCTACAATTTTATCCGGCTTGGTGAAGATGGGAGGGTCTCCGTTAGCACAGCGGACATCAGAGCCGTCCCTTTCTATCAAGGCCTGCACAAAGGTCAGGGACTGCTCCAGAGCATAGGTGTCTCTGGAGCAGGTATCCAAGATTCGGGCCCCCAGGGTGATGTTAGGCAGCAGCTCAGGGTCTTTGTTGATCAGATCGATGGCGAACATCATGGCCTCCAGGCGATGGATGCCTTTCTCCTTTTTCAGCTCCCCGCAGGGTGTACCCCGGTCTCCCCGTGAGTGCACAGGGAATAATCCACCAAGGATGATGTCTCCATCCAGTCGGATAGAGTGAGCGTACTCTGGCGCCGCCTGGGGATCAGTGGGAATTCGCTGAGGGGAAGCGGGTGGGAGGAGCCAAGTGCAGGAAGTAGCCACAAGTAAGATGACAGCAGAAGAAGCCTGCGGATAGGAAGTCGGGTTCCACTGTGGTTCCATGATCAACAAACGAGAGAGCCAAAGTGAGCGTACGTCAGGCTTCGAGGTGGATATTCCGACAGTGAGGATTTGTTTGTGGAAAAAGTAAAAAGTCGGGCCTCTTATTGGTCAAGAAGGGAGGGGTTGAAGACCCCAAAAGGGGAGCTAGCCAAGCCCCATGAGTGAACCATATTCCAGAAGAGACAACGTGATCAAGAGAAGGCTATAGAGCAAAGAGGCAGTGACGAGGCGGGGATCTAGTTACGGAGCAGAGTAATCCACAAGTCACATCTTCTGTAGAGCCTGTTGGAGAGACAGAGGGACAATGTCTGAGTACCTAAGTGATATGAACATCAAGCTGCTACAGGGATGTTCCATCCACCTGACAAACATGTGTAAAGCACTTACAGGCAAGGCAAGAATGCAGTCAAGCATAAGCAAAAACAAGTGACAAATACACACACCCACATGCTCAATTCCCCTGTACACACACACACACACACACACACACACAAAATCACCCGGGCACCACACCCGTCAAAATTTGCACTGCCATTCTATAATTGAAAACCCAAAGTCTATCAGTCTGTAATCACCTCTGCACACACATAAACACTCACACACAGTCATCTCTTGGCATATCGATGAGTGGAACAGCTGTTAAAATGACAGCACAGAACCTTGGCGAGCTCCTCGGGCTATTCACACAGAGGCACAGACTACCTGCTGCAGTGGAGAGACTATGAGGGGGGAGACATGAGGGAAAGGAACAGTCAGATACAGGAGGACGAAGAGGAAGAAAAAGAGAAAGATGGTCAAACACAGACAGAGATGGAGACGGGGGAGGAGAGACAGACAGAAACCATGTGAGGAACAGAGACACCAGAGAAAAGACACAGAGCAGCGCCTCGGAGCAAGTGTGTTGCATCATTCAAACACCTGCTGTTTCTGCTGCAGCTAAATGAACACATTACAGCCACTACACTCTGCTCTACACACACACACACACACACACGCTTTAGATTCACAACAGGTTCATAGATTTAATACAATTTCTTTATGTTAATAGTATTAAAAGTTGATATGCCATTTCTGCTTTCACCACTGCAGAGAAGTGCACCTCCACCCGTGGCAGTAATAGTGTCATACTCTACCCACTGTGCTGCACATTAGGCAGCCATATCCTTGAAAAGTGTTATAACTTAGTTTGAGCTGGGAACCAAAAATCGGTTGTGACAAACTGGTTGGTTCCTACATGACACGAGTGCTAATGTGCTTTCATTAGCTAGGGCCCTGGGGATTTATTTTCTCATTTAGATCCAAACATTTGGATCCAAGCCTCTGGAAATTAAAAATTGAATAGAGAAGTATATCAGATACTACACTGAAGGCGGCCCCACGTCTGTGTTATTCAAGACTAAATGTACGTAGTTCCATCATGTCGTCATATTTAGGTCATCTCGTGTGAAACAATTTTTCATTAGAAGGTGTCCCATTTACCTCAATACACGCAAGCTTTGCTGAGATGGCCTATTTCATACGGTTTTGCCTGGTAATTAGCTCCATAGTTCATTCAGTGGTTTACATTCCTTAGAATAATAGTTTTTCAGCACAAACAGTCTAGTCAATAGTCCGTTCAATGACGCAAGTGTCCATGCATCATTAAACCGCAATGTAAACTGATTTGGGGGGATTTAAGGTAATATAACTGGAGAAATGGAATAAAATATTCATAATCATGTTTTCATTAGTGGACAACTATCTCGAAATGAAAAATCATTATGTTTTGTTTTGGGGTTTTTTGCCTTAGAATGAGACATTAATATCTCCAGAAGGAGCAGGTTGTCCCATTGTCTGCCATGCAACAACTCATAATGTAATTCTCCTTATCCATTTTTTTCACTTTCATAGAGGGTGAAAAGGTGCACTGTCGTCATCTACGATGGGTGTGGACCAGAGTTAACCATTCAAAAATTAATTTTTCTCTTCATCACACATCTCCTATGTGATTTATCACCCTTCATTATAACACTATCCTCTGTATTTTTCAGTGAAAAGCAGGTAATTTTCATTATTTGACTTACTGACAGTGCAGATGTTCATATAAGATGAGAGAAAGTTCAAGGGTTACATCGGAAAACATGAAACTGAAAGAAATGTCATTTGTCCAGCAAAATATGTAGTAGTAGTAGTAGTAGTAGTAGTGTAGTCTGATTTCAAGCACACAGAATCATCAGATAACAAAGAATCACACAACATGGTCAAACCAAATTTTTCTATGCTCAGAAAGGAGTGGGAAGAAGTATAACTTATTGACTCCCACCCCTTTTTACAAACTAATAATTAAATTAAATCTGCTTCCTTTGCTTTGTTAACACACTTTTTTTTCTGTAACACAAACCATTCACATACGCTTTTTGGTCACCTCCACATAATCAGATTTTTAATGTCATTAACAGAACATTAAAAACAAGAGTCTATTTATCAACCTACATGGGTTAAAGGACATGACGGTGTTTCTATGTTCACCACAGAACCTCTGAACATCCAAATAGGTCATACTGTATCTTTTGCCGGTGAAAAGCTGAGAAACTGCATTTTATCTGAATTATTTCAATATACTGATAGGATTAATGGTTCAAAAGTTATTAAACATTTTAGTTCAGTACCTACTTTTGGTTGCCCGATGATGTTTAGGTCTTTGAGGGTTAAAATCCCCTAAATCAGGGGTCGCCAACCTTGGTCCTTGAGAGCTACTATCCTGCATGTTTCAGATGTATCCCTCTTCCAACACAAGCCTAATTTAAATGATAAGCTTATCATCAAGCTCTGCAGAAGCCTGATAACGACCGTCAGGTGTGCTGGAAGAAGGACACATCTAAAACATGCAGGATACCGGCCCTCGAGGACCAGGATTGGTGACCCCCTGCCCTAAATTACAAAGCCCAGAGCAGGGGTGTCCAATCCTGGTCCTCGAGGGCCGGTATCCTGCATGTTTTAGATGATTCCCTCTTCCAACACACCTGATACAAATGATAAGCCTGTCATCAAGCTCTGCAGAAGCCTGATAACAACTGTCAGGTGTGCTAGAAGAGGGAAACACAGGTGTCAAACATGCGGCCCGTGGGCCAAAACCAGCCCGCCACAGGTTCCAATCCAGCCCGTGGGATGAATTTGCAAAGTGCAAGTTAGGTCATCAAACTCAAAAATAATATCATAATAACCTATAAATAATGACAACACCATTTTTTCTCTTTGATTTAGCGCAAAACACATTAAATTATGAAAATGTTTACATTTACAAACTATCCTTTAACAATAAAATATGAATAACCTGAACAAATATGAACAACCTGAAATGTCTGAAGTAAATTAAGTGCAATTTTAACAATATTCTGCCTGTTACTAAATGTTTTGTGCCTTTGTAGATCGGCTCTGTAATGCATATGTGTAAATGATAAGTTGAGACAGAATAGTGATCAAACTGTACTTATATTTCTTCACAAATTTCTTTTTTTTTCAGCTTATTCACATCCTTTTTGTTCAGATAGTTTATAAATGTAAATATTTGCATAACTGGATGTTATTTTTTGCACTAAAACAATTTGGAGTTGTCATTATTTATTGGCTATCATGCTATTATTTTACTGGTCCGGTCCACTTAAGATTAAATTGGGCTGAATGTGGCCCCCGGAAGAAAATGAGTTTGACACCCCAGGTCTAAAACATGCAGAACAGTAGATCTGGAGGACCAGGATTGGACACCTCTGGCTCTAATGAGGGTATTTCTCACTTTTTTTGCACATATTCCTGCCATGACGGGACGGTATAAGGGTGGGTGCATAGAGCTGGTTGCAGTCTGTTAGTTTACCACTAGATGGCACTAAAAAACACACACTGCACCTTTAAAGCAGCTCTTAATCACATCTAAAAGCATTAAATCAAATCTGACTTTGCAGACCGCTAAATTAGATGTATTTTCACCATCGCTATGATAACGACATAAGAGATTAACACTATCTGAAAAGCTGTCACACAGACCATATAGTCACACTCAGCATGAGACCATTTGATGCATCAGATGGATACATGATACCACTGAGCCGATTAGATGCCATCTAGTCGTCAGTTATTAAGCGAAAACAACTGTAAGGTACATTTGTGTATTTCATATGATCGTTTTAATAGTGAACAATGATAGTATACAGTGCAGATTTCCCTTATATGGTGCAGACTCTATTTGGAATAATCATAAAGTTGGGAAAACAGAAGGACAGCCCATTCTAAAAGTAAGGCATCATTCACAAAACTTTGGAAATATTCAGCAGGCCTGTCTAATTTCACCCACAAGAGCCCCTAAAAGGTTTTGGGCTCAGATCTCATCACAGCATGAGCCGCTCTCTCTCGATGAATCCATTTATAATTCGATTCTGTCCCAATTAATTCATCAGTTTCTCTCCACTCTAAATGGAATTAGGTCAAAGCCACTCATACAGAGCCAAGCCCCTGCTATGATTAAAAACCCTACGTTATATAGGTTATTCCTGATTCATCTACTAGCCCTATGAATTGGACTCCTGCGATATTGTTTATTCAACACTTTTTCCTCAGATTCAGGCTTCAGATGATACAGACATGGGTTATAGTGGGATCGACGTTATTATTGAGCCTTATTACACACAATTATACAACTACGCTTATGAAAATGAGTTGATATAGGATCTGATATGGCTCACACCTTCAGCTTTGTAGATCATGCTCTTTTGCAGCCCCCTTTTGGCAAAAACTAACCCTTCTTATAGTATATTCTGAAACAGGCGACCCCACATAGACTTGAGCTAAGCCAGTCCACCTCTGAAGTCCAATAAGAGCACCTTTGTGATGAACTGGAATACTGTAATATTCATTGAAGACACAGTTACATGCAAACATCTCAAGAGAGGGATCACAAAGTTGAGAAGGGTTTCTAGTCTTTGGTCTTTCCCCGTGACTGAACCAGGGCTCTGAGCATATTCCATTTCATGTCATAATGTAAAGTTATTTTATTCAATTTGGCAGCCCTTTATAGATTACTTTAATATTAAGTAAGTAGACCCCACACACACACACACACACACACACACACACTTTTTTTTTTTTTTGTGTGTATATGTGTATGTGAGTGCAGGTGTAGTGTTCTTGTTCTGAAACACATATATTAGATACTATATATGACTTTGTTATATTGTTATTCTAATTTCAATAAAAAGAGTAAAAAAAAGTTTCATATCTCATTTACACTTAAGCTCAATAAGAATTAGCACAGTATGGATGATGGAGAAGCATTAAACAGTATCAGTTCTGCACGTCACTACATGGCATTTTTAATAAGGTAGGAACCAGTCAGGGTATTAGTATTATTATTTATTTATTTTATTTATGCTTCTTTTATGGTGCGATAGAAAAGACTAAACAAAGGCATAACTATCCCCTAGATCACAGGTGTCAAACATGCGGCCCGGGGGCCAAATCTGACCCGCCAAAGGGTCCAGTCTGGTCCTTGGGATGAATTTATGAAATGCAAAAATAGATATTAGGAAATGAACAATCATTTTAGCTCAGGTTTCACATGCAGATCAATTCAGTCTCCAGTGGGTCAGACCAGTAAAATTCTATCATAATAATCTATAAATACTCACACCTCCACATTTTTCTCTTTGTAAATGTAAATATTGTAATTTATTTACACTAAAACAAAGTATAATTTCACAAAAAAAACGTGAATAACCTGAGCAAATGTGAAAAACCTGAAATGTCTTTAGAAAAATAACAATATTTAACAATATATTAACAATATTCTGCTTGATACTAAATGTTTTGTGTATTTGTAGATCCACTGTGATCTGTACATTATAATGAACATATGGAAATGATAAACTGAGGAAGAATATTGTTAAAATTACACTTATTCTTTCAGTTTGTTGAAGTTATTCACATTGTTTACAAGGACAGTTTGTAGATGTAAACATTTTCATTGTTTCATTTTACTTTTTTCACTGTAAAATATAGAGAAAAGTTCGGAGTTGACATTATTTATATATTATTATGTTATTATTTTTACTGGTCCGGCCCACTGCAGATCAAATGTAGCTGAATGTGGAACTGAACTAAAATAAGTTTGACACCCCAGCCCTAGATGGAGGCTCTGATAATTAGAAGGTGCTGATATTTAGTGATGAAGCGGGTTAAACCTTACGAGGCTGTGGCTGGCTCATCACTCTTTTTAATACCCAGATGTCCAGGTGAGGGTTACCCATTCTTTGCTCCACTCTTTCTTCCCTCATTTCCCTCTGGTTCTTCTCTCTTCCATCCATCCTCTCTCCTTTCTCTTCCTCCTCCTCTCCTTCTTCTCCTCTGTCACATCCCCTTCTGCAGGCCTCCCTTTTCTCTCTGGGGAGTGTGCTGCTCTTTTCAGAAAGTGATAGCTTTTCCTGCTCCCCTGTTCTCTCCCTCCCTCCTTCTTTCTAAGTAGGTGTTTCTCTGAATCTTGTCTTTGAACTATAGCAGTCGGTGTCTCCCTGTCTCTCTATCACCACTTTTTTTGTCGCCTCTCATTCAAAACTCATCATCTTCTCAATCGCTTCCCTCCCCCCCTTCTCCTCCTCCTCAACCACACTTTAACACTGCATTTTTTTTTTTTCTTTTGCTGTGATATTTCATTTTGCACGGTCACGATCTAAATGGTGACTTCCTTTCCTTTTGTCCCACACCCATATGAATGCAGCTTGCACTTAAATAAATAAATATAAGTGATGTGCGTGCTTACTATATGATCACAATTTGGACAGACGTGCATGAAATACATAATTATAAATGACACGTATGAGATTTTTAATGCTAAAAATAAAATCTGTGACTTTTGGACAAATGCAGTAATATCCCCGTGAATGTTATCTACAAGTGTACACATTTTTTTCTATTTCTGAACATGCATGATAAGCTCATCACATCACAGCTGGCAATTGCTAAGAGATACACAGCTCACGAATCATTTAAAAAACACATCCTACTGACGTGATTAAGTCATGTGTCTGCAGATAAAATACAGCCCACAGGTTCTGAAATAAGACTGTGAGATCAAAGTCTGGGGTGTATGCTCATTATGCAGCCTATAGGCTTCTGTACAGCAGTGGTGCTATTCAGATTGCACCCTAATTAAGACAGTGCCATCCTCAGTATAAACAGAGAAACACCATTGCAATCTCATTTTTTGGGGAAAACTATGATGCTATGAGTATTTTTTTAATCATCTATACGCTTGCAATATAGAGTTACTAACACCCCTTTCCATGTGGTGATAAAACATTTACTCACCTAACATCTACTGCATAAAAGCCACTCACATAAATTAATAAAAACCTTTAAAAAAAAAATCACTTATTTCCTTACGAGGGGTGCAAAACAGCATATTTTTGCCACCAGAAATGTCCAAAATCTATCATTAAAGGAATGTAAAGGGGGGGGTGGGAGACAGAGAAAACACCCACAGAGGATGGAGGGGGGTGTTGTTGGTGATGCATGAGGGAATAGTAAGAATGAATAAAAATGCGATATAATAGTATGTCAGATACCTTGGAAAATTCAGATTCATCCGACTGAATGTGAGGGTGAAGAGCTTCGTTTCCAGCCTCTCCAGCGGATTCCTACGGGTCCCTGTCCGCCTCAGGCAACTTCCTTGCGGAGCTCAGCAGTTTTTCCTCCCAAATATCAGTCCTCTTGGAGTCTAATGTGTTTTTTTTCCCCCCACACAAAACAGCAAACGGATTTAGATGAAATCAGAACCATCCGCAAACCGATCACATTGAGATGATCTGTAAAAAAAAAAAAATGTTAAAAAAAAAAAATTTTTTAAATGAAGAAAAAAAAAAAAGTGCTTCTTCGTGTCCAATGGAGGGTGAATTTTCAAATGATTGACCTCGCACTTGTTTTATAGGAGACAATAGCAGGAGGATGCGTGTGATGAAGTCGAAACCCAAGAATGGTCACAGAGAGAGAGAGAGAGAGAGAGAGAGAGAGAGAGAGAGAGAGAGAGAGAGAGAGAGCTGAGGAATTCATCATGGACGGAATGTGTCACTCATGATCAATAACGTCGCCAAAACCCACCTGATTTGTATCCATACTCCTCTCTTAGCTTTTCCGCACTTTGCGCATAAACACATCCAACAGTCCATCACCACCACCACCCCCTGCGAAAGTCCACTCGTGCAGCTCCACGGCACGGACGCGCGCACAGACTCCTGTAAAGATCCGGTTGTGGTGCTGAAATGGACAGCGCACGACTCCAGCAGCGAAATGAAGCGCAAATGACTCCCTAGGTGTGTGTGTGAGTGTGTGAGTGTGTGTGTGTGTGTGTGTGTGTGTATGTGTGTGTTTCTACCATACGCATCCAACCCTCTGGATCCGCCGGTACCAAATCATCGTCTAATTGCGCCAGTGTCGTCCTGCAGTGTCCACCTCTTCAATCAAGTTTATTACTGATCAATCGGATGTATAGATTCCACAACAGAGAGCTTTGGTTATCTGAACACATTAATAAGTCATCAAAATATGCTCACACAGGCGGTGCGCCACACGCTTAATTGCTTAAACTTCAATCCATTTTTACTGCGCCCATTGATTTGCCCCCCCACCCACCCCCTTCTTGTAAAACCATAGCGCCACGGCTCTTTGTGGTGAATGGAATTAAATAAATGAACCGCATCCCATCTGCTGTGTAATAACAATTTGATAAGCTGTGCGGACTGAGAAACCAGGCAATCGAAGCAGACCCCGGTGTTCTCTCATGTGAAAACGTGGAAGATGTGCGCAACATGTCCAATTTGTGGTTGTGGCTGATGCGGCGCAGTGAACGCACACGGAACAATGGCGCCATCTCGTGGTAGAAGGGGCGTCATTGCAACAGAGGAACAGCAGGTGGAGGTAAGGAAGGAAGGAAGGAAGGAAGGAAGGAAGGAAGTAAAGCCTTATTTATATAGCACTTTTAAAACCACATGTTACAAAGTGCTTCACATAAAGGGGAGATAGATCAAATCAAATCAAATCAAATTTTAAGCCAATTTACAGAAACCCAACAGAATCCTCCAGGAGTGTTGAGCCGCATTATGTAATAAATTTCCATTATGTAATAAAAGTTCAAAATGTTATAAGAATGTCACGTCATCTTTTAATAAAGCCGCATTATGTAATAAACTGACGCATTTTGTAATAAACTACCTCAGTGCATTATGTAGTAAATTTTTTCGCATTATGTAGTAAGTTACTACAATTTGAGAAATTTATTACAAAATGCACTTGACACATTTTTATTTTCAGGAAAATGTAATGTGCTAAATTAATCTTTAAACTGTGTGGTTAAAGTTCTGATTACATTTCCTGTAGCTCTTGTGACTAATTTCTTCTAAATTGCTCTGAAATTATATTAATTTGGATTGTTATTACATCATGAACCATGTTATTACATTTTTTTTTAAAATAAAAATGTGTCAAATACATTTTGTAATAAATTTCTCAAATTGTAATAACTTACTACATAATGTGAAAAAATTTACAATATAATGCGTTGACATAGTTTATTACAAAATGCTTCAGTTTATTACATAATGCGGCTTTATTACAAGATGACATGACATTCTTGTTACATTTTGAACTTTTATCACATAATGGGAATTTGTTACATAATGCGGCTCAACAAGGAGCAAACACTTCTGACTGGTGACAGCGGCGAGGAAAAACTTCCCTTTAAAAGCAGAAACCTTGAGCAGACCCAGACTCCTGAAGGATGGCCGTCTGCCTTGGCCAGTTGGGGTTAGAGCGAGAAAGTAAAGGAGGAGAAAAGAGAGAGCGATAGAGATAGAGAGAGACTGGGGGAGAGGGGGGAGGTAGGGGGAGATCCATGCACAGATAACTGAACTAGAACATGTATAGAACAGTATAATAAACACTATCGTAACTATACGGATAAGTGAGTGATGACGATAAAGGTGGAGAGAGGCAGGACCACAGCAGCAGGTCAGAGATAAAGGTGGAGAGAGGCAGGACCACAGCAGCAGGTCCGGAGATGATCTTAGGAAAACCTGTGAAGATTCAGGGAAAACCGGTGATGATCCCGGGAAAACCTGTGAGGTGATAAAGCACAGAGACTCCAGGGAAGAAGTCAAGTCAGTAACATGAATTCACTGGGGCGTAAACAAAAGAGATTTAATGAAATGCTCGTTTATAAAAGTGAGTTTTTAAGAGTCGCTTGAAGGTGTCTATAGAATCTGATGATCTGATGTAATGGGGATGATATTATTATACCAGAGGGTTGGGGCCAGAATTGCAAAAGCACAGTCACCTTTTGTTGAGAAGTTGGATGGATAGGAGGTTAATGTGTTAATGGATAGGAGTGGTCGTGATGGTGAGTAGGGAACTAGGAGGTCAGAAATGTAACTGGGGGGGGGGGGGTTGTGCAGAGCTTTAAAAGTAATTAGGAGTATTTTGAAGTGGATGTGGGATTTTATTGGTAGCCAATGTAGGGATGTGAGTACTGGAGTGATGTGGGACCGACAACTGGTGCGTGTAAACAACCTGGCGGCTGAATTTTGAACTAACTGTAGACGATTAAGGGAGGACCGGTTGAGGCAGATGAAGAGTGAGTTGCAATAGTCTAGGTGCTCAAGACTCATTTGACTTGTTTGTCTTGGTCTGTTTTTTGGTTACTGTGATGACGAAATTCTTTATTCCATCATCACATAATAATACAACCAGTGTAAACAACAACACTACAAACATTATAAACATTACCAACAGGTTAATGACTGAAAAGGTACAGGCAGAAGCAGAATGCTTATATTAATGCCTGTCCTACAGAACAAATTCAGCTACCCAGCATTCAGTATAGGAAAAAGAAAAAAAACCAACAATGCATACAACCAACCAAACAAGCAAAAAACATAAAAAGGTGAAAATAAACCAGAAAAATAGAAAACTTGATCCACCAAATTAATGGTAATTTAATGTAGAATCAAAAATAAATTATTTACTTATTACTTATTAGATCTTAATAATTGTATCCTTCAAAAATTGCCCTACGTACTGTGACAATTCTTCATAAAACTCAATAAAGATTTAACCCTTTCATGCATGAATTATGAGAATTTTAGTCAATATTTTTTTTCTTGAGTGATGCTTTTCCTCTTTGGGCATGAAAATAAACAATGCAATCAAATTTTTTTTTATGACCTTATTATTCTGGAGTCACAAAAATGTCCACTCAGCTGGACACTATGCGTTTATTTTTGAAACCCATCATCAGAGAGTGATATACTGTGTGAAAACGATGAAATAAGAACATTTTTAATGCCACTAATGCCACTTTCTCATATTTTAACATACTCTAATACTAGTTGTTACTCAATTCATGGAGATAATATGCAAAAAAAAAAACCCTTCTTGTTTAAGAAAACTGTTAATTACAGTCTTATTACAATTAGCAATTGATTTACACTAAAATATGTTACTGCAGATCAGGTTTATCAACAACAGCTAAGTTTCAGTAATGATTCGAATGTCAGTGTATGGGATGGTGCAAAAGTGTCCTCTGTGTCGGCTGATATGGAAGTAAAACGACAAAACCCATGAATTTATAAGAGAACAGCTGGAGAATAACTGTCCACTGTAGTGACCAGTATGCATGAAAGGGTTAAGTTACAAAAAAAAAAGAGTGAATTTGTTTGCTGGGATGCTTTGCTGAATGCAAATTCCGATAAATATCCAAATCGTACTGCAGTAGTTTACAGCCTGTGAGTTAAAGGAAAGCTTGGGTGGTATCTACAGGTTCTGCAGCTCTACTAAGACCCAAACAGCCACCCCTGACCAAAAACATCTACTCATCTAAAATGTTTAAAACCATCTGTGGCTCAGTTGGTAGAGTGGCTCGTCCAAAGGGTTGGCGGTTTGAATCCTGGCTCCAACTGTCCACATGTCAAAGTGTCCTTGGGCAAGACACTGAACCCTACATTGCTCCCAGTAGGGCCTGGCAGCACCTTGCATGGCAGCATCCGCCCACTGGTGTATGAATGGGTGAATGTAAGAATTAGAAAACGCTTTGGGCACCATGAAGGTGTAGAAAATGCGCTATATAAGTTCAGTCCATTTACCATCTGATAAAATCAAATGTTATTTATATAGCGCCAAATCATAACAAAAGTTATGTCATGACACTTTACATATCGAGCCATTCAAAACCAGACTTTCAAGCCAATTTACAGAAACCCAACAGAATCCTCCAGGAGCAAACGCTTGTGACTGGTGACAGTGGGAGGAAAAACTTCCCTTTAACAGGCACAAACCTGGATCCATTAATCCTATCAATACATGTAAATAATTGGTGTAAAATGCAGTTTGTTGTCTTTTCATGGTCATCAGATATGACCCATCTGGACGTTCAGAGGCTGCATAGTGAACGTGGAAACACCGTCATCTTCTACAACATTGATTCACCAGTAAAACCCATGGAGCTGGATCAATGACAGTGGATGAACACACTTGTTTTATGTTCATTTAATGATAGATTTTGCTGAAAGTCACTGTTTCTTCAGTTTTGTTTCTGATATAATAACCCTTAACTTTAGTCTGAGCTTGAATGAACATATTGTTGTTATTATATCGTTGATTGTATGCTTATGAACATGTTTTTATTTTTTTATTTTGTTAATGCTAGTTTGTACTTTGTGCAGCACTTTGGAGACTTTGTGTTGGTAAAATGTGCTATACAAATAAAAGTGGTGTAGTATGGTAACATCCGCATGATCAGTAAATTAAATATAGGAAAATATCTGATATTCACTGAAAAAACACAAAATACAGAGGATTTTGTCGTAATAAATTGTGATAAATCACTTAAGAAAAGTTAAATATAGAGAAACAAATATTTTGAGACTGCCACAAAAGTAACACTGGGTCTTTATGGGTTGAAGTGCAACAATATCTTTAGAACTCTATCTTTATCATTTTCTCAAACTACAGTTAAGACAATAAAATTAGTTTTAAACAAGCAGGACATTTAGTCAGTGCAAATGTGTTGGTTAAAAGACAATGCTTTTGATATTCTATGGTTTTTCCACTGTCAAACAATAATGAGAAAAAATAACTACTACTCAAAGGCATTGTTTTATACAAATATTACTCAAAATAAATCAAAGTGGAAGTCATTTTCAGATGTAGATTTGGTACATTTGCTTGCATTTGCCATTTATCTCCTACATATGTTCTATTAGCATAAGATACCCTGCACTCATTTCCATATTTGTGGGTCAGTTCGCACAGAAATACAGTCTCTTTTTGACGTCACCAAGATTAATCATTTTATTATTTTTTGAGACAGTGAAAGAGATGATGCATCACGCCTCAGGAAATAATGTAGGAGGGAAAAGTGAAAATAAAACATACAGTAAGTGAAAATGCTAATGGAAATCTCCTCTCTGCAAATGCGGTAAACAAACATGATTGATGGAAGTATATGACTCATAGCTGAGAACAATAATGAAGTCACGCAAACTCATCTCTGAGGTCTGTAGCAGTATATTTTTTATTTAAGTGGTTGGCTTTAACATTCGTGTCACATCTGAAAGGCTTCTCTAACTCAGGTTCTCTAGAAGGTGAGTTTCATAACATAGTACAACTGATGAGAAAAGTAATGAGTTACAAACAAAAACAAGTCTTAGGAATCTCCTGAGGTTCGATTCCTGTTCCAAACATGTCCTCCCTTAAAAGGAATGAGAATGAAAGTAAAAAGAGACAACTAATCATAGAACAACACAAACTTGCCTCAGTAGTAATCAGTGACAGAACTAGTCAGACATGTTTGAAGCATATGGTCAACCAACAGTTAAGTACAGTCAGTAACTATTGTGACTATTAGAACTATTATATATATACATGTTTCCAAGACCTTGTCACGCTCGTGTTTTCAGTTAGAAAAATAAAGTTTGGTCTTTTTTCAGTTTTTGTCCCATTTCATGGCTTTCTGTTTGAACATTATTAAGACATATCTACATTTGGTCTTTCTCAGTCCTTTCCTCTCCAACCGTCATGTGCTTGTGGCTCAAAGACTTCCTTCGGTGCTGTTGCTGTTGCTGTTGTCAAACTTACGCAGCTTGAAATTAGCAAGTACAGCAATTAGTCCAAATAACCATGATGGAAATTGCAAGATTTTAAGCAAAAAGGTCCCAAAGTTTGCTAACTGACCTCCCTGTTTTTTTTTTGGCTAATGGAGCAAAAAGTTTGATGTAAATGATACTAAATAAATGACAAGCGGACGGAGCTGAGATGAGTTGCCATCGTGACTCAGCTGCCGTCTTCAAACAACATGACAGCGGTTAATAATGTTCCACTGGACTGAAAACAAGGTGCTCCAGTTCTTGCTTTCCAATATCTGAAGCAGTACAGTCGGTATAATCCTATCGAAAAAGGTCTGCTCATTCTACAATTAAGTGTGCGTTCCTTTTTCTGCTGCTTACTGTAAATTCTATTCTCACACATTAGCAAAAATCATTCGACAGGTAAGGTGTAATAATAGAATTAATTTGAGAGTTGGAGTATTTCGCCTGTGGATGTTGATCCGAGTTGTTTTATTCCACAGTAATCATTATTCAAGACATTAGCATAAATCCGATTTGATTTAACATCTATTAAACTTAAGCATCTGTAAATGAGTTATAATTGTAATCACACTGGATTGTTTCACAGCTTCATAATTAGTACCATTTGTGAGGGCAAGTTGTCATTTTTTTCTCCCAAATGGCCACCTCATTTCATTTTAGAAGGCCCACGGTTGTACTCAAATCCAACAGAGCTAATGTTTTTCTGATATATGGTCTGTTTGCTCTTTTTAAAGCGGCAGGTAGTTAATGGAGGTAAACGGGGTATGGTCAAATAAAAGGAAACATCCTTAGTTCATTGCAATCCTGTCACCAGCACAAAAACAGAATAACAGGAAAAAGTGAAAAAGAAAACCAAGCACAATTATAAGTGACTTTCACTTAATTTTTACAGGGAAAAAGGAAAAATCTACTTTCCCTTTTCTGACCATACCCTGTAATTTATAAGCATTGGATTCGTTACAACGTCCAAGCTGTTGGGCCTATGTCAAATCGAGAGGCTATTTCACTATGAGACAGACGTAACAGGCTGCTCATTCAGACTATGTTAGAGTTAGGACGATCACAGCCACAGAGGTGAGGGTTACTTGTGTGAGTAACAGCTCTAAAGCAAACGTCTGACCCTCTGAAGCCACTTCTCTATTAAGAAAGCAGACCATGGGTGTTCCAATTACCAGAGTGGAACAAATCAGAAACATGAAGGGTAAAGTACAAAGTAGGGAATGAAAAAGTATTTTCTGCTCATGTAACATGTTGTTAAGAATGTTGTCTTGAATATATCCAGTTTTTGCACAATATATAAAGTCAGAATATTTGTTTTGTGCGATTTCGTAAGACTGCAAGGCTTACATTTTCTTCTTCAAGAAAAAAAAAATAAACAAAAATCAACAGGTTATTTCCAGTTCCTTTCCTGTGGAGCCCAAATCCAGTTGTGATTCCCTCCTTCATTCACACACACACATACATACAAACACATACACACACACATACAGTCTTCCTTCATCCTTTTCCTAAAGGTGGTTGACCAAATCAGTCTCTGTATATGGATCTAGATTTACAAACTGTAAGAAGTAAATACAGATATATACAGTCGCAGTGAATCCACCGTTCACCTCAGTCTGTTCATGGATAGCAGCGCCACCATCCAGCCAGATTGTGCGTCACATCTGGCCGGCGTCATATTGAAACTATACAAAACATCTTAGTCCAACAGTGCATTTGGTTCGTAAGCAAAAGGTTGAAAATCTTTTGCACGTTTCTCTTCCATCTCACTCCAGTGTTCCTTTGTTTGTTTCCTTCATCTCCTCTCTGTTTGCGTTCCATTTGTCCATTATTTTCCCAATTGAAAGCTTTGATTTTCTTCTTCATTGTTGGTGGCTCACTCGACCATTATCCCCAGTGGACTGCTGGCAGAGAAAGAAAAGAAAAGAGGATACAGATGATCAAGAAGAGAACAAAAGGAAGAACAGAAGAAAGAAAGTCAGAGGAAAGGTCATGAGAGAGGGGAGAAATTGTGACAATAGATTAATAAACAAGATGCAGAAAAGAAATAAACAGGAACATTTCCAATTAGAGGAGTGATAGAGTGTAGAGGAAAATCTCGAGGAGAGAAAGCACGGTTGTAAACATGCTGAGCGGTCAATTATGGCCTATAGAATGACTGTAGTTTCTCATCTCTGCCCCTTGGACACGTCTTCTAAAGAAAAACAAAATCACACATCCTAATGCCCTAAAGAAAACTCATATCACAAACCAAGTCACACAGTCACAAACTGTCTAAAGTAGAACCATTAAGTGGTCAGCAGAGAGCGAAAGAGAACAAGACAAAGGGAGGAAATTCAGTGAAAGGCAGAAAAGTTATACAATAAAAAGACAGTCGCAGACAAGGAGGAGACAAAGCTTGTGAATTCTTACATTATGTGCACCAGAGCAGGGTCTTGGAGCGTGTGTTGACACCTTTCCTCCTGTTGGCTGCTGCCGCGGCTGCATTACGATGGCTTCGTTTGTGAGATTCCAGGTACAACTAATTGAAAGAGAAGATGATATGCTGAATTCTTAAGCAATAACCTTTTGCAGAAAACACACTGCAAAAATCTAAATCTTACCAAGTGTATTTTTCTCATTTCTAGTCAAAATATCTCATCACACTTAAAATAAGACATAATCACCTAAAGAGGAACTTTTCAGTGAGATATAAGAACTTATTTTTAGACAATAGATCTGGAAAATCTTATTTCAAGAAATCTTACCAAGAACATTTTCACTTGTTCCATTGACAGATTTCTTTGCTTAATTCAAGATTTTTTTGCCAAATCTGCCAATGAAACAAGTGAAAATGATCTACGTAAGATTTCTTGAAATAAGATTTTCCAGATCTATTGTCTGAAGATAAGATCTTATATCTCACTAAAAAGTTACTCTTTAGGTGATTATGTCTTATTTTAAGTGTGATGAGATATTTTGACTAGAAATGAGAAAAATACACTTGGTAAGATTTAGATTTTTGCAGTGTAGATACAGTTATGTCCTTCCTTTTAGCTTCCTATTTAGATACTTTTACATCAGACTTTGCAGAATACAGATGAGAACACTTGGTCAGTTGTGGGAAGAATGTTTGGGTGGTAAATCGTTTTTTGTATTACTTTGTAGATATAGATCTGATCATGTTGGCTTTAAAGCAACAGTAGCCTGTAAATATTATCTCTCCACCATATTTTATGGCTGGAAAATGACCCTCCAGACTCATCATTTCCAGAGTTGCACTCCATTTTTGTTCCTTAACTGTCACTTTATTGAGGAAATGTGTCATCTGGAAACAGAAAAGCTTTATGGCAGTCATTTAAAATCCAATACCTTCTTGGCAAACGCCCGTCCACACTGGTCACAGGCGTGCAGAGAGAAATTCTTGGTCACTCTGACTTCAGTGGAGGATGAGCCAGTGCTGCTGCTTTCTGACTGGGTGTCGTGCCGCCGGGTGTGTGAGGTCTGGTTGCTGGGTGAGGTGGAGGAAGGGTTGCGTTGGTGTGTGTGTTTATCGCTGCGACGGGTCAGCGGGGGGCTGATGGGGCGATGCTGGTGGGTCTGCTGTCTCTCCTGTTTACGGGTGACGGGAGGGGACGGGGTGACCGGTGGCGATGAGAAGTCCTGCTGTTTCCGAGAGACGGCGGCAGGATGTGGTGCCGAGGAAGAGGACGCTGCCAAGGCGGTTGAGGCCGTTGTGGAGCACTCTTGCTTTCGAGTGATAGGGGGTGAAGGAGAGGAGGGGGCAGTTGAGGTGTGGCGCCCGTTCACTTCCTCCTTGACGCTGCCGCTTGCCCTCTTATTGGGGTTTGTGTTGTTGAGGACGACTTCAGCTAGCCGCTTCACTGCCCTGCTCTCCAGTTTGGGCATGATCTTTGCCAGGTATGCCGATGACTTCTTGTGAACCACAGTCACGTGTCGCAGGACGTCACGTTTGCGCCGTGACTCGTAGCGACAGAGAGGGCAGCGGTAGAACTTAATGAAGATGTCATTGCCGTCTGTGTGCAGCTCAATGTGCTTAGATAAGTTCTGACGGGAGCTGAACTGCCGCTTGCACAGCTTGCAGAAGAGCTGCTTGAAGTCGAAACCCACCGACAGTTTGTTCATTCTGACGCCCAAGCCTCCGCTGCTCACGTTTCCTCCACGTGAAGCAGATGACGATGGGGATGGCGCCACCTTTGGGCTTGATGGGGCCTCCTCCTCCTTCACCTTCATGGCGTTGTGTGGCGCAGAGACACCTTTACCTGTCCCAGTGCTGTCACTAGGAGATGGAGCTGGGCTACTGTCAATGTCCTCTTCATCGTCTTCATCCGATGGCTCCACTGCTTCCTCTTTCACTCGGACATTGTTGCTAGGGACAACGTTACTGCTGCTACTGCTGCTGCTGTTGGGAGTGACTGCTGCTGTTGTTGTTGCTGCTGTGGTTGTTGTTGTTGTGGTGGTAGTGGGGGTCGGGGTGTTGGTAGACCTGTTACTTTTGATGCTGTATATCTTGTGGACAATCCGCATATGCCTCTTTAGCATGAGCTGCAACACACATGAAACAAAAGTTAATACATTTGATTTGTGTATGCAGTATTAATTAGGCAATATTTTTTCTCTCTTGTTTTTCAGTGCGTTTGTCCAAATGTTAGAATATAATAAACAACTATGCCTCAGAGACAGAAGCTGACCCATTATGGGAAAAACCAACCTGAGAGCTGTAGTTCCTCTTGCACAGTGTGCAACGGCATGAGGCCAGGTTTGCCTGCGGAGCAGCTGGAATATGACTCTGAGGTTTGGGCTGGTTTTGATTTGAAGGCGTTGTTTTCGAACTCACAGGGGTGGACTTAGTGTTGTGACTGCGTGTTGGAGAGGCATTGTTACTCTTCTTGGGCGACGGGACCTCCAGAGAGAAGGGCTGGGCCGGCCGTGTGGCAATGCTGGGTGTAATGGTGTCCCTCCGCAGGCCGCGATGCACCTCATCAAAATGCCGGCGTACATTGGCTTTGGTAGCAAAGGTTTTGAGGCACACATGGCAGGATTTCCCCGTAGGTGTGCTGAGAGTCCTTTGCCGCCCTCCAGCAACAAAAGTAATTGTAATATGAATATTTGTTGACAGTGAATAATGAATGAAAACAAAAAAATAACAAATACATTTATGAGATAAACTTTAGTAAATCATATTTCTGCTGGAGTTGCGTCAGAGCAAAGGCAGCAAAAAGATGAAGCTGTTGGTGCATCCTAACTTTTAAATATAAATCCTTACCTTTCACCATGGAAAGAAGGCTTGTGGGAACGGTACGTGTCTCAGTGAACTTTCGAAGCTCCTCAAGTTTGGTCTGGTGCATTTTGCGGCAGTGACGCCTGATGCTGCGTCGTGAGTTAAAGTCCTGACCGCACAAACAGCAGGAGATGGTCACATCTTCAACCTATGTAGGAAAATGAGATCATTACCTTCAGGCAGCATGTAGAGTTAATTTGAGAATCTAAATGCACTTTAAACCTATATGGCTTTATTTCATATATACTCTCATGTAACCACACATATCTCCAACCATTGTAACTACGCAAGACAAAGGTATGACTAATCATTCTGAACAAGGTTTGTTTGCATTTCTTTAAACCAAGAATGACAGTGACTTTGGAAAGAATTGGAGGGAAACTTGATTTGGTACAACATTTACAGATAAGGGGCAGGTGGTAGTATAAAAAAAGGAACACACAAGAGAAAAAGTATGCAGAGCTTACTAGTACCCCCATCCAGTCACACAACACTTGGCCCCCTCCTGCTCAATGATACCCTGCCTACCCAGGGATTGATTTCGAGCCTTGATTTTCAATCTTCTTAAAAACTTTTCAAAAATGTTCAAAAAATGCAAAAATTGAGAGAAAGGCACATGCAAAGAACATATGTGTTAAATTTGAAAAGAATTGAGTGAGTAGAGTCCAGGAAATCAGTTGGACAAATTGTCTAAGTTGAAATTTTCAAACATTTGTAAAAAAAAAAAAAACAAAAACAAAAAACATCCAAAGATTGAAATTTAGCCAACAAACTGTGGATTGCACCTCTCCTAGTGATAAAGAACATGCGTGACAAATTTGAAAAGAATCGGATGAACGGTATTTGAGAAATGGGTTGGACAGAAAGGACCCCCACCCTCTGGGACAGGCAGGTGGGGGTATAATAAAACATAATAAAACTGCTTGATAGTTGTCTAGGGCAGACTTAAGCCTATGGACGACTTCCTCTGAGTCAAAGTTCTTCAGATTCACTGATCATCACTACTTTTTTAAGTAATCCTTCCTTAGATGCCCACACACCCCACTAGTGGATCCTTCATCTTCAGGCTGCGGTGGCTCTTCTTTGGCCTCTTCCTCGGGCTCCCATCTTCTCGGCCCCTGGTTGTGGCCTGGGCTGCTGTGGGCCTCTGGTCCTCCGGGATGGTTCAGTTGGTTGTTGTCCACATTCTCCACTGCTTCTCCTTCCCATGCTACTGGACTCTCTCTGGCACTGTGACGAACAATGACAAATGCAGTTACATCAAAGCAGAAAAAGCGGGAAATGATGAATACAAAAGGGTAAGTCATTATCATCTATACTGTGCTGACAGTAGTAGTTAACTTACCTGGGTGTGTGTGATGGATATCTAGACAGCTCCTCCTCTGTGGTGATGTACTGAAACACCGCCTTGGTGGTGGTCTGAATGGGTTCCAGTCGGACCACGTAGTCTGGCCGGTCAACTCTGGGATATATGGCATCCAGCAAGTCCTTAATAGCAACACTCTGTTTGTCATCACCCGGTGAGCCTAGAATGAAGAAACACACCCCAAAAAGTCATCATGTGACAAATGGCAGTTGGCAGGGGGAGAGATTATGCCATTAAAACATGACTGAACTCTAAATGTGTCATGTGCATCAATGTGTCACCTCAGAGTGGTTGGTCACCACGTCCCTTCAGTGTTATTTGTACTTCTGAATAAAACCCTCAAAATCAGTGAAATGGAAAAAAAACCTTAATACAGTTAGACTGTGGGTAGATTTGTGTTAATACATTTATGCATTAAACATATGAGCACCTAGGCTTAAAGACCATTTTCTTCTTCAGTTTATTCATCCACATGGAATACCCTTTTGTACAGAATAAAATCTCTCTAATGTGAAAATTTGTCTTTTACCAAATCCATGAATTTCTTTAATATGTGAAATAAAGAGGAGAATGAGGAAGATCTATTAAATTCATTTAGTTTAACAAGAGACCACAAATCATGGCAGTACCAATGGAAACTCTATCGGTCTGCTGTCAGGGAGGGATGGTGAAAAACTGAGTGTTTCAAAGGAGCAAAATTTTGTTTATGCAGTTACTACACAATTAATACTGAAAGTGTCAATGATGAAAAACAGACACCAATTACGCCATCTATCAAAATAACACATTCAGCCATTGATAATGAACTCTTGAGTGAGAAAAATTAAGTTGCTTTTGTACGGAACATCTTAATTAAGACTACAGGCAGATGAAAAAGGGAGTGTGATGAATCAAACCTAATTTTTTACAGCAGCAATCATTACAGTGGATAAAACTGACCAAATACAATTGACCTTTTGTGTTGACATTGATTTCTTTTTTGCGGGGAGCGTGAGATAGGAAGGGAAAGGACTGACGAGGTACAAGGAAAGACGTCATCTGCTTCTACCACATAAAACAACTCAAACAGCAAACAAAAGAGATTCACAGGCGTACCGTAGATTAAAAGGAGTAGGTAAAACACAATACTGTAAGATCAATGTCAGTTTTCCAACTGATATGAGAAAAGAGCAGAGGAAGCTGTTGATGTGATGATGGGAAATGACTGATAGATGTAACATGTTACAATGAGAATGTGTGTATGAAAACGTGAAAGAGGGCTGTGTAAAGGCGGAGGAGATAAGGGGAGAATAATAGGAAGGAGACAGATGATACCAAAAAGAGAAAATAAAACTTGGAGCACTACACAAAGTGAAAGCACAATGGGGAGAACTCTTAGCAGTACAGAAGTAATCGATCCTTTTGTGCAGAGAAAATGTGTGTAGGAGTATATCTACATGGCGTTCAATTTAATTTTATAATCTCCGATGGATATTTGTGGCACGATTCTTTTATGTGTGTATAAATATTTGTGTCTGATGCGGTGAAACTGACCGTCTGATTCAGGCAGGCGAGATAAGCAGTAGTACTCTTTATGTGTGATGAGGTTGGGAAGGCCTCTGAACAGACTGCGGCAGAGTTTACATTCGAAGATGGTGTCCACCTCCTTTAGCAGCATATGCTTCAGCTGGCTGGTGCCTGTGAGTCCAAGAACAGCAGTGAGTACATTCACTGATAACCGGTTGAACAAAGCACATTATAAAAACTACAATTTGTTTTACATGTAAAAGTCTGAGTGATAATATCTTGCTAAAAATTTTAAATTACTTTGTAATGTACATAATTTCACATATGCTTGTAATGTACCATCAGACAAGACAAAGAGGGTAAGGAGAGTTTATAAGTAAAAAGAAGACATACTTAATTGCTTCCTGTGAAAAAAACCTCTGGGGTATTTTTTTTTTTTTTTTACCTCATTCTATTATAAATCTTTCTTGAAATTGTAGGTGTTTTTGGAATAGGTACTGCTTTTGCATCATTGCTATTATTTACATTTTTACCCTTGTCAAATATGACTCAATCTCAGTTTTGTATGTATGGAACTACTCAGTTATGTGACTCATTTGTACACCACAGGACCTACTGAGTCTGTTGTAATAATCTGTTAAATGTTTAATTCACATGTACCTCATGTGTTTGCACACACATGCCTTAATGCAAAACTATTATGGTGCCTCACACAGATGTTATTATTTACACAACTTTGTCACAACCACAACAATTTCTCTCTCACTTTAATAAACACAAAGCATTATGTTCTGTCCCCATTTTCTTTCCTTTTTTTAGAATCATCCTTTGCCAGTAGCTGGGTTTAGATGTACTGATTGTATATTTTGTCATGGACAGAAGAGAGGATAATTGAAATGACCCACATCATCACAGTCCTGCATAGAAGTCAAACAAATCTGTGAAAGTCTCAACCCTCAGCAAGCTGTGTTGACATGCACAACTGACCCATGTTGTAATGCGGTAAACTGGAGAAAAAGATGCCTTTGTGAAAGATGTGTTACATGCTTCTCTCTGTCGCACAAAAACCAACTACACTTCGCTCTGAACTGTTCTCCTCAGCCTTTTTATCAGAAGTGTAATAATGGTTTGGCTGCGTTAAGCTACTGTTTCTGCACACCTAAAACCTTCATTATATTTACTACTGCATTGAAGCTTTTGCTAAGACCAAAAATAAACTCTTTTAATCAGATCTAAATCTAGACAGTTCTCTACACTTCTGTTGGTGGCTCAGTTTGAAATATGCAAGTGAGCAGATAAAGAAAAGATGCCGCCTCCACAGAACAATGCAAACAGTCGAATCCTGAAATGCAAACAAAGAAACCAAGTGTATGGAAGATGAAATAAAAAGATTAATGAAGGAAAAGCTGGACTAACCTGATCGGAAGCATTCGATTATTTGCTGAATCCCGGACTTTGAGGTCTGCAGAGGCTGCTGAAGCAGAGGTGGATCACCAGGCTCCACACAATAACCTACAGGGAAAAAAAAAATTGGGTTTTTTTGTTAAAATGAACATATTATAACATCAAATTATTACAGTCTTTGACAAATGCACCATCGCCTTGTAATTCTGGGGATCTGTAAGACAGAGAGTAAGGCTGCATGATTAATCAACTTTAAATCGGAATCAGATTATTTAATTAGGAGGGTAATCATTAAATCGAACTTCGTCTTTCTCGTGTCGCCGGGCCGTGCACCTGCGGGCTACCGTAGGCTCCTCCTCCTAACTGTGAGAGCCGTCTCCACAGTCTTTGGTCTCCACACACCAGTACAAAAATGGCATTTGCCAAGGAAAGTGAGACGTTAATGGCTGTAACTAGCAAGAGCAAGTCGGTTATGTGGAATTGGTACGGCTTCGAAGTTTCCGATGAAGACCAAACCATTCCTCACTGCAAACTCTGCCTGAAGGAGGTATCAGTCAAAGACAGCAGCACAACCAACTTATTTCAGCACCTCAAACATCATCACATGCCAGAGTGGGAGCAGTGCATTGCATTACAGCAGGGGTGTCAAACTCCAGTCCTCGAGGGCCGGTGTCCTGCATGTTTTGGATGTTTCCCTCTTCCATCACACCTGGAAGCCATTACATCATTATCAGGCTTCTGCAGAGCTTGATGATGAGCTGATCATTAATTGAACCAGGTGTGCTGGAAGAGGGAAACATCTCAAACAGGGGTGCCCAATCCTGGTCCTCGAGAGCTACTATCCTGCATGTTTTAGATGTATCCCTCTTCCAACACACCTGATTCAAATGATCAGCCTATCATCAAGCTCTGCAGAAGCCTGGTAATGACCGTCAGGTGTGCTGAGAGAGGGAAACATCTAAAACATGAAGGATAGTAGATCTCGAGGGCCAGGATCGGGCACCCCTGATCTAAAACATGCGGGACACCGGCCCCTGAGGACTGGAGTTTGACACCAGTGCATTACAGGCTGTATACGAAAACGGCATGCCAACATGCCGACTTCTGTTGTCTTTTGTAGTTTTACCCAAAAACCAAAATAAAAAAAAAAAAAGGGGGATTTTATTTTTGGCCAAAATCGCGCAGCCCTAACAGAGAGTATACTAGGGTGTGCTTACAAGGTACACGCAATCTGAGTCAGATAATCAGGCCTAGAGTTGAGAGCCATCATACCTCATGCCAGTTTTTATTTGTGCAGAGAACACTTGACCTTAGACACACCAGCGGTCTGAAATAACACATACACCTGGATGTCTACAAGAAAACATGCAAACACCAGTCTATTCCACATTTGAAAATACTTTAATATGTAAACATATGGAATGAAGACGTTCAAATGTGAATGAAACCCTAGTTTTAGTATTAGACCTGTCAGGGATGCTTGTCTACAGGCTTTGAGAACTTGTGTTAATACAGGGATGCTGATGCCACTCTGACATTTTCTGCTTCATCTAAAAATTGTCAGAAGCATTTTGGTGCAGCCTGGGTGTCACATCAAGAGGAAATTGTACTCAGACTTGTTGTGCATTAGAAAAAAAAATGTTTTCTGTGACTCAACCCTGATCACCTGTGAGTGCACTGTCATCCTGAAAACAACAAATAAAACTGTGAGGGGGTTCTTGTTTTCATTTACTGACCTGTTCTTAGTATATATACATGAGGGCAACAGCACTTAACTGTTCGACAATAACTTATTCTACTCAACAAGAGCAGTAGGTATATGTGGAAAAATAAAATATGTGTAAGTCAGCCTGGGTAACATGGCTAAAAATGTTATAATAAAATTTCATCTCAGTCAGTGTCATTGCACATCACAATAAAACACACACACAAAAAGGTATATTAGATCTTTTCATGTTAAAGGCTAGACTGAAAGAAATTTTAATTATAAAAAGACTGCTCACCATATTTTGATGTTGAATATTTTTGAGTAAAATTAAGTACAAAACCAAAATACTGAAACATTTTGTTAGTGTTTTACCTGTGAAAATAAAGCAAAAAGAAAAAAAAGTCAATTTCAATAATGATCTTTATAAATGAATTCCGTTGGCCAGCCCTATGTATTAGTTATACATGTGCAATATGCAGAAGTTAAATCAGAAGTATTTATTTTAACATTAATATCCCAGTGAGATTCATTTAATAAGCAAAAGTTGATGTGTTTTCTTAAAAAACACACAAACAGAGCCCATTTCTTTAGTATTATTGAAACACAAAGAGTCTAAGGGCTGTTTTTTTTTTACTTATTGATCTCTTTGCCCTACAAATTTGGTTTTAGTTTATATAAAACACTGACAATAAACCAGCAGGAGTGTGACTCTGGTTCCTGCATTATTGATGAAATGACTGTTGAGCTGTGGCCCACAAAAGAGAAATCTACTGAGATTGTGTGAGGATAAGTGCCCACACAACCAGAATTCATGCATTTTCAGATGTTTATTTCCTTTCACGCAGATACAATCTTAACATTTCACAGAGACAGGTAGACATAAATAGATTGCAAACCAATTACACTATGCCACTAGCAATGCTTATAGTACTTCATTCCCGCATTATATTGAGATTAGAGAAGCAGACAGGAAGAACGTGAATGCAAACAAATATGAATACAACAACATATAAAACAGTGTCAAGTGTCCAGCTGTGATTAATATCCACAGCTTCTTCTGTTCTGCCAAGCATGCACTTCAATTACAGTACATAAATTAGCTAAGATTCACTGTTCAGTCAGAAGATGATGCTGAAATGCGTTACATTATGGCAAATCATATTTAGCAACCACACTTGAGTTTAGATCTGTTGTTTTACAAATAAGACTAGAAACATAGATCCTGCATATATACACTTAAACACACACATTCAAATTGATAAAGTATGATAATCAGTGCATAGTGTGTTTATGTGGGGTAGGTACGTGAGACAGACAGAAGGAAATAAGACACAATGACCACCAGACAGATGGACACACCCAGAGAGCCATGGACAGAAAGGAAACTAAAAATGTGAATGACAACTGTGTGAGAGGTTTTGACACATAGAGAGGGATGCAGATTATGTATTAATGTGTGACAGGGTGGGTTTTCCTCCTCCCCATCCCCCTACAACTTTCCTAGGCAAACTGCTATAATCCCAGCGGGGCAGGTCACAACCCCCGACCTCCACACCCCTTCAGAGAGACGGTCCAAGATCGACCAATCAGAAACGCCAGTTACCAAAAAAAGCTTCCTTTTACTCTGAGCAATGTAACTCTTTTTTTTTTACAGCTTCAAAATGCTAAATCAAACATAGAAACTGTCTTTTCTTCTGCAAAGGTGAGAAAGGAAAAGGAGCAGAGATAATGAGGGACTATTTAGTTTGTAATTCCTCAAAACAGCAGTTATATTAAAGCTAGTAAAATAGATTAAGTTGTATGAATTGTTGACACTGTAGACTAGCTGGAGGTACACACTAGTCACTTTTCCATCAGACATCTGTGCAAAACTTTACCAATATTTACTAAACGTTGAAAAAACAGAAGTGCACAATGTCGAATTTTCCATTAAATCACAAATGCAATGATTTGTTTATTTATTATTGCGTGATGACATGAGAAGTCATTCCATAAACATGGCGACGAACGTAAATATGTTGATTTACAGACATACTCATTATTATTACTAATTACCCCTCTGTCCCATCCTAACTTAAAAAAAATTATTCAGTTTCCTGGTGTGTCCACACATCCCGCGCCATGTTTCTTTTAAAACTCTTCTTCCCTTGTTGTAACGTCCGTCAACGTCCATTTTTTTTTTTTAATTCACAGGACTCTAGTTAAGGAAAAAGGTCTTTCCGTTGCAGTTTTGCATGATATACCGTTTGCGGTATCCCTGAAAAACCACCTCTCGGCAGTGCAAAAACTTTTTGGGCAAAATTGTCATTTTTCCAGTAGGTAAAATTTTATGCACAAGTTATATATTTGTATATATATTTGAGGGTCAATGGAAAAGCGACTACTGTTGTCATCAATACACACACCAGAATTCTTTATGCTTGCATTCTATCTGTAAGAACACCAATTCTATTTTATTCAAAGAAAATTACTACATTTCTTTCTCCCGTGTTACCCAGGGGGTTGGCAGATATTTTTAGCCTGTAGGTAGAAGAATGACAGCACCAAAAGCTGTTGGGAAAGAAAATGAATACCCACCTGTATTGTGCCCTTTGCTTCTAGCGCTGGACTGCAGAAGCTGATCCTCCGTCTGGCAGCTCTGGTCCCTAGTCTCAGCGGCTATGTTTCTGTGAGTCCCAGGTTCAGGCAGTAAAGGGGGAATGGGCCTCCATAGAGACCTGATATGAGACTGGTGCTGGTAGGCAGGATCTTCCCTATCCTGGATGTCCATTGCTGTGTCATTTTCATCACAGTTCTCTGATAGAGTCTGAAGTAGGGCTTGACCAGTGGACAGGTCTTGGGGCTGTACCCTTGGTGAATGCTGCGTGTCCAATTGGCCTTCTTCCATCTCTGTCTGACCACCACTCTGTGAGATCAAAGACAGTAAATTGTGAAAAAAAAAAAGTTAGAAGATCCAGATAACTAAAGCTATTATGTGTATGACATTTTTAGAGGTTTATAGTTGATTACAAACTATTAAAAATAATACAGTTTAGTTTTTAGCTCAGTCATTTCATCATTCTTGGGTCAATTAAGTGGTGAGCAGTTGTGGCGGTATGTACTGCAAATTATACACACTGCACACATTTTAAAATATGCTGTAGTGTTTGTATGCACGTGTCACTGTCATGTCTCCTGAGCATCCGTAGGTTTTACGGAGGACATTAACCTTGTTCCACAGTCATCCTTCAGCATAAGTGACTCTACACCAGCCCCTCCATGTGCACATTAATCGCATGTGTGACTATGTCTCTTTGACCAGGCCTCCTTTCTTCCAAAGTCCCCGATCCTTTCTTCTCTCTCAACCACCAATTTATCCTAATCTTCTGTCCCTGTATGTCTCTCTCACTCTTTGTGTCCCCACTGCCCTTGAAGAGGGATAAATGACTCCACTATTCAGGCACATCACCACGGGACAAGTGGCCCACTTGGACACGTATCACCTCCATACACACACATACACACACACACACACACACACACACACACACACACACATTTATTTCACCAGCCCAGTGAAGACACTCATTGACAGATTTCATTTGTAAACCTTTTACCCCAACCTTAACAATCACAAGTGAATCCCTAACCTTACACCCAAAGCCCTCAGAAGGTGGACTCTACCTGTGGGCACCTCAAACCCCCCACCACCACCACCACCAGTAGTCACTATGGATCAGTGTGCATTCAGGTCAAACTTCCCACCAGGACAAAATAACATGGAACCTGTACATGCATACTTAATAATATGCAATCCAATGTATGTATGTTCAGTGGAATCGCTATACACGTACGTATTACCAGCACATGGGACAGCTTTATCTAAAATGGTGGGTCATACATACCCTGTAGCAAAGAGCGAGGAAATGGGAAAACTAAAAATAAAAAGGAATTTATTCATGACAGACCCAGACACATACACAAAAAGAAAAGTCGGCGGGCACTACCATTCAGCTTAGCACATAAATTTTCCAGTCATTCAAACAATCAGCTATTCCAAAAATATTTTTGTACGCCATTTAGCAACAGGGGGCACAAGGTGGACTGATTGGAGTATGTGAAAAAGCTGTGAATCACTTAGAGCAACAAGGTGAATGAGCTAAACACTAAATTAAAACAGGTGGATGATATTACAAATTATTTAACATAATTTACTGTTTCTACATTTCTACAGACTGGTATAGCTGAGTACGATCTACTTTTTTATTTATTTATTTATTTATTTTTCATTAAGTGATGCAATACATAAAAAAACATATGAAAGACATGACAACAAATAAGACAAAACAAAAACACATACTAACTACATATTCATCATTATACATTGGTGTGTGTGCATGTGTGTGAGGGAAAAAAAAAATGAAAGAAAAGACAAAGAAATTGGTAACAACAACAAATGATAATTAACAAAAAAAGAGAAGAAAAAGGGAAAAAAATCAATAGTAATAACAATAGTGATGATATTAACAAAAATCATACTGATGTAGATTTTATTCATATACTACTTTGACATTAACCTCCTAAGACCCAGCTATGGGTTTTCTGTCCATGTTTGTGGGCAAGAGTTTCATAGCTTCATACAAAAAACAAACAAACAACAAAAAAAAAAACACTGTCCATTACAAAGGACATTCCATAAAAATGTTAAAAAATTTATCTGAAAAAAGTGTTGCATCATGATGTTTCCAAAATTGGCAATTATTTAATTAAAAAAAAAGCAAAACTCGTAATTTCCTGGGTCTCAGGAGGTTAAAGTATAAAGAATAACTTGCCAAAAAAAAGGTTTATCTCCTAGAATATCAGTATGGGATATACTTATTTAGTGTAGAGCTAAACCTTTGTTAAATAGCTTTCATTTTATTGTCATGTGTCAACCACATATATATATATATATATATATATATATATATATATATATATATATATATATATACACACACATACATATACATATATATATATATATATATATATATATATATATATATATATATACATATATACATATATACACACACACACACACACACACATATATATATATATATATATATATATATATATATATATATATATATATATATATATATATATATATGTGTGTGTTTTTAAGACATGCTCTCAGTTTACTCCAGGTGTTAGACCAGGCCAAAATGACCCTATGCTGATGTGAAAATTGTCTGATAAAGTGAGATAAAAATAAATGGTGATCTAATAAAGTCTAAAGTGGGATAAATACTAGTCAGCTTAGCATCAAGTAAGAGGCTCACAACCAGAGACAAAAGTAAAGAAGTTAAACTGGACATCCAGACTTTGTTGTGTTATGATGTTCAGTACCTGTCTGCGGGGACAGAGAGAGCTCTTCCTCCCACTTGACTTCTGGGCCTTCACCATGCTGCCAAGCCTGGCCTGCTGCAGCACACGTTCACTACCAGCACACCTGTAACCTGCAACAACACCCCACGTAAGCCAAGGACTACACTGAATGAAGCATCACTGGACTCGACTGGATACATTTAAAACATCTGCACTACAGCTGAACACATTCAAAGCCTACCTGCTGCATTAGTGACACACAAACATTTAAGCAGAAAAGGAAAATGTAGTGATTACGATGTGTAGCAACAGAAAACTACCCACGTTCTGCTATTCTGAACTTTTAAAAGCAATGCAAACATTATGACATGTATTTTCAAGAACAATGAAAGCATTTTACGCAGCAGGAATGGAATAAAAAAAATCAAAAAAACTAAAGTAACTACAGTAATTTAACAGGATTACCACTGCAAATCATGAGTGTCCTGGCAAGCTGATTATCAAATTTATGTATTGCTTATTGCTAGAATTTTTAGTTTAATACAGTAGTACACTGGGACTCCAACAAAGGCAATAACATGACTTTACATTTAAAAAAAAACATACAAAGAACAATATAATTCTATCTCTGGTCACAACATGAACGCCCAGAACACAATTCTGTCCCATCATTTACATTAAAGCATATACGACCCACAACAGCTTTCAGACATAATGGCTTCATGTCTTAACTGGCTGCTGAGTATTTAGCAAACAGAAGGCAACACACAGAAATTAATATTTGTACATGACAGTAATGGTTTTAATGCACATTTCCCACAACATTAATTTGGCTGTTATTCAAATTATTGGTGTGGAGAAAAAAAACTCACGTTATTAGCCCCATTACTGTGTTAAGAACACTGTGAGCATTTAAAGTCAACGTGCTTCTTTCCTCACACTGTAACATCTAGATACTATTCTATGTGGATCTGCACAAAAAAATTATTTTTATTAAGAGGTTTGGTGCAAATTGCACTGTTGTAGATAACATATACAGGCTGCTACAAAAAACTGGGATCTAAAATTAATGCTTATACACCTCCTTTTCATAAAGATGTTGAAAAGATAAAAAGGACAAAGCAGTGTGTGTGAGAATGAATATTTTTACTACTTAGTTTGCTTTTTTCCAGCCAATTAAACTGGAAACTTTGTGCAAAGGGATACTGCTTTAAAAGAAGGAGGAATGTCTCAATTTTAACAGAACAATACATTCTTGCTAACAGAAGCTTTAAAAAGAAAAGAAAAACAAATCATGCTACATACACAAATGGGAACACATGACAACTGAGAAACCAACAACTGAACCAACCTAACAGACGAGGATGCTTCCATACACACGTACATGGCAAGGTGTAATAGACAAATGACACTCAGTCACACTCAGTGTCATGTAGAAATGCAATGAACAGGCCCTGTTGATTCTCAAATTGGATCAAGATGGCATGAAGAAAACATCAAAATGACTTTTATTGGACCAGTCTACATTTGGGTCTTTGGAAAAGACACCAGTAAATAGGGATGGAAACTGTAGTGAAGGGTGCATATTTGAGAAAAGCAATGCTTGTGTATTAGTGTGATATGTAAGGAAATATAGACGGGCTCTTCCTCAGGTGACTGAGAATGTCAATGAAGGACATGATTAGACTCTGTCAGCAAGAACAGTCTGCTGACAGGTTTATACAGAGGGATATTATTGTAGAGTTGCAGTGCATAAACTCCACATTACAAAGATGGATTCACATTTGAGAGTTTACGGTGCAAGGACCTGTCATACTGATCTGTAGAGATGTGGAAAAAAAGAGAGGTGGTAAGATGAGTCATCCTTCCCCATATTCTTGACAAGTGGGCGAGTGCATATGTGGCATACACCAAGAGAACAGCGTAAATGCTGGACCTTGGAACCCCTCACTGTGGGAGGCGATCTAGTGGCTGTGACGCCACAGAGGTATTTCGTGGGCATGTTTGGGGTCACCCTGTCTGCTGAGAGGGTTAGGGTTAGGAGGTGGAAATCTACAAATCAATTCACAACAGTTATTCTGTTTATTTTTTTTCAGGATGACAATTCAGCCTCGCTGAATGGTTTGATTAGTATGAAAATGATGTCAATCATATGCTGTGGTCTTCACTGCCACTAAATCTCAGCACAGCTGAACACTTCAATCTCAGAGGTGTTCATGTATAAAGCAGATTTCACAGATTTGTAGAGTCAGTACCAATGAACGATGGAGGTTTCCTGGAGGCACAACACCTAAGACGCTTCATATCTTAATGTTTGTTTTCTTCTCTGATAATTTGTCCCCTGTCTGTATGTAAAAGCTATTATTTAGCAAACATCTTCATCTGGTGCTGCCCTCTAGTGGTAGTCTGTGTTTAAACAGGTGGGTCTGTGGACCTGACACCACACCTGCTCTTACATACACAGAACACACAATAATATCCTTTAGCAATTTGGAAACAACTCATCCAGGCTGTACCCCAATTTCATCCATAAGCAGCTGGAATAAGCTCCAACAACCCCCACAACCCCAGTGAGGATAAAGCGGGTTCAGAAGATAAATAAATGAATGAATGAATCTGGGAACGACATAGTACTAGTAGTGTTCCAGACTCATGGGCATTTCATTCGAGCAGATAACTGAATAGAATATGATAAATAACGTTGTGTAAATTAAATTAAAACACTTCTCTTGAATTTAAACCTTCAACGGAAGGTAAGGATGTCAGATGCTTAAATAATACAGCTGATGTGAAATGCAAAAGGACATGCCCTCATGTGTAGGTTTGTAGTTTCACTGAAACCTCAGCAGAGGGAGACAGAGCTTTGGTTTATAGTGTCAGACTTCTTTCAAAAGTTTTGATGCCGGGTGTCATCACCTAAACAAAGACATAGAGTGGAAATCTGCACAACATTTGACCACTGAGGGGCTGTCCCAGTGCAAGAGAGACCAAACACTGGCCATAATGTCACAACAGTTATAAGCAGACAAAAGATGATTACATCTCAAGACAAGAATTTCCATGTATCTGACAAGAAACCACTGTGTGCACCAAATGACAAAGGGACAGATTGGTCTAGTACACAGGTGTCAAACATACAGCCTGTGGGCCAAAACCAGCCCACCAAAGGTTCAAATCTGGACTGCAGGATGAAATTGTGCAAAAAGTGACACTGAAGATATTAACAGTCAAGTGTGTCAAATTCATTTTAGTTCCAAATTCCAACAATATTATGTCTGTTACTAAATGTTTTGAGCCTTTGTAGATCCACTGTGATCTACATATAATGCACATAGGGATGTAACGATTACTGGTATAATGATAAACTGTGGTAAAATTGCCAACAGTTAGTATTACTGTTTAAATTCTAATTATCATGATAACCATGTTTGATTGCCGCATTTTTCCAGAGAAAACGCCTATGTAAAAATCTGCTTTTATGTCAAATATTTGAGTATAGTTTTAATTTATGACCATTTTAATTTTCTATACCTAATATTTGGACTTTTAAAGTCTTTGAAAAGGTTCGTTAAGCATCTGTGTGTTATTTATGCATTAAATTATATACATTTTTCAAATCAGATTGTATATTTATTGTGCGTTGTTTGGCCTTTTATTTTGATATAGTAGGTCAAAGTGAAAAAATAATAGGCAGATGAGATAGATGTAGTTGTGCTGAAAAATAAAAATACCAAACATGGGTATAGTAAACATTTGTTTATATAGTATATAAAGGCAAAATCAAAAGTACTGAAAAATGGCCAAAATAAGATCAGACCACTAAGGGTTAATACTTGAATGTTTCTGCCAACAGAAAGTGCATTGTGCCAATTATTTTATTTGGGTTTTTTTGTTGTTTTTGTTTTTTTTACAACTTGGTTTAATTATTTCAGTGTGTGTATATAAGTACTTTTTAAACATTTTGAGCACAATTTCAACAAAACCGCGATAATAATGATAACCGTGATAGTTTTGGTCACAATAACAGTGATATGAAATTTTCATATTGTTACATCCCTAAATGCACATGTATAAATGATAAGTTAAGGAATAATATTAAAATTGCACCGGTTATTTAGGTTTTTCACATTTTTGTGAAAGGGTAGTTTGTAAATGTAAAAACTTTCAGAATTTAATTTAACTTTTTTGCACTTAAACATAGAGAAAAAAAATGGAGTTCTCATTGTTTATAGGTTATCATGCTATTATTTTACTAGTCCGGCCCACTTCAGATCAAATTGGGCTGTATATTGGCCCCTGAACTCAAATGAGTTTGACACCCCAGGTATAATAGATTGAAAAAGGAAATTGGATCTTTTGCAGTGTGACAGCTGTATAAATGATCTTATCACAGAAATCTGAACACTGAGGTATTCCTCAAATTACAGTGTCTCCATAGGGTAACCCTGCATATACATTTTTATAAACATTTCAATTCATATTTACATTAAATACATTTGTCAGCCCGTTGTTTTAGGGAAGGCAATGACCATATTAATAACAATGCAGTAGAAGTAGAAAAGACAGACAGAAGAATATAACTGGAGTTGAGCCTCAGTGAAAATGGTGTCGATAAACGAACATCAGTCACTGAGAAATGAATACCAGTCCACTGTGTGGGACAGAAACATTGCTTTGATCTGGTGTTATTCTGCCTATATACTACACAGACTTCAGCAGGAGCTTTTATTCTGATGCACAGAGCCCCACACCCATATGTAAAGTGAAAAATAGGACAGATTCTACAGGTGCTAAATGATTTGGCTACTTCATCCTTGCACAGTTTCTAAGCTGTGTTGAAATTTAGCAGTAATTAGGGGGAAATTAATTTCTAAAAGTACTATTAGATTTTCTTAAATCATGTTTTAAGGAAAATTAAGGACAATTATAAATGTATGCTGTACCTAAAAGGTTCTATTTTTAATCAAGAGAGAAAATTAACAAAGGAAATTAGGAATAATGTGAGAGTCTATGGTTGTTCGTGTTTGTATGTAAGCCCTGTGATGAACCGGTGACATGTCCAGGGTGTACCTTGCCTTCACCCACAGGTAGCTTGGATAGGCTCTGACACCACCCCGACCCTCATGAAAACTAATCAGTTCAGAAAATGGATGGATGAATGGAAATTAGGACTTTGACCACCAAGACTGACTACAACTACTGAAGTCTTATTAATGTTCATAAAAGATTGCAAAATTATTGTAGTTGGTGTAGCACTCAGAACAGGCAACGGGGGCATCCGTCTGTTGTCTGCATGTTCTTTTGTTATTGTTTTTGATTCCCTCTCTACCATCTGAACACATCAAACTGAGAGGTGAAGAGGCCTTAGCTGTGATTGTGAGACTGAGTAAAACTGACAGTCTATATGTGTTAGTCTGTTAGCTCTGTGGCCCCTGATGACCCGATAGGAGTGTTTCCCAGTATTTCATCTAATCCATGCTGGGACGCACCCCGCCACACTTTCATGCTAAATGCAAAAATGTATATGGATCAGTTATTTTGCTACTAACACTATTCTTGACCTGCCTCATGTGTTAAGGTATATTTATTACAAGACTTTAAACAAACAACCAGCCTGTCACACACACAAATACAGCTAGAGGGATTCTCTCGTTTCCATGGCAACAGACAGACACAGTTATGAAGTAGGTGACTTCTGTTCAGACTCAGGTAATGAGTGAAGTTGCTCTGGGCTCAAGGTGATTTTAGCATGGCTGACATCCCCTTTGTCCAATCATTACTCACCTCTTATTATTTGATGCCTTTAATGTTGATTTAAGAACTTTTTGGGGGCACATTTCACAGGGAATTCTAACAGACTAAATGCCAAAATTATCATAGTAATATCAAAAATAATCGTAATACAAATTGGAGCTGCAATAGCTGATTAAGGAAATCAGTCATCCAGAAAAAAAAATACATGTACAAGTATATTGATCAATTAGCCATGATGTTATTTTTCAAGCAAAATAAGGAATTCTCACAGAAATATTGAGATTTTGGATCGCTGGTTTGTGACAAACACAGACACCATCTTGTACACTTCAAGACTGCGAGGTTAATTTTTTAATAGAATAAACAAATAAATCACTAATGTAAACTAATGGCATATTGTATAATATATTGTATAATAATGAAAATAATCGTTAGTTGCAGCCCTTACCCTAACTCTAATGAAACCAATGATTACAGCTGTTTTAAGCATTTTACTAATAACTGTTTAAAATAAATGAGCAGAACAGCATAAGGGGCACTGAAAAAGATATGAGGTAAAAAAAAAAAAAAAAAAAAAAAAAAAAAAAAAAAAAAAATATATATATATATATATATATATATATATATATATATATATATATATATATATGACAGAACAATACTCATCACTACACAAACTGAAAAACATGTGTCAAATGATCAATAAAAAATTAATTTGCAAATGGCATTTCCATCCTCAGCACAGGATTTGATAAACTAATGATGCAGGTAGCACTGAACAACGGCTAATACTGCAGAGAAAATATGAACAGTTTGAATCTATTCAAAAAGAAAGGATGAAATCTCACAGAATGAAAGCATTTCAAGGAAACAACACTAAATAAGGCAATTCTGTGAACTGTTTAAGAATTGGAGCTGGAAAAGTTATTTTCTCCTCTGATATACACTATTAGCCTACAAGACTGAACAAACATGTACACAACAAACATGTAAACAACCATGTAACTGAACCTTCCCAATGCCTTCCACAAGACAGTAATTCCAATTTATAAATGCAAAGTTTCAACTTTTTTTCTCAACTCATCATTTTCAGCAACAGTTCGGCCTAGTGCTTGTTAGTCACCTGTTACAAATTACACCAACATACATTGTTCAAAATTCCGCAAATACACTTGATCATATCTGCTCTGAGGCCCACATCTTTCATATACAAATATAAGCTCCATCTTTGTTTATAATCCCCAGTGAATTGTGTACCAGCTAGCAATCAATTTATCAAAGCATTTCCCATTTGGGGATATCTCTTATTTAGATGACAAATCCTCACTTGCCCTTTCAGAGACAAAAATCATGTCAGAAGAGCAAAACCTGCTCTTCCATGATAGTGACGCCTCAGCTTCCTTAGCTGTCTACCATGAGGAAAAACATACCTCTCAATTTCCCTTATAAGAATGTGCACACTTTATGTTTATTCATGTAAAGGTATGCATGACTGTGTGGTTCTAAAGTCAACTGGAGTCTCCAGTGCTTTCCCATAAGGCTGTGCAGCAGTGGTCTGTCAAGGCTTCCTCCTAATGGAGTGACTCCATACTCACCGACATGATGTTGACTGCTGCCACACATATACAACTGATACAACCTGAGCACAGCAGAGCATGGAAATACAGCACTGTCTACTAACAGAGATAAGCACATTCTTCTGAACTTGTCTCTGGGCTATTTTCCTTTCATCAGCTTCTCACTCTAGTTAGATGAAAATTTGCTTAATTAAAAAAAGTATCTTCAATTATTTTCATCACTTTAGAAGTGCATGTTACAAATATGTTTTCATAAACAACTGCGACAGTGTGAGAAACTGCATTCAACCAACACTGATGCCATATGTCACATAGTGCTGCTGTTAAATGGACAGCCAGTTTTAGACCTTTATCTCATTAAGTCAAATTTATTTAATTGGAACACTTATTTTAACAATGCAGAGACATGGGCTATGTTAAGACGGCAGGTCTTAATGCACAATTTGGATTTTTTGGTGAGATACAATTTTTTTGTGTGCTCGTTCATATTACACATTAAATACAACTTCTATCGGTTTTGAGTATAAACTGAATGCGACCCTGAAGTGACCCGCATGTGAAAAAGAGGCCCTGACAGAATACGTGACCGTGCAGGCACACACTGTGTTTACAGAAGTAACACACCTGGGATGCAAAATTGTGACGTTTGTCACATTTCAATTATGTAAAGGTTGGATAAATGCGACCTGGCCGTTCAGACTGAAGTCGCACTGAAAAATATCAGATAAGTGTCGGATTTAGGACCACATATGAAGGTGGCCTGGGTCGGATTGGAAAAAAAATCAGATTTGTGCTGTTCAAATAGGGGTGGGCGATATATAGATAGACAGAGATATTTTTGCTATATCATGATTAAAAGAAAAAAAAAAATCACAATCTTGATTTTATCACAATTCTTTACAGTGATCTTTGAGGCTAATTTGCAAGTTTCTGAACAGTCCAACCAAACAATTTCCCTATGGTAAAACATAACCCTAAAAGAAAACAACAAAACAGACAATTTAGCCCAAAGAACCTTCCATAACATTTTTAATTTAGTTTGTGCAATTCTGCCAACATGTGCCAAGAACATAAACATACTAAAATGTAAACAACAACATTCTGATTAAGTGCACTCTTGCAACATAAAAACTAAACTGCACTTGGTTTCTGAAGTAGCTTTCAATAAGCATGAGAAGCAAAAAAATAAAAAATACAGAACAAAATATCAATGAAGAAATGCCTGTTTCAAATAATACAGAACGGGTGGATGGTAGCTCTGGTTTTTCAACTGGTAGCTAATCAGTGTATTGGGTGGTCTTGGATGGAGAAAGAAGCCCAAAATGAGAATAATAATAATCCAGGCACTCCAAAAAAGTATCAATGTGGAGCGTACTTGCTCCTCTTCTCATAGAACGCCTTTACTAAATGCTTGCGTTAAAGTTGTTTGCTTTTGTTTAACCTCATATGTCGCCTCTGGCTGCAGTGTGGCTGGTCTTCTAGTTCAGTTTGGCTCTCATACTGTTTGGGATGTACAGTGTGCGTACTGTGAGCGGCACGGACTCCATGCACACTGTCCACAGATGTTTGAGGTTTCATAGTCGAGTGTACCAATTTCACATTTAAAACAGGTCAATGTGCATGAACATCCACAGAGTCAACTACGCCTGATTGTGGGGGGCAAGTCTTAAGTTATGATAGATTTGCCCTGCCATATTAGATTTCACTTTCACTGTGCGTACTCATTGTACGGGTAACGTGTATAACCCCATATACTGTGCACCCCCCCCCCATGATCGCTCTGCTTTGTCGGACTGTTGATATGTTCTAATCCTTCGCAGTCTAATATTGTCATATTGCACACCCCTATGTTCAAACTGTCTTTAACAGATCAGATACAGGTCACATATAGGCAAAAAAAAAATCTGATTTGGGCCACATTTGCATGCAGTCTGAACATAGCAATAGTGACCTGCTTCAATACCTGAAATCAATTAAAAAAAATTCTTTCAAAATCACAAAAAGTATCTTGATGTGGTACCATTTATAAGTACTGACATTTTAACACTCGGGACAATCAATCAGGTGTCTCATCACTTCCAGGATTACAGATCACAGGTTTCTGACAAAAACTAATCACAGCTATGAGAGACAGGCTTCCTGACATTGACCAGCATGTGAATGACAATAGCTACAAAATGGTAAACTGGCCTATTTAACAAAAAGATAAGAGGAATGTGTTCAACAAACATTAGTTGGTCTTAAGCGCAGGACAGTTAGAGAAACTCTGCCACTGTAGTGTCAAGTCCTTCTCAACATGTCTCATTGCAATGAAGACATGAAAAAAAGTAAAAAAAAAAGTAAAAAAAAAAAAAAAAGCATACAGTATACATGCAAATAACAATATGTCAGAAAGTCCCCAGGACAATAATATTTATCTGACTGACACATATCCCTGTTGTAAAGTTTACATTAAGTTGCACTTGATTAACCACAATAGCGGTCATCAAATAAATATGGTAAAAACACACCTGGAGGCAGAATTGTTGGTACAAACACAACTGGATCTGGGTATAACTGCTATTTGATCTTCCAGGTATGAAAGGAATTCTGCTTAATTGTGAAATCCTGCAGGCACATTAAAGCAATGTAAAGAGAAGCAGTAGCAGTGTGTGGAGAAGGAACACAGCCCCAGATTTAAATAAATATATAGCCATGGGAAATGCATAATGGGCATTTTCAGGCCAGTTATTGAAGCGCAGTTTGTGAGCTTTAAAATCAAGCCCTTTAAATCATATGTAAACATAGAATTGAAGGATCATATGTGGTACTATGTCAACGGGAACATGAACTGTCACAGCAGAAAAACAAACCCAAATCCTATGAACTAAAAAAACAACTGAAGAAAACATCCCTTTGATAAGGGAAAGGTAATCTTATATCATGATCTATCTTGAAGAATCTGCCTCTTTCGAATGAATCATAACGATTGTGTACTCATACTTCATCCTGGTGCTATTTCTGAGCATCATATGATAACATCAAAATACTTTTCATGATATGGGTCCATGCTAAATCAACACTTCCATACAGTCCAGTATACAGCTTTTTCAAATGGAGTAATTTGCCCATTCAGAACAACTTTTTCCACCACAATAGGACACACATAAACAATCCAACTTCAGTAGCAGCATGGTAGCATTGGTATGGCAAACTAAAACTTACGATATGAAACCAGATACTGAGAGAGGCATTTCAGAAATAGGCAAAGCATGACCAAGATAGCAAATGCAGCAAAGAGATGACTAAAACTTTCACTTTTTATTCAGCCAAGTGCTTTCCCTAACCAAAACTATGAGTATAACTAGCATAAGCTTTTCACAAGCAGCGCATTCTAGACATCCTAATATTTAAATGATTGAAGTAAATGACAGCTCTCTTGTTGAACTAACATGACCAATTTTACTATTACAAACACCTCTTCAAAATCAGGGATTACAGTTCAAAGTTACTGCGTTTGCAAAAATTTCCACCCTACAGTTTAGAAAGACAGCAACATTTGTTGGAAGTCCAGAAGAAAAAAAGAGACAGTGTGGTTAACTCTTTGGCATCTGTTTTAAAAAAAAAAGCATGGACTCCTCCTTTCTTAGCACAGGAAAATATTTTTTCTAATTCAGAAAAAAATACAACATGATCACATCATCTAAATGGTGCAACTGGTTTTACAAATGAGAGAGATTCAATGATTGTAATGCTCTGATTGGTGTCTCCACCAATCAGTTTTGTCTAGAGGTGGAGGTGGGCAGGTCTAAATTCTTCATAAAGGATGAACTCTGCCAAAACCAGCAAAAGTAGTAAACTATCTCTAATTTAAAATTGTGTTTTAATCAAGCAAACAGTAGTCAATTAGCTGTTTCTAATCTGTACTCTACAAATCACTATCCAAACCACATATTCCGATAATGATTAAAACACTGTCTTATGATCTGTTTGGCAGGTCACCTGTAACAGACTGTCTGCAAATCTTTTGTAAGTGGTCAGAGCCTTGGATGGTGTGAACAGTGTGAGCTGGGCTCAACTTCACTCCTCATGCAAGACACCAGTTTAGGTTATACAGGTGTACTTACTTGCTACATTTTGGCCTTACTAAATCTGATTTACAAATTAAGCAAGTTGAGGTGGTTGTTCACTGTCTAACACTGATTTTTAGATGACTTTCAGTGAATGAGTGAGTTACTGACTTACTTAGTGATTCTATGAGTGGCAAGTGTAAAGATCCGTTGACTGACTTAACTTGCTCACTGGTCTGACAAGCTGACTCAGTGACTGAACAGGACATTACTATCATTAAAGTGACTGAATCATACAGTGACATCATTAAACCGTTGTGGTCAGCAGCTATGCGGGGTAAAGCCACTGACACCTGGGGAACTTTATCAGGGAGGAGAGGCAGGTGACCTTGGCTTCTGTTCTAATAAGGAATAACTAATCTCAGTTTGCTATAACCCCAAGTCCTAAGAGATAATGAAAGCCCAACTGAGGCAGTCAAAAGACATGAAGATCCCCTGAATGCAAATAATATATACTGAATATGAAGCAAGTAATGAGTATTGGAAATGCTGGTTTTAATGAGTATCAGCATTTTTTATTTGACATATGCAGGGGAACTTCAGGACAATTTATTTTTGTTCCTTATAACCCATTTTGTTATCTACACTGATGTCCTAGTTATCCATTCATATTCTTGCTGAAGGTTACAATGGCCATATCTATTGCATTAAGCCATCCGTGTAGTCATATTGTTTTAAAAGGATGTATAGTCTAATTTCACATGACACCATCACTTTACTACACATGTGCAGTGCAACAAATACTTGCCCTAGACTTTCACTAACAAAGGGTCTGTGTGCAATATAGGACAAACTTTGATTCAACCTATCACTTGTTAAAATATCCACCACATGCAGGTTCAAAGTTGCACCAAGCTGTGCAGTAATTTGTGAAACTTAAATTATCTCAGATAAAAATAGTCAGTAGCAGCAGGGTTGCCTGACTCAGGCCTTTAGGGGATTGGAGAACATGTTTTAAGATGCAGGTACAAATGTATTTACCTTGATATGTTTGACACTGTTCCTGTAACAGAAGCTGTAATACTACCTGTGTCTATTAGGAGCCTGTTTAACAGCACAGAAGGAGTACTTCTACTGGAAAGTAGAGTATGTTCATGAGTACAGTCTAAGTTTAGCGCGTTTATATGATATAATAGCTTCAGACAAGACTGAATTATAGGTCAAAATATGGCACAAATCTAAATTTCAGTTATAAAATACGTTTCGTCACGTTAGGTCCTCTAGGAGACTAAATCTTACTTTCGGATTTCAGTGCACCATACCTACTAAATAATATCAATAAAGTGTTAAGTGCATATGCGTGTCATCCGATAAGTACCTAAATATAAATTCCATCTTTTCCAACACCCTGTGCCTATAAATCATTTCACTTCTCACTGATTCCGCACTTGCTCGTTTGAGAATTGTCGGACTTTTGCCCTGTGAACAAGTTCTCTTGGCTCCGGTGGATGAAACCATGCGCAGCGCCCAAAAGCGCAACAGCAACAAATAAAACGTGGATAAACGCCCTGTTCGTCTCCAAACCAGAAACGCGTGGCGCGCTGTGGATGTGACAAAAACGACGCGAGTGTGTGATTCATTTCTCCTTCCATGTTCCCTCCGCTGCTAATAACGCGTTTGCAGTCACATAATCACGGTGCGGAGACGTTTATCCACACATGAGCGACTCCACAATAGCCACATGCACCGAGCACCATGAGGGGAGGACCGGACGGATGTACAACTCTCCGCTGGCCTGTCGAGCCCTAAAGCTGGCTTAACCAGTATGTGTACGCATCCACTTACGCATCCCAGGCAAGGCGATGGAAACCCAACTATCCGAAATAAACTGCGAGATCTTCCGTGTTGATACCAAATCCTCAGTCGAAGCAGTGGAGAGTGGAGGCGCACGGCGATTGTTGCCGCCCGGGTCCGTGTCTATTGGTTCCCTTTCAGCTGGGGCAGCGTCAGCACACACACACAGTCTCCATTTGCAACTCCATCGCCCCCCATGGGCGTGCGAGGCCGCGGGCTGTGACGCAAATGGCACTGGGTGATTTGCAAATGACATATCTTCCTAATTCAGTGTCATCGCCACTGGGACTGTTCCAATTCATAGACATTACACCTAGAAATATCAATCCGATGGTGGGTGACGAGTAAATAAAGGCGGATGAGCAGTTCGCTCAACGGGGATGCGGTTGCATAACTCAGGAAACTTAATAAAAATGTGCACGGAGCCAGCGATGTGCAGCTTCCATAGTTGATGTTTTGTGGATGTTTCGATTTGATCGTGATGGCCTGTATCAAAACACCAAGCGCACGATCAGTCTGTGAGTTTTGGTCACAGGAGGAACCCAGCAGAGCGTATACATGGGAAAGCGAGTGGCCTCGCTATGGTGGATGTGTGGTGGCCAGTGCTAGGACGCATGCACGTAGCTGACGGGGAAAGACAGGACAGCCGGAGTGGGACTTAGGACCGCATTCACAGGCCATAAAGGGCCCGCATGAATACTATTGTGCTCTTTTATCCAAGAGTCCCCAACTATTTACAAAAGGTTGGCCAACACACACAAAAAATATCGCGGCGACACGGTGACGGCGGTTACAGCAGCTGCCACTGTGCTCTGCGCAAAGCAGCAGCACAATCATTGCGCAGCGCCGGACTTCCCTAGTTTTGTGCAAACTATGTGGTTCGTCTAAAAGACTTTTTATTTCTATCTTATTCAAGCTGTCTTCATCTGGCAACCAGCGAACCAGAGCGCAGGGCAGTTGCCGTTCTCATGGCACGATTTGCATCGCCCCCATTATCCCCGAAAATCTCTTTTTACACGGTTATATTGTCAGCCTAAAAACGCCACTATTTTGAACAACAAAGGCCCAGCTTAAGTTGATCAAAGAAAAAGCCAAGTACAAAATGCACCTTTCATGTCGTAAAAGAGAGGCCCCTCAAAACGATTGCAGCATGGCAGGGGAGTGCGGCGTAAAAACGAGCTAACCCGAATAAAATACACACAAAGACAAGGTGCAGCAGTCCTATAAATACATCCATCACCACCCTGGTAATAACACTAAACCATCCTCGGTCATTTGGATTAGGCTGGAGCCCCAGAGGATGGCGTTACAATGAATGTAAAACGCTGCGTTTTGCGGCTCCGTGCCACTATTTCCAAGAAGCAGCTTGGCGCACAGGACCGGTGACCCTTCCATCTTTGCGCGTCCTTCTACCGAGCGAAATCACACACCATATTACATACTGACGGTTTAATATTGACTAATACACATTGTCGTTGCTGATTTCACCTCTGATAAGCCAAAAGCTTCACGTAAAGGCCGATACGAGACTCTGAAACTATTCCTTTCCCCACCGCGGCCAGGCAGAAACAAGAGGGCGATGACGCCATTTTCTGCAAAAACAACCATGCTCGGGAAGCCAAAGCGAAGGAGGTTTAACCCGCTCCGCAGCCATCCAGCCCCACTTAAACGCATTAAAAACAAATTCCTACCTTGTATATCCTAGATGGGTGTTTGAATGCTGTGTTCGAGGGGGTAAACCGTGTGGTCGTGGCTCCGACGAGTCCGGAGATTGTTTATTTCGCCTCCCAGCGTCCCCGGTCCACTCTGAACAAGTTCCTCTGCGAGTCGCTGTCTTTGTGCACCCAGAGGAGCCTCTCTGTATTAAACTAGTCTCTGCGCAAAGGTGCACCCTCTACGTCCAATTTCAGCTGGAAACGTCGGCATTTTGCAGTGATAATACCAAAAACAGGAAGGACATGGCCCGATTTATTGAATAAAAGTTTTATATTCACCATCTTTCATCCAAAGGCCACGGTTGTTGCCACGATTTCGCCCCCAAAACGCGCAACCTTTTTGAGGACACTGGTCTCTAAAGTCCACGACGCAAGACAACACAGGAATGGACACTCCCTTCCGAAACTTACCACGATGGATAACCTTCGTATTTACCAATTTCATCCAAATCCCATCCTCAACAATGACAAATCAACGAGTAATCGAAATATATTCCAAACGTCACATTACATCCACTAATAAACGGCGCATTTTGTAGCTCTGTGAAGTTTCCCTGGATCATAATTTTAACTGTTATCTTACATTTGAAATACGTTTTTAGTTTCATTATCTATATCCGAGTTATTTTCTTGTTTACATCATGGAACAGATTAGTTATCCATAACCGGTAAAACGCGATTTCCCGCATTGTGCAAATCAATATAAATGAACAAACATAAAAATCACCTGCGTTTTATTGGTTTGGCTCCACATTAAGGAACTCTGGGACTTTTTGTCGTCTCTTGGGTAAACAGATTTAGTTCATCCATCAGTGTTGGTTTCACAACTTTAAGCTGACGACTTCCAACATCCCCAAAAACATTCAACTAAAGCAGGCTAATGTTCATAATATTGATTTAACAGTGAAGTGACAGGTGAAAAGGTAACACATTATGGACAGTGAATTTACTTTAAGATAAACGTTAATAAGTTATGACGCCATTACAATTTGATAAAAGCACATAAATAATACATATCCTGCTGGTTTAGGTCTAAAACGTTAAAGAGAAACAAAATATGTATAATTACTATTACCACTTTACTAAATAAGACCACCAACTTAGCCCCTGTAACTAATGTTAAGTAAGTAAGTGAATTTTCACCGCTAAAATAGACTACTTTCCCCAAAACCGTTATAAATCCTACTGGCAAAATGTCACAAAATAAGATTTAAGACTGTAGTTCACACTTTATTTTTCACCAAAACTAGCTTAACTGCTATGGTCGCATTATTAGCCAGGTGTATTAGCTTGATCTACTGGGATTAGCTAGCGTTAAGATAAATTACTGAAATAGCGATTTTAATCTTAAAAATTGCCATTTAGGTAGATATTTTAGGATATGGCAGTATTAATTAACTACCGAGCTAATTAAGCATTACAAAAAAAGTACTAACTGTAAATCCTTACCTTTTTTTCCCCCAGATATTAACTTGTATGTGCGGGACATTATCAGAGGCTAAAACACACTAATGTAAATGATATCACAACAAAAATAATACTTTTCGTTGCATAAAGTTGATAAAAAGTGAGCCGCTATTTAGAGAAAACTCCGGAAAAACAAACTTATTTGGCTAAAGTTTGCTAACGCTGGCTAATTAACATCAGACTCAAGTTTAAGACAAACTATCAACTATTAATGTACTGTACAGTCAGAGTTTACATGGTATAAAACAACAGAGGAAAATCTGCCCAGTTCCTCCCAGCTGGGTCAGACATTTTGTTTACACCTGTTTTGCGCAGAGTTCATTGAAGATGAAGTGATGAAGTCAGAGGTATGTTGGACAGAAGGGCAAAATAAAGTCCAAATAAACATGTAGGCATCCAGCAGCATTATTATATTTCTATGTTAGTCTACATAGAGGCCGTTTGTGTGGTATAATAAGTGGCAAAAACAAAATAAATGGTGTGGTTTGAAGCCCTTTGCTAAATAAATACTTCTAAATGACGTTTTTATGATAATATTTAAATGTGGAAAGTGTGCCTTTGTGGTGTGTGTCTTCAGACATATAGATAAAATCTCCTTATAAGTCATTTAGGACTGATGTGTCCTCAGTCTCAGGTATATGAAATCCAGTCAAACCAACCTTTAAGCAAGCCACTAACATCCAGCCTACTAACCCACATCATATAAACACAGCAAATATATCAGTAAACCTATTACTTTATTTACACCTTAACCCTTGAAGACCTAGAACTATTTTTTTTAACAAATTCCACATGATTTTTTTTCTCTGCATAATGTTTCCCTTGCGATTTATCACTAATCATTATAATATTATCCTCCGCATTTAGCATGTGTCAGTGAAAATACTTTTTTTCCCCTCTGTATTTGATTTAGTGATCATGTAGATCACAGGTATCAAAAAAGTGGCCTGGGGGCCAAATCCGGCCCGCCAAAGGGTCCAGTCTGGCCCCTGGGATGAATTTGTGAAATGCAAAAATTACACTAAGGTAAGAACAATCCTTTTAGTCCAGGTTCCACATTCAGACCAATTCAATCTCAAGTGGGCAGGACCAGTAAAATACTATCATAATAACATATAAATAATGACAAATCCAAATTTTTCTCTTTGTAAATGTAAATATTTTCATGTGTTTACACTAAAACAAAAAATGTGAATAGCCTGAACAAATATGAACAACCTGAAATGTAAGTACAATTTTAACACTATTCTGCCTGTTATTAAATGTTTTGTGTGTTTGTAGATCCACTGTGATCTGTAAGTTATAATGTACATGTGTAAATGATAAACTGAGGCATAATATTGTTAAAATTACACTTCTTTTTTCAGTTTGTTCATGTTATTCACATCTTTTAAAAGGATAGTTTGTAGATGTAAACCTTTTCGGAATGTAAATTTACTTTTTCGCTCTGAAATATAGAGAAAAGTTTGGAGTTGACATTATTTCTATATTATTATGCTATTATTTTACTGGTTCGGCCCACTGCAGATCAAATTTAGCTGAATGTGGCCCCTGAACTAAAAAGAGTTTGACACCCCTGATGTAGATAGTCATAAAAGCTCAGAATAAATTCAAAGGTTATCAGAGAAAACTGAAGAAAAAGTTACTTTTCAGCAAAATACATCAATTGAACATAAAAAAAAACCCCATCTGCAACTACTGACATTTATCATACTAAGTGGGTTTACTGGTGAATCAGTGTTGCAGATGACAGTGTTTCTGCATTCAGTATTAGGCCTCTGAATGTGCAAATGTGTCATATCTATGATGCTGAAAAGCTGAGAAACTGCATTTTACCTGAATTATTTACATGTATTGATAGCATTAGTGGATCAAAAGTTATTAAACATCAATTAAATCAATAAATGTTTTTGGTCACTGATGGCTATTTGGGTCTGTAAGGGTTAAGTTATCACATCTCAGTTATATTCTTTTACAAACTACACAAAGACACTTGGATCTGGACCACTGACTACTATTTCATGTTTTACACCTGTTGAACAGAGCCTTTCAGTTCAAGATTTTGCACCCTTTTGAGTAGCAGTACTGATGATTATTTATGTCATCTGGATAAAAAGTTGTGCATAATTCGATAAATGTGAGAAAATCAAGAAAAAGAAAAACACTCAGCAGATTCAATGCAAAGTGAGTAGAGTGTGGTTGTTAGTGGAACTGGAGAAGTTCTATAAGAGTTATAATCCCTGCCAGCTCTCTCCTTTAGGCTCATGAGAGCTCACAACAAAAGGTGCCCACCACTATCGCCTATACACAATTAACTAAAGCACCAGCATTATTCCATTATCATAAGAATGCTGTTTGCAATGGGGGGAGAAACTCCTCGCCATTCATGGACGTAGCTGAGAGCTTTTATCTTCTCAATTACATGCAGTCTGCATTTATCACACCACCTAGTGACATGTTTGGACACTTTTTGTGCATGAAGAATATTTTGTTTACGTTGGTAATTTATGTAGTCTGTTTGTAATTATAACAGGGGCTTCAAGTGGGGCTTGTTTGGAGGGACTAGTGATGACGTTGGAGATTAGCGAACAACTTAATCCCAGTGGGATCCATGTAGTACAAGACAAACAAGACACGCAGATAAGAACATCTCTCTCACACAAAAGTGAAAGAAAACTCTACATTATGACAGTATTTGTTTTGTTTACTCATGTTGCCAATCTGTCTCTGCTGATATGTGAGATCCTGGAAGTCTCATGGTGGTTACTATGATTGCAAATTTACAAGATAACCTGTGTTGTAATGATTTATCTCAGCAGGAGTACCTGAATAAATGAAGACTAAATAAAAGCAGCTCTTTACTAGCAGGCTAACATAATTAGTTCTGCTTCAGATTTCTTTTGATCTGATAAAGCAGTGTTTTTCAACCTTGGGGTCACGACCCCACGTGTGGTCGCCTGGAATTCAAGTAAGGTCGCCTGATATTTGTAGTAATTGATAAAAATTAAAAAAAATACTAATATAAAATATTTTTTAATGATTCAATATATATTTCATTATAAATAAAACACCACATACATTTCCTGATAAAAATCAGGTTCAAATAAAATGCAGGATATAACATCTGAGAGGCATATCTTGATAGATCCGATCATGTGACCGTGTATGTTATTACACTTCAACCTGCCTGGACACAGTCGCAGTAAGAAAACTGGACCGAACAGAGAATGGAAAGATTTTTACCACCACCTGGCCCCACTAAGACATCTCCAAGAGAAAGTGAGAAACAGAGACCAAAAGGGTGCATTATATACATTATATAGCCTAAATGTCATCTAAAATTAACGTTTATGTGCAACATAGTATAGCAAATTATTACATGATCAAAACCAAATTACTTTTAGCAAAAAATGTCTCCATTTTGAATGTCTGGGGTCACCAGAAATTTGTGATGTTAAAATGGGTTCACAAGCCAAAAAAGGTTGGGAACCACTGTGATAAAATGACTAGTGATTAGATTTTGGAGTCGCGTTAAAGGTAAGTAACCACAAGGTGTCAGTGTTGTTGGAAATTTACTTTTATTTTCTGTCATTTTAGTCCATTAATGTAGAAAGCACAGAGGGAAGCAATGGGCAGAAATGCTTGATGGATGTCATGCTCAAATAAATCTAATTGGATGTAGTGCTTTGTCTGGACAGCAGTAATAGATGGCAGTAGAGCCATCTGCACATGCAACCACTGACAATGGTCCACTGCTGGGCTAAATATTTCCCAAAGCTGTTTTTGAAGAATTATATATTAAGTCAGGATAGTAGGTTCTTATTGCAATCTATTCATAATTAATCTCCTTGCTTTTTATCATTTATTTGACATCTTCAAAAGACTTGTTTGTATTAAAGAATGAGCTCTCACCTACATTAAAATACTGTTAACCCACTAACTTATTTATATCCATCATTTTGCTTGTCCCTTACAGTTTGAGTAGGTGATGCAGATATGCTTTGTAAAAGAAATGTGCAAAGCCTTTCAATCTAAATCATTATTGTACCTACCTGACACAATACATTCAGTGTATTTATGGATGAACCTATCCCTATTAATGAAAAAGGATTTAAACAGCAGAACAGAAATCGTAAAAAAATACTGCAGCAGTTTATTTGAGGATAAACTATAATAAACACTTGGCTCAGGTGGCACCCTTGCACCAGCTGACACTATGGACTGTTGTGAGAGGACTACACAATGGTTTTTTTTTCCCCACTTTTAGATTTTCATGTGTAATTTAACAACCATCCCCCATACCAACTAAGTTCCGTTCTGACCTTTGTCACATGCCTTCTCCTTTTCTCAGATAACAGATTTACTGTGGAAAGGGCCCAATGATTTTCTGAACTCACGTCGAGGACAAGAAGCTGTGGACAATCAACTCAGTTACTTGATGCTTGCAGCCCCATACTTGAACTTGAACATTATAAAACAGGATCAGTGAAGACTGTCACTGAGTCTTCATGAGATTTTTAGCAAGTCGTGCAAATCTGTAACAACTCATAATGATCCTTAGCTACTTTTGTGTCAGTGTCCAAATAAATTTTTCTCTGTATTTAACCTGTTTTAAGTGATTTAACACCATTTATTTTATCATTCTCTGTATTGTTTGGGTTTTTTTTTTTCCTCGGTGAAAATCAGGTATTTTCCTATACTTAATTCACTGATCATGTAGATGTTCATTAAAGCTCAGTTTAAGGTTAAGGGTTATTTTATCAGAAAAAGAGAAAACTGGAAAAAAAAAGTGACTTTTTCTGCAAAGACATCAGTAAGAGAACGTTAAAACAAATGTGTCCATCCACTGTCATTAATCCAACTCCATGGGTTTCACTGGTGAATCAATGTTGTAGAAGATGACAGTGTTTCCACGTTCACCACAGAGCTTCTGAACGTCCAAATGGGTCATATCTGATGATCATGAAAAGATGACAAACTGCAATTATTTCATCATTTTTATAGGTTTAGTGGTTTAAAAGTTATTAAACATTTTAGATCAGTAGATGATTTTGGTCAGCAGTGCATGTTTGGGTCTTTATGGGTTAACCCTTATTGGGCAAGTGACTATTTTTGGTCATTTCTGCATGCATTAAAAAAATGACACCAACACTTCCAGTGTGGACAGTGAGTCACCAATCTCAGGTCCAGTGTGGTCTCCAGGGTCTGTAAGGTCCATCTCTGTATGAACAGTGAGTGTACCTGCTTTGTTAGGTACCATGAAGTAATGGTACTAATGTATGGAATGATGTTCAAAGGGAGAATGTGGATGTGGACAGGGGTCTGGATCAGCACTTATGTTGGTCTAATGTTCTAAAATTGATGTTCTAAAATACATATTCCTTTCGCCTTACATGTGTTTTTTTTTTTTTTTTTTAACCTCCGCCAAGGACAGTGGAGGTTATTATTGTGATTATTGTGATCACTTTGCTTTGTGTGCATGCTTGTTTGTTAGCAAGATAACTCATAAAGTTATGGATGGATTTTGATGAAAATTTCAGGAAATGTTGATACTGGCACAAGAAACAAATGATTACATTTTGGTGGTGTTGGGGGGGGGGGGGGGGGGGGGGGGGGCTGATCTGCCTTGGTGGAGGTCTGCGCTCTCCGAGTGCTTTTCTAGTTTCAAATATACTTCTTGGATTTTTTACAATTTTTTTTGCCACTTATGGGTAAGAAACCAAATATGGAAACTTCATTAACCTTGATTTTCTACATAACAATAAAAAGTTTAAAAAATTCACAAAAGTAATAAAGTCTTGTTAGGTGCTCCAATATCACACTCAGGTTGAAATTTTGAATTTGAGAGTATTTCTATCAGTGTTCAAAGGACATCAGGCTCATATACGTGACCGACTCTGGGACTGCTCAAAGTAACTTCCAGCAGACTTTTAGAGAGAAATCACAAATTTTGTTTAATTCAGTCTCTTGTCACCGCTCTCTAGGGATCTACACTCATATCAGACTGAGTTGTGAAGACAAATTGACTGTCCTCCACATAAGTGACAGGATGCACTCCTGATAGAAAACACACCTCAGTCATTACTGTTAAAAAAATGAAGAAAAAAACCCTCATGGTTAAATTTGCCATTTAGGGATAATGATGCATGAATTCATTTGAGGTGTTAGACAGTTATAACACGACAAGATAAAACTATGGTGAAGGAAGTAGATTCGGAAGTAAAATGATCCCTAATACCCTCTGTTTTATGCCTCATTTGCAATATTATAGTCAGTTATGTTCTGAATGAACTGTGAGTTCTGCCACAAGGCTTGAACTGGCATCTAGAAGCTTTTGATCTAGAAGACATAACAAAACAGTGGAACAAATTAAGTGGATGTCAAAGTGATTGCATGCATACACAGAAGAACGGCATTCTTTGAGGTGAACACATTGCTCCGGCAGTCTGTAAATGAAGATGAACAGAAGGAATGCATTGCCGAAGTTTGGATAAGACAGTCAGTGTTGGTGTCATAACAAAATGAGACTTTTCTAAGCTTCTTTAAAACTGTTCAGAAGTAACGACAGATTAAAGGCACAAGAAAAGAGTGAGTGCTGAGTATTGAGCAAACTGCCTGCAAACTGTCGAGCCGAGTGGGTATTTTGCTCAATGACTGGCTGGAGCAGAGATAATGTCTCAGTAGCCTTTTTTCAGTGTAAACAATAATATAAAATCAGCGCTGTAAAGGGAGAAGTGCAGTGAAATGGCACCACTGTTACTGCTCTATTACAAGCTCCCATTAAGCGTAACTCACAGGACATCAGATGGTTATCTGAAAAAGCATCATCACAGAGCAGCCGGTGATCTACTGGAAACTCTCACACCATTGATAAGGAAGGTCAAAGGTCAGGGATAGCTACATCACCACACAAAGCTGGTCAGATATTTAACACAATTACAAATCAACATGGCAGCTGTTTTTGATTTTCTTGTGAACAGATCATTTGTCTTTCAGAGGTGTAGTGTCAAGAAAACAAAGCAGAAAAGTCAGCAGGAAACAGACAGATCTTAAGCTGCTGTGACAGAAAAGATCCGACGGAAATCTGCAATAGAGACAAGTACATTAATAGCGAACAAACATCACAAGAGACATTCTTTTGTTTTACAAAAAAAAGCCTTACACTCCACTTGAAATCATTTAATTAAAGCCTGGATATAAGACCTTTTTTTTTTTTTTTTTTTTTTTTTTTTTACAGCAAGTGTTTAGTTGTTTTGATGGGAAATCCATTTTCTGGTCCAACTGCAGTGAGCTTGAATAAACCTCAACTCTTACAAGGCATTTTTAGATATTCAACATTCACCACAGTTTGAATCAGATGCAAAAACAAAAAAACAAACAAAGAAAAAAACATCAACAGTGTGCTGGTTTCAGGGCCTTCAACCAACTCACTAAGAATATACTCTTCATCTTCTTTTACTGTTGGTTCCAGAAACACTTTTACAAATATATATAGACTTTTATATCTCAAATATTTATATAAATAGAACTCGCTTAAAGATCAGGGCATTATGACAAAGTGCAAAAAAAGGAAGGGAGAGGGTTTTAGAAAACTGTTAATACCTCCATAAAATTCAACAGCAAAGACATTGTACATGTTTGGAAAACATCCATGAGCTTTTTTCTGAATTATAGCTGCAACAGGCTGTGACTTCCCATTCCTATTACTACAAAAGTAAGTCAGGGTGGCGTTTCTCAAAAATATCTTAGTGCCAAAATTGTCACTTTGTTCTGTAGATACACATAAGAAGGTATGGAGTGGGAGAAGGGAGAAAATACAGTGGAGTCTTTATCCATTGATCATATTTTCTAGTCCATTACTTTATAGGCACTAAAACCAACATAAATGATCTAAAGTGGTGAAACTGTTGGTGTTTTATGTTAAAACCATGGCAACAGGCTGCCAAACAGAGACTTGTGAAAGCACATTGTAAAATATGTAAGCATGTTAACTGTACACCCAAGTACCCAGGTAAACCATGTGTATCTACAGTTAAAATAAGACCACCAAGCCTGAATTACTAAACTGATCTAAGAGCTGTTAGACGACCTCACACACCAATAAAGTGTCATCATGGGAAGCACTTTGAGTAGTTGGAAAAAGCATAACACAAATACAACAGATTATGTACAATTCATTCATCATTAGTGCTTAGATGCTTTTAACACAAACCAAAAAAAATCCTAGAAGCTGTTTCCGTAGAAGTGGTTGGCAAGTACCAGGTGGGAGCATCACTCACGGCTTCTTGCTTCTATCAAGCCTGTCAAAATGCTTCCGCTTACTTCCTTCTCATCACTCACGCCAGGAGAATGGACAGTGACCGTTTCAGGTCATTTCTTTAAAAGGTTACGTCCATGTTTTTGGTGGTTATTTTGCATTTGTGGCAACAATTGCCTCACATGCCCCACACTTCATCCGCAGTTACACTACGTTTACTTCACTTTAGTAAGTAAAATGGTGAAGCACAGATGAGAGAAGAATATAATCTAATCACGCTCTCCTCAATACACTCTTGCAAACTGAATTTAGCTGCGTGTTTGCATCTTGTACATGAGCCACCAGAGAAGAAATGATAACAAGCAAATTTAATCAATTGCTGGGAATATGTTCGAGTCTGGACGTTCATTTCAACTTCTGCAACTTTGGCCAGCATTACCTTCTGGCTTTGAGGAGCGGAGCTGTGAAGTAAACAAAAGCATACTGACTAGAACGTGATATGACATAACACTCAAGCACAATCGCACTGAGACTAGACCAATTGGTCTTGGAAGATACAGACAGTTTAAAAACAGGTATAGCTTTGAACAATGGAAGAAGGATGAAAAAGGGTGAAACCACAGGCAAACAGGAATGTGGGGCCCTTTCTATTACACGAATACTAATGTGGGCCTGGCTTCACTAAATCATCCTCTAGTTCATTAGCATTAATCACATCACACTATGGGGCACTTTATAAATGTAAAGGAATACTAGTACAGATACATGTCATTTACTGATTTTCTGAATATTTGACTCTTTTTGACGCTTTAAGTGGACATTCATGAACACTGATGCAAAATATTCAGAGAACTCCAATCTCCTGGTGAAGAATCACTTTCATTTAAGTCAGCAGCATTGATAATTTTTAGAAATGCTAACTTTGACATGTTAAACAGGCCCAAACCCCCCACACACAACAGCTGTATGTAATAATTACTTTTTTTTTTTTTAATTTCCCCTAACAATGAGTATTCATTTCATTCTTGCTGATGAACAAGTAATTGATGTCTTTGAGAAACCAGGCCAATTACATTACCATTATTGAAATCAAGATAGGAAACTCCCTCTTTAAATCATATTTTGTAAAAGGGGACAATTAGTAATAAATACAAAAATAACAGATATGTACATATTTTCAACAATATGAACTATCATAATACTTTCAACATTTCTTCAAAATGCCATAGAAATTATGTTTGCTCAAAATGTCTCTGTAGCTCAAACCTCAATGGTCAGTTAGAAAACAACCATCATTTAAGAATGATAAATTATTATACAAAACAAAAAAAAAACTACAGAAATAGTTATATTTGGATGCAAGTCCTGACACACAGACACAAGTTTGTGTTTCTTGCAACATTTAAACCAGAGCAAAGAAAAAACAATCTTCAAATAAAATCTGATGTCTTCCTATATTGAAATTGAATGCATTGACCGGCATCGTTGGTAACACAGACGTTTTCATCCCTTGTGTGGCACTGCTGGAGGCTGCTCTGGAGTCGGTGACAAGGGAAGCAAAGGGGAGTAAGTGCACTTTGAACACGAGCATGATGGGTACACAAAGGCAGAGAGGGGAGAGCAGAGATGTACAGGAAGGTGCCTGATATGAAGAGCAGTTAAGAAAAGATGATGATGATGATAATGATGAGGAGGAGGAAGGGCCTCAAAGAGGAGAAAAAAGCTGGATAAAACCCAACCAAGGCGGCTGCACTCCTTCCCATTTTTGTGGAAGAGAAAAAGTCACCAAAAAAAAAAAAAAAAATTGAAAGGACTGGACAGGGGAAGCTGAGGCGGCATAGCTGAAGTTTGAGTCCTACAGTAGTCGTGTCAGTAGGTCCTTCAATCACCTAACTCCCAAAAAACAATCACACATTGTTTTCCTTGCCGGCTGACTTAACACAGGAGCTTGAAAGAGGGGTGCAATCAACCAAGAAAAAAAATCTGGTTAAAATGTCTCCCCAAAAACTGTACAGTGGTGGTATTACTAACAATGCCTTGAAAAGTTTTCAAACTCGCGGCAAATTCCCTTTCTAGAGGATCAGTTTTTGGATTCCACTGTCTTGTTCTAAAAATACCACGACCACAGAGATGCACAGCAGTTTTCCACAAAAGCTATCCATATTGAGGAGGGAAGAGAGGAAGTGGCTGCCAGTCCAACTGTGGGCAAACACTCCAGAGCCCTGATGTCACAGTAGGTGAACTCAACTGTCATTGGCTAAACAGGGTGACATTGCCGAGCTGAAGCAGTCTGATTGGTTCTGTCAGTGAAAGAGTGGTGAGGTCAAAGGTCACAAACGGTGGTGGCCTGCACAGCTGCCCAACATTCTGTCCGTCAAACAGGTTTCTGTCAGTGATGCAACTTGGCCTGCAAAAAAAGGGAAAGTTGAGACTAATTAAGTAGATTTCATTCACTGTAAAACAAGTTTACAATCTTCCGTCTCTGTAAAGCACATCTCAGACCAAAGATTTATGTAGAGCCCAGCTGAGCGTTTGCAACACACCATCCTTCAATATCCTAAACCCTGCTAGTTCATACCAATGGGCTCTATGCACAGCCCCACTACTTCCTGAACTTCAGGTGGCTCCTTTATTTCGTGTCTTTCATTATTGGACACACTGATTAATCCAGGTGTGTCTGCTACTTCTTGTGGTGACTACTGTGGTCAGACACACCTGGATTAATCAGTGTGTCCAGTAATGAAAGACACGAAATAAAGGAGCTGGTTTAAGTTCAGGAAGCAATGGGGCTTGTGACTACCCTATCCGTACCCGGGAACCAGACTGGTACCCCGCATGTGTGATGTACAGAGAAATGCGTCGACATCCTGTCACATGTTTTGTTTTTCATACGCTATTCACAATAGTTTGACGATATTTCAGTTTTAGAGGCATAAATCAGCATTGTTTAAGCAAAAAGATCAATTTATTATTGAGAACATTTTCTTGTCTGTTACTTTTCCAACATACTTGCTTCATCTTCAGAAGTGGATCCTGGTTGTCCATGAAACTTAAAGGTGCAGGAGACTTTCGTGACCAATTTTTCATCAAATCTGTAAAACCTCAGTCATAGCCTAAGTATCACAAATCCGAAGTCTTTCTGTGATTACTCACCTGAATCTCTTGCATTACGGTGAACAATTTCGAAGTGTCATCCACCAAAAACAGACCATGTGTTTACAAACAGAGCCAGGAGGTAACTTCGGCATCTTTGGAATTTTGTCGCAACGTGCATTGTGGGAAACGGAGGCTCGTGCAGCCGCCTGACAGTGGCAGCTGCTATAGACACGAGGCAGAAACGGCAGGAGCTCCCTTCCCTCTATGCATATTCCTCCAGCTGTTTCCGCGTCATGTTTGTTTCATCCATATAATATCATATGGTTCTACTGAAGCTCCGATTCCCACAATGCAAATCACGACAAAATTTTGAAGATGCCCAAGTTACCTACTGGCTCTGTTTGTAAACACATGGTTTGTTTATGGTGGAGTACACTCTGAAATTGCTCACCGTAATGCAAGGGATTCAGGTGAGTAATCACAGAAAGACTTACAGATTCGTGATACTTAGGCTATGACTGAGGTTTGACAGATGTGATGAAAAATTGGTCACGAAAGTCTCCCGCACCTTTAACCCAAATGGCTCATTATCATTTAGCTGTCCTACCAGTTCGCCTGCTCAAAACCAATAGTTTTTAATAGACTATATTTGATGTTGGTGCACAAAGCAAACAAGGAAACAGTTTCTATGGAGTTTGAACGATTTTTTTCCTATATCATCATGCAAAGAAATCACACACACCATCTCAGTATTGACAAAAACAAGATATTGGGGTCCAGCCCACCACCTACAGGAGGAGAAGACTGTAGCCTGAGTTTTTCCTACAGAACCTACAGAAACTGCTGTGAATTTCATGCAATGGCGGCATGTTATTTTTATATATTATTGTTATATTAACAGTGATGTACGCAGAATCAGTCGTAAATGACAACGGTGAATGATGGATGTGACATAATTTCGCACATGCAGGGTACCAATCCAGTTTCCGGTTACGGATCGGGTAGCCACAGGGCTGTGTATAAAGCCTGTTCAACTAAAAGATGGGGTATCATCTCCATAGTACTGACCCTCTTCACTTCTGTTTTACTTGTCAGATTTTCTTGTACCTTTATATAATTTCTAAACAACTGAAAATATCAATGACGATACTAATACTGATGCCCTGCCCACACTAATACCGATATTTGTGAAACAGATATTTATCTCTACATATGGGCTTCTGCTCACACATTAATGCTATTTTTAGGTTGCAAAAATTGAGATTTTTAAAAACCCTTTCCAAAGTGATGATTTTTAAAACTCTAGTTTGAATAATGATGACATCACAGCCCAATGTGCAGATGTTTATTATTGATTTGGGTAATGATCCTGGACCTGAAACATCAAATCCAGGTGTATAAATTAGAGTAGGACCTGTTGTAGATCAAGGCTAAGATGGACCAGACCAGCTTTATGGCCAAATCCACATAATATAAAGAGGACACTTTGATTGCCCAGACCAACACTTAATGGACCTTAAGTTAATAATTTAACCTGTCATTGCTGTTCACATTCATGTCAGATTAAAAGCTCTATGTCTGCTACGTCCGGTATCTATGGTGCCTGCAGTTTTAAGTCCAACAGAAACAGTTTGTTATACCAATCTGTAGTCATTGGTGTTTTTGTGTTGACGAAGATACTTCAGAAGACAAAGTTTATGCGGCCAGAATTTATTTATTTATTTTAAATGGAGGAAGAAAATGTTTTTTTTTAGGAAAAATATCTGTGGTAGGGTGGACAAATGCAGCTGTAGTAAGTTATGACAGTTGCACTTTCTAACATGAAACCATTCCCAGAACTATTCCAGTGCTCAGAAGATTTGTTGAGAGATAGAGACACTGTTGAACAGGACTGGGTACTTAAGTTGAATACTTTTATGGCAGAGCAAATTTCCTGTTACTGTTGTAATCATTGATACCTAATTTTAATACATGAATGTGATCACCGTCAATGCATGTGGAATGTATGAATGGCATTTTTACTTTAATTATGGATACTAAGTTTGCCGAGAAAACATCAAATAGTGACAAGTAGGTTTTTTATTAATTCAAAAGTGTGAGTCTATAAAACTGCACATGAGTAAAGAGCAAAAGATTTGCATTGTAAAATGTACTGGTCTTAAAGGAAAGTATTAAAGGAACCAATGCTGAAGGCAAGGTACTGGTTTTAAAAAAACTCTGAATGATAACGTCTGTGTAGGTTCTCATTTATAAGGTCATCGTTCTTCTTGGTAGTTCTTCTCAGTTCAGCTGGACTGGTTTAGCTCTTTTGAAAACATGTCATCTGTCTTCCAAGAGACTTCTTCAATTCTAATAACTGGTGGGGGAAACTGGATTTATAAACCTGCAAGGGGAGTGGTCTGTTTAGGTGTTAATCCCAATTTAAGTGTTAGGGTCTTAAAGGGGGGTCGGTGTCCCTGGGGGAGGGTCGTTAGTGGGTATTGTGTGTGAGTTTCAGGGTCGTTGACCAAAGAGGGTGGGTCACTGTCCAAATCCCGTGTGGGGGGGGGGGTTTCAGGTGATTCCAGGTGTGGAAGGTTGTTGGTTGAACACTGTTTGGGAATGTTATTTAAAATTATGTTATAGTTTGTTTTTTTTTTTAAATAGTTATTAGAACTGAAGAAGTATCTTGGATGAGACATGAAACGTTTTCAGAAGAGCTAAACCAGTCCAGTTAAACCGAGAAGAACTCTAAATGATAAACTCTTGAGACAGAATTTTACCAGTGAAACAAATGATGATGACACTACAAATTTGGCGATGCTCCAGATGTGAATACAGAGGAATACTAGGTGATGGCAGGTGTGTGCTGGTGGATTCATGAAGGTTTATGTTATTCTTTTTTCCTGATTTCACATTTCACTCAAATGGCTTTATACCTGGGTCTTAACCAAGTAATGAATACATTCCATTTCAAAAAAAAAAAAAATTTCAAAAATCATATTTAAGACATTGAAATTAAATATTGAGATGACTGGTCTTTAGAGTTTGGATGAAGCTGCAGAAACCCTGAGTGTAGTGCATCAGTTCATATCATATAAGTCAACACTGCACTGAAATGCACTTAATCTCTTGCATGTACTTCATCAGCAAATGTGTTATACTTTTCACTAATGCCATGTTGACAAGTAGTGATTTATAATGTTTTGAGGGATTTCCGATTTCTACACAACATATAGTGATTTCATCAATAAGGATAGGAAAGGGTAATGATGGAGTGATGTTACATGTTTGTTGTGTTTCAATGTATGTAACATTGAGCTACAGACTGTATGTGACAAGTGGTAACTAAAGCAAATATAAATAAACAGAGCTACTTCAAAAATGTGCCTGACCCTAAACCCTGCATGGCTGATATACAAATGATGTAAACTCTTTATTTATGTGGATAAAGCCCCATGTCTGACTATTAAATTATCTGAGAATATTGCAGTATGCTGACTACAATAGGACTCAGGAAAAAGAAATGAATCATTGTTAGGTAGATAGGCAAATATTTTAAACTATGTTAGTTATTTAGAACATTTGAATTTATTAAAGATTATAATGTAATTATAATTATAATTGTGTCTTTTATCACATGTTTAAGGGCCTCCATTTGTAAGCTGAGGACTGCTTCTGGGGTGTCCTATTACAAAATGCATCCTGTAAATGAATTGTTGATCTTAACTGTTTGTAATAATTTTGTAATAAATTGAACTGAATTGAGCTGAATTGAAAAGCAAATGTTGAGGTTCAGAACTGACCACATCACACATTCTAGTCTGGGACACTCTAGGGTATCTGTGTGTAATACGTACTTGTCTCGGTGACTCTGGTCCAGAGGCCAGTATCCCCCCACTGTCGTTCCCTTTCCCAAAGAGGCTCTCCAGTCCACTGGGCCTGCTCAGTTTGCTGGCCTTCCCTCTATAGGAACTGGGGCTTCTCCTTTTCCTCCCTTCTGCTTTTCCTCCATGAAGCGGTGGTATGGATGGGGCAGCCATGGGTGGATGAAGGACAGCGGATGCCTCTTTAGTAGGTGAATAGGGTGTACTGGTGCCAAGTTCACGACTGCAAAGATCCAATAGTTTTTTTTTTGAAATTGTCCTTAATGATTGATAGGAAGTTCCACCACAATAGTAATAGTACAGTAAAATCTATTTGAACTGATATAAAACCATTATAGCAGGAAATACTTTAGAAGTGATCCAAACACCTGTCATCCCAGCATATGAATTGCTGGCACTGTCCTCTCTGTTTACACTCTGCTCTGCTTTTAATGAGTCATTCTCCATCCATTTTGTCCACATACTCGGTCATGTTCAGTGGAGTCTCTACTGTGTTGTCTGTAGCCCTGACAACAATCTAAATTTCCACTGTCAGCCCAATAAAGACCTAAATGAATTTAATGAGCTACCTTCACTTCAACACATTTAACTGATGCTCATTTTCAGATAGATTTGCAAAGAGTAAATAAATCTTTAACATTTTAAAATGAATCAAGTTTCAATCAAGTCAAATCACATTTATTTCATATAACTGCATATATATTACAGACCTGAACCTGATTTTAAGTGAGACCCACCTGTTCTGAGATTTGAGGCTTGGAGATCCATCACTTCTTGATAGCCCGTCCTCTCCCCCACTCCATAGTCCACTTCCCCCACGGCCAAGTCCCTTTTTCCTGGAAGGGGTAGTAAGTGTGCCCCCTGAACTTTGTAATGTGGGATGATGGCTGTTTCCATTCCTTTTGTGATTATCCACAGTTGGAAACAAGGAAGGAGAAGCAGAAGAAAAGGAGTAGCAAGAGGAGTTTTTTCTCTTCTTCGGTCCCACTACAGAGTCTCCCATCTCTTTGGATGGGCGGCTGGCTCTTTGTGTGCCATTACCGGCTTTACCCAGTGCAGAAATCTGCACGAGGGATTGTGGGGCATCTCGGATGCTGAACACCCTGGCCATCGATGTGGACTGAGGAAAGGTGGCGCTATAGGAGAAGGAGTTAGAGGGAGGTGTGAGGAGAGGAGAGCTGCCAGAGATGGGGGAGGAAGGGTGAAGCTGTAGTGAAGCAGCTGAGGAGGTACCAGAGGAGGGGAGGGAGAGGAGACTTTCAGCAGCCAGAGGCACCTTCCTGAAACACAAAGGATAAGACACTATTAACCACAAATACACAACAAACATGTTCCATCACTAATATAGATTAGGAGTAGTAAAAGAAATAATTTTACTGTCTTCTTTCTGTTAATTAAGCATTTTAACCAACACCTTAATATTAGAATATACAGTCATGTGCAAAATGTTAGGTCACAAGTAGGTTTGATGTTTTAGCAGGAGTACCATGATATTTTACAATGTGTGAATGCATTTCTCATACGGTAACAAGATACAATTGAAATGTAGATGGACATTAAAACAAGAATTTCAGATAAAAAAACAGACTAAAAGATGTAGTTTTAATGTTTGACCTTCCTTTGTATTAAACATGTTTTCAACTCTTTTGTGCAGACATTATGAAATTTACTTATGTAAATTTCTAGTGTTTTACACCAGGTTTCATTCAACACATGTCCAATGTTTCTTATGGTCTGGGATAATTTTTGTCATGGAAACAGAGATCACACTAAATACTGACCATTTCCTGTGTAAGTTCATATTTTTGTGAGTTTTTAATGCTGTGTACGATATTTCCCTTTATTTCCTCATTGTGTTTTAATAATGGGACTAAGAAATAGATATTATGCACATTACAACCATGAAAAAAATAACACAGCTCAGGGTGGACTATGACTTCTGGACAGCACTGTACATCTCTAACCGCTTACCCTTTATCAGTATTATCCAATCCAATCCATTTTTATTGATAAAGCCCAAATTTAAATAAACACCAAGATTTCCAAAGTGCTGTACAGTAAAATAAACATAATAAAAAAATAAAAAAACTAAGATTAAAACACAATGAAACATTATAAATAAACAGATTGACCACCCCTGACAAAATACCCCTGCACACGAAATCTATAACCTACATGGTGTGAAAAGCCAGAGAAAAGGGGTGGGTTTTAAGAACAGTTTTAAAATTAGAAAGTGAGGAGGCCTGTCTAATGTGCAGGAGCAGTTCATTCCACAATTTTGGAGCTGTAACAGAAAACACATGGTCCCCTCTGAGCTTCAGCCTCGTTTTGGGAACCCTCAGGAGCAGCTGGTCAGCTGACCTGAGAGCTCGTCTGGGTGTGTAGGGGTGCAGAAGCTCCAAGTGGTATGCTGGGGCAAGACCATTTATAACCCATTTACATGTAGTTCCATCATGAGATTAATAACCCTGATTTGTTTTCATAGTTAAGAAAAAAGAATTCTAACATTAGAAAATAAATTTCTAAACTGAACTAAAAACTGAATAAAAAGCGCAATGAACAAGACAAACAAAAGCTAAATAGCTCTACAAATAACTGAGTAGCAATAAACAATAGCTTTACAAAACATATTTAAGTTGCATTCTTTAAACTTTTGTCATTAAACCTGACAAAATACCACTAAAAACAAACAATTCAACAAAATAATACTTCATAGACATTTGTATTATGAGTTAAAACTAGAGCAGACTCACCTCCACATCTGTGAGTTGAGGTGTTTCTCTACCATGTTCTGAAGTGCCAGCCTCACCCTGTTCCATCGCCTGTCAAACACGTAGTGGCCCCGTCCCATGAGTCGACTGCTGAATATACACAACTGCAGGTAATAAAACAGAGTATGTATGATGCAATGATTGCCAGACTTTACAAATATTCCTTTGTACAGCAAATGCTGGATATGAGTTTTTTTTAAAACAAAGTATGGTATAAAGTATAGTATAGTTACAAAGTACGACAGTATCTGTTAACGTTGCAGTCTTAGTTTTACCCCTAAAGGTTGTGGGTGGTGACTGGAGCAGTGAAAGGTGGGTTTGTCAGAGTCTTCTGGGGTGTCTGTATCTCCCTCGTCACTCGAAAGCCGCCCGCCGTCTCCTCCCGTTGACGTTAACCAGCCATGGGGAGATGGCTCTGGGTTTGTCGTAGGGACAGGGGCTGGTGCTGGGGGCAGAGGACTGGAGGTGGAGGTGGCAGAACCTGGAACCCTGCAGTGCATTTGTTACAAACACAGAGGGTTGAAAAAACAAAAAAAGCAGATTCACTGAGTGAGTGTGAAAGCATGAGTGTGGTAGTAAAATCAACATAAGAAAGTAGGTATCGAAAGTGGGAAGGAGGTGAAAAGAAGGAGGGATAGAGGAAGGATAAAAATCTTTCCAATAAATTATATAGAGAAGATATGAGGACAAAACGGATGGGAAAATAGAAGAAGAGGCAAAAGCATGGATGAAAAAAAAAAAGAGTGATGGAAGAAGTGACACACTAAAACAAAAAGACGAAAACTTTTCCAAGATAAACACAGTTGAACCTAACCCGATCAGTCGTTTCCTCAATGTTTGCTACAGTGGCAAAACAACAAATAGCTTCCTTCTTTAAATAAATCCAAGTAGAAAGAGGAAATTAGATTCTCTTAAGACTTTCACAGGAGTCATGCTGTCTTTTCACAACTGTTCCACAAGTTTTCTCTCCTCTGCACTGTTGTTAACAGCATCCCCTAGTGGGGAAACACATGAACAGCCAGGGGGTCCATTATCATCTATATCCAGTTAAGTGAGGCCTCCAAACTTATAACTCAATGACCAAAATGCAAATACTGGCTGTAATATGAAAGTTCTGTTCAACACTTGTGTCATTTAAAGTAAGAGTTTAAAGTCGTCATTTAAAGTTGAGAGTTCCAGTCCCACCTGTCCCACCTCGGTATGTGTGCATTGGCCAGCCGTAGCTTCAGCGTTGACAGCGGTCGTCCATTGGGGCAGTGAGGCTTGCTGGGACACACCATCTCCTGTGATGGGACACTCTGGCTGCAGCCATCCTTCCCTCCGTGCGCTCCATCTCTGTCTTTCTCCTTTTCCTTCGGCCCCTCCTTTTCCTTCGCCCTGCCTTTGTGCTCGGCCAGGAGGATGTCGAAATGTTTCCTTCGTCCGGGAACGGCTCGGCGGTGAGTTAAGGAGTGAGTCTAAAGTAGAATTACAGGGGAAAAAAAAAAGGTTGATGGTGATTTCATACCTTCTGTGGGCTAATAAGCTCTAAGTGTTATGAGATTTATTTCCACGGAGACTTTGTTGATGAAAGTATTGATCAGTGCCGCATTCAGCTCATCTGATAGTTGTGGCTGCAGGTCTTTGAATCATGGCTGTCTGCGTTCAGGACATGACTCAGTACATCATGCTGCTGCCCACGTCACACCAGACTACTTTGGGTACATTTGTACATTTGGTTTTCTAATACTTCTTAAAAATGTCTGGTGCTACTAAATTACTGGATCAAAAGAGAGAAAAATGTTTCCTCCATTGACTCAAATGTCATATTAAGGGTAGAGGCCTTTTAAAATGCTTTAATGGATGGAAGGTACATCTTATATTCTCATCATGGTCTCCTGAAAGCTGAGGAATAACATGATGGGTCACTAATTGAAAGCTGCAGCAAAAACAAGCCACAGCAGACAGCTAAACCAAAATGCTTTGTCCCAAATTTGTTCTGCAACATTTTCTTACCAACTAAAACCAAAAAACAAGCAAACAACACACTTCCCTCTCGAATCTCTAATTACTGAACAACCAGTTTGAAGTGATTAGAAAATGATGCTAGAAGTAATTAAAGGGCAGTAACCGAAGCGTATTGCCGCACATAGATGCTGCGGCCTCATACAACATCTGTAATTAACTCATCAAGGAAAATGTAGGCAATGTAATGCTTTAGCAGCGTTACCCAGCATTAACTAAGAAATGGGGAGCACAGAGTTGCAGCCAGGGCCATAGCTGTGGTTAGACCCCAGCAGCAGGGATGGTAGCATGCCCTTCTAAACATACAGTAGCTACTTGGTCACACGATCACATGGTCTGGCACGAGAAGCAAAAAAAAAAAAGCAACACGTCACAGTCAGAACAACTAAGAAAGCAGACAGAGGTGGTGTCACTGAGCTGCTTTATTAGCGTCGAGGTCTGTCTTCTTCTAAGAGGGTGTTTTTACGTGTTACCTTGCAGGTGAGAGACCTTGTACAGGGTCGTTTTGTCTCAGGGTCCAGGACTCCACAGTGCTTGTTAGGATCAAACACTCTCCCTGAAAAACACAACCAGTGTCAGACCATGGAGTCACTTGATGATGATTCACACACATGGCTTTGTTCCTTCACATTCACTTCAGTTATTCACTTGTGCTTTTGTTGAGTTTTAAAGGTCTTTACACACCATGTTTTTTTTTAAAGAAATTAATTTGGAAACCATTACATTTTATAAAACCATTATTTATATCATGAGTACTTTAATGGAAAGTGGCAGCAAAGTGGCAGAAAAATGGTACTCTATGTTTTTTTAGCACAAGGTTGATTTTTCAAGGTTTTCGCAGGACAAATAAAGGCATCAACCAATCATTTGTGCAAAACGGAAGGCATGTGACTATAACAATCACAGACCTAGACCTGATGACTGATTTCTAGCTACAATGCTTTGAGTGAAAAACACAAATGATACAGAATGAAACTAGAAAAGCACTTGGAGAGCGCAGACCTCTACCAAAGGCAGATCAGTACCCATAACTTTTTGAGTTATCTTGCTAACAGACAGACAAACAAACAAACACCGCCCCCCCCCCCCCCCCCCCAATAACCACCAATATTTAATCATTTGTTCCTTGTGCCAGTATCAACATTTCTTAAAAATTTCATCCAAATCCTTCCATAACTTTTTGAGTTATCTTGCTAACAGACAAACAAAGAAACAGACAAACACACCCAGATGAAAACATAACATCCGCTGTTCCTTGGCAGAGGTAACGAAGGTAAATGTGTGGAGTAGCATCAACAAAAAACTAGACCACAGGTGGCAAACAGACAGCCCGTGGGCCAAAACCGGCCCGCCAAAGGGTCCAATCCGACCCGTGTGATGAATGTATGAAATGCAATTACAAATGAGATTTTAACATTTGTTTTAGTGTAAAAAAGTAAAATTACACTACAATTACAAACCATCCCTTCATAAAAAATGCGAATTACCTGAACAAATATGACCAACCTGAAATGTTTCAAGAGAAGTAAGTACAATTATACCAATATATTTATTAAATGTTTTGTGTATTTGTAGATCCACAGTGATCTGTAAGCTGTAACACTATACAATGAGAAGCCCAAGCAAAATATTGTAGTAAAAAAAAAAAAAAGGCAGTTAATAATTTTAAGACATTTCAGGTTGTTTATGTTATTAACATTTTAAAGGAAGCTTTCTAGATGTAAACACTTTCATAATGTAATTTGACTTTTTTCATTGTAATTACTTCAATGGCCCGGCCCACTTCAGATCATATTGGGCTGTATGTGGCTCCTGAATTAAAATGAGTTCGACACCCCTGAACTAGACTATAAGGACAGGGATCAAATCTACTTTGTTTAGTATGTGTCTTTTTACCTGGATACTGGGTAAAGACACAAAGGAAAAGAATACATGGGATCAGACAAACAGGAGGCTCCAGGTGACTCCTTTACCATTTATGTTGAATGGCCCGGAGCAAAATTAATCTTTCAAAGATATAGATATAAATCTCTTTGAACTGTTTATTGAACAAGTGTTGCAACTGTTACAAACTCTCATCACCACAGCTATGAACAGTTTTATGTGAATTATTTGTGGGGCAAGCATTTCTGACTTTTCCACCATTTATTTGGGATACCCCCAGAGTTTAAAGGCTTTAATGATTATAATATTATATTATTAAATCATTAGAGATTATCAAACAGATAAAACTGCAGATGCATCAGAGACTAATCAATCCTAACACACAAATTCCTGTAAAAAAATCAGAATGTAAAAAACCTAAAGATTACAAAAAACCCCCTAAAGATAACAAAATAATACTGGACACGTGCTGTAGTTCACTCTGGAAATATATGCACTCATTTCTATAATGTTCCATCAATTTGGAGGCTTACTCCATGAGTCAGTATAAATTAGTTGTTACAGACTTTGGCAAGACTTATAATCTGTTGTACAAAAAACTATTATTCACAAACTCCAACAAGAGGGAAAGTCACACAAGGTTATCACTGAGAAAGCTGGATGCTGTTAGGGTGCTGAGCCGAAGCATCTTTCTGGAAAGTTGAGCTCAAGTTCTCTGGCCCTCTAACCCTTCAACAAACCCTGCAACCTTAGTTTTTCCAACAAGATGCAAAATGTCTCGTGTAAACAGCTATGATGCTGCCAGAGGTAACCTAATGTCTTTTGAAGCTAACTTACAACCTTCCACCTCCTGCCTCTGAGCACTCTTTGTGGACCCGTCCCAAATTGTTTAACCTCTTTTTTTGTGATTTTCTTAAGGCTGTCTGACTATCACAAGTTGTTTTTCTAGTCACCTTTCCAGAAAGATGCTTCAACATGGCATTATGTAAACATCCTGTGTCCCCAGTGACAAAAGTTTACACCAAAAAGCCTATTGTAAAGCCTATTATACTAACTGAATCTTTAGTTTCATTCTGTTATAGCCATTTTTTACATGCACTGCCAGCCAAGTAGAAGTAAGTTGAATCTGAGTACAAATGCATTTGATTAAATGTAACCCATACATTTGTCTGTGTTTGCAGTCAAGCACATTACAGGACCTTTGCTGTAACATATTTTGTTATGGTACCTCTGTTTTAAGTGGTGACACATCTGAAGAAGTCAAAAGTCATTCCAGAATAATCCTGACTAAGTGGTCACAGTCTAACAGTTTTGTCAATGTGTTTAGTTATTTGATTTTCATGTTGAGTCTAGTCATGTAGGAGTGCATCCCTGGGAACCTGTATAGAAAAACAAAAGTGTGACTCAATGAAAGAAAGTAGTGGATTTGACATCCCTGCATCAGTTTAGCTGTAATAACCTGGTGGAAGAGTGAACTTATTAGTATTATTTTGTGTGTGTGTGTGTGTGTGTGTGTGTGTATTAATTAGCAAGTACAACACTAGGTTTTTCACTTGGTAAATGACAACATGGAATGGTAACCTAGCTGACATCACAGAGTGAGAGACTCCAAGCCTTTAAAATCCTGAGGATTTTTTGCATTCTTAGTAAAGTGAGGTATGTAATAAGTAAGGTATGTAATGTATAGCATGGATTATGAAGACATGATTCTGTAACATAAATAAGAAAGTCATTGTTAAATTATATGAGGTAATTTGGGCAACACTTGGGTGTCATATTAAATATTATATATGTATGCTATATGCTTTTCTGGTCAGTAATTTAACGTGTGTGTGTGTGTGTGTGTGTGTGTGTGTGTGTGTACATTGGTGTGAAATACTATGACTATGATTCATGAACTGAGGAGGTCATGTCCAAGGGTTACATTTTGTGCTATATTTTACATATTTTGATTTTACTTTCATGGTGGTTTAGAAGAAGTAGCATTGAATGACTGTACCCATCTGAAGACTCACTCTTATCATTTGATACAAAGGAAAGCTGGGTTGAATGTTTGGATGTTGGGAAACAACAACAATGTCAAATTTTGTCCACTAAGGCAACTAAAATCTAACTAATTTTAAAGTTATGATAACAGATTGCTTGACCTCCTGGATTATCTATGCAAGACATAAAGAACTCAAAACCCATGCAGTGATTATACCTTTTGTGCTGATATCAAAGGAAAAAGTCCTTCTCAGAAGTACAGACAAACATAAGTTGCTCCTTACAAACTCTGCATCCTGCAGTCAGCAGGTTAATCGTAAACAGAGGTACTGTCAGACAGCTGTAATCTACTGCTGGCCTTTGCCATAATCCCTGTAATCTTTTTGTGTTTGCAGTATGAGACAGCACCGAAGGATACGAGTAGATAAACAGGGGCCTGCAATTGTGCAACATGCCCATAGATATAAACAAAGTCATGTGCTCACTCATAAATTCACACAAATTTTAAAAAGTTTGGAGAAATAAAGATGTGGAAGAAAAAAGTGACGGACAGAAGACGCTCATGAAAGAGAGAAACCAAACAAAACAGGAAGAAGGTGAAGATGAGTAAGAAACAAGATGGCATGTGGTAAGAGAAAGAAGAAGAAGAGAGACAAAAGAGTGAGAAAAAAGAAATTAGGACAGAGTGAAAGCATGTGAGAGAGAAACAAGGAGGTAAAGGCAGGAGGTGGAGTGAGAGGGTGAAAAAATGTAGAAACACAGGAGGTGGGGAGAAATCTCTCAAAAAGACAAGCTGCTTTTTGGCAGCAGGAGCTCATGAATTAGAGGGTGTAAATCAGAGGCTCAGAGCACAGAAACACAGCACCACCAGAAAGAAGACTGAGAAATGTGGGGGGGAAAGAGAATTTTGAACAGAAGAAAAAATGAAGCCAAAGCATCCTTTAAAAGTCTTTTTCAAGTCTTAGCTGCACACATTCACTTTTTTTTGACAGCCCTTTCTCAGAGATGCTCCCTACATTGACTTTTGTGCATCTGTGTTATCTCATAAAATAAAAGTGGACTGAGGTAGAAAACAAGGAAAGCAATGGAGACTCTGCGAACAGGGAGATAAACAGAAAAAGTAAGAGGTGTCACTCCTTTCAAAAATACACAGCATAACCACACAACTGTCTTGCAGCCAGATATTCAGACCACAAGCTCTGCAAAGGTTACTGAGATAAGAAATGTTTGAGTGTACATGCATGCATCTTTATATTTTAAAAGGGAAGTGGACTCTGTGTGTGTGTGTTTATGTTTGTGTGCATGTGTGTGTGCGTGTGTGTGTGTGCGGTGCATGTGGTGTGTGTGTGTTGGGCATCACACAAAATCTGGAAGGAGCTGACTGCTGCAGTTTAACATACTTCTGTGTTTTTGGTCAAGGAAGAGACTAGCAAAAATGGCAAGTTGATAGGACCGATATTTTGGAAGATATTGGTCCTTTTGGAATACAATGGCCTTACAATCACACTGAATGCTTTGGCGGAGACTGCTGGACAAATGTGGTACAGCATGCACAAATACAAATATCCATGCTGGGGGACCAGGATGCTGCCCCTCAGGGTCAGACACTGAGGCACAAATTTTGGCACAAAATGTGGCAGGTATCAATGAAATATCAGGGGAAAAAAAGATGAGTTTTGACAGAGAAAGAAAGATAAATAAATATTTTTTTCCCATATTGATGAATAGGAATTTGGGTAAATTGTCCTGATCTTGACCTTTGACCTACAAAGGCAAAAATGTTACTGTCTCTACTCAGAAACTCATAAATAATAAAAAAAAATTGTCCAAAAATTGTGGATGCAAAACTGACAACAATCAACACCAACAAACACAGAGGGCCATAAATAAGTAAATACAATATCCTTCTTGTGAGATGTTCAAACTAACCTGAGAGCCTTTTGTGTGACCTGGAGGATGTTTTTGTTCCATTCTGGTGCTTCTTATCCAATGGTGATGAGGATGATGAAGATGATGGTAGAGCACTACATCTTTGAGAGGGTGAAGGTGACGGGGAGGGTTTCCTGTCCAACGGCGAGGGGGAAGGTGTGGACGATGGTCGTCTATCCAGTGGAGATCGAGCTGGACTGGGACGTCCATCCAGAGAGGATGGAGGCGTGGTGGAGCGCGGTGTGGATGGCCCACCAGTGCTGCGGCCATTCATGAGCTTTTCGCTTGACCGCTGGGAAGCTGGAGGAGTGTGAGATGGAGGTTTGTGGGTGGAGGGGGAAGAAGAAGAGGAGGAGGAGGAAGAGGAGGAGGAGGAGGAGGAGAGGCGCACATGCGATGCAGAGTTGGCTCGGCTGAGGCAAGGCATCTTCTCCAGGCTCACGACTGGGAGGGACACACTGGAGAGACAGAAAAAAGAATAATGACTATGTTAAAATATTTCATGGGAAAATAAATGTAATAAATGGAAGCAGAAAAATGTATTAATTAGAATGAAGATGGAGGTGTTTCTGTGGGTTTAAATAAGGTAAAATAAAGACCATTAACTCCTCATTAAGACCATTATGGAAACAAGGCCTGGTTGTTAGTGAGTGATTGGTGGTGGCTTTTTATGGCATCCCATGGTACTCAAATGCCTTTATGACCAAAATGCTAATTTGAGTGTTTTCATGCACAATTTGCAGCTGGTCTCAAATGTATTATTTTCAGGCTTCAACCAGACTTTGCAAATGAACAAGAAGCCCATTTAACAATTAGAACTTTATTGATTCCAGAAGTAGCTATATATTTAATGACAGCCGCACTGCAATACACTAACTACTTGTGCTCTGATAAGATTCTGACCGGCTGAGTTTGCAACAGAAATGACCACTTCCATGGTGGCTGTGTTAAATGAAAAAAAAAAAAAAAAAAAAAGAAAAATCCCGAAAAACATATTTAGAAGGAAGACTGAAGCTAATGCAAATTCATAGAAGTTCAATTCTTCACACATTAAGATAATATTCGACCTAAAATTGTCAAGTGTTTTTTAAATGCTTTTAAAGATCTGTTGAAACCCTTGGAATGACTTTCAAAGAGAAAAAAAATGTTCACACCATGTCTTGTTGCGCGCCCCCTTTGGTGGATAGACAGCAAGTGGTGCTTTGCTGAAGCGGGAGTGAGGGTAGTCTTTAGGGACCCTGAAAGCCAATGTGTCCCCTGGACTGGGGGTCACAGCAGGGGCCACCGCGGGGGCTTTGGGCTTCATAGGGACCAGGGGACTCCGGGAGGGAGCAGGGGAGCCATGGCGCTTTTCTGAAAAAGCAAAACAAAATAGAAGGTTTTTCATAAAGTTCAAAAGGTTTGCACTGAGGTGTACATAGATGTAAAGCACACAGTCTCAAAGATACACACGTCAACATACCAAAGCACAACAAACATTCCTAACAAGATTGTTTATTGGCAGCGGGTACTTTTTGGATCTGGGTACATTTTTGATCTCATTTGCATATGATTAACACCTGAGTGCAGTTTGATATTTACACCCACTTGTTTTTTTACCCTGTTGGGCGCCAGATGGCTGTGTTGTAACACCAGTGTGTAAATCTGTGCCAAAATATTCTCACAAATAGAATGATGTATTTACAAATCAATTAAGCATACTTTTCTCTAATTAGCAACGTGCCTGACACCGACTGAAGTCTGTTACAACATGCTGTTCGACAAAGAGGGAACACTTCTAAATACTTTTCGACCCAGATCTGATCAGAAAACAGAAGTGAAAAAATGCCGACATTTAAGAAAAAAGACAGAGGAATAAATTACAAGGCCATGAGGAAAAAGTTGGAGAGGAGGAGCTCACACTTACGGTTTTTGCTATGCATGTCTCTTTGTGGGAGCAGGGTGGGGAGGGAATGGGGGGTGTGGTCCGGGACTGTATGTCTCTGTCTGTCTCACAGGGAAACTACACCCCAGCTACCTGAGTGAGAACAGAGGGGGGGGAACACGTCATAAGTACAGAGAAAGGACGGGAAACACACACAGTAATAATTTATATCTGCCAGCTGCTTCAAGGGTAAAAACCCAGTATCTTCAAGACTGAGCTGATAGATACAGACATGAAACGCAAGTGTTAATTTTGGGATGTGACGGCCTCTGCGGTTAGCTGAATTTCCTGCCTGCTGATCAAATGCAAAAGTAAAACTGCAGGCAGTAGCAGAATGCTGAAATATGCCGAAAGACAGTAGCTCAAGCAGAGTAAATACGAACCTAAATGTTTCAGCAGTTATTCGTCAGGCAACACATATTAGTGTCTGAGTCATTATTATTCACCTTGGAAACATGAACAAGCATTCTTGTATATAAAACTACATGCACAGACACACAACTATACGACTGCAATGAGCAAAAAGGAAATAACAAAGAACTTAATGTGTAACGTCTCCCCTGTTCAAAGCCTGGCTCCATCTACTGTAGGATTCTGAAAACTGTAACAAAGTGGGATATGCTGAAACGGGGGGGACCAGTGGCCAAATGAGAAGGTGAAAATGTGAGACTGGAGTAGTTCAAGGACGCCCGAATGAAGGGGAATCACAAGAAATCAGTACAGAACTAGCTGAGGATATGAAAGGATTAGGATGAGTTTCTGCACTGGGTTTACTCTATGATAAAAGGCCCACCTAAAAATCAATATCCACTTACATGTACGGTATATTTGGAATATTTTTGCCACTTTTTCTTGCAATTACATAGTCTTTCCCCACAGGTAAATGAAGCCTCTTAAACTTACCAAAGGCGGCTGACAAAGATAATTTCTGCTACCTGTGTTGTTCTGTGTGTGGGATTTTAATATGTTTTTTTCATATTCAATATGAAGAACAAAGTAACTGCTCTACACAATAGTTTTATGAGGCAAAATCACTACCTTTGCATGAGTCTGGTGTCTAAAAAGAAAGATAAAATGGCTTCAGTTGGATCTATTATAAAATAAATGATGTTTGACAGATTCCGACTGCAGGACAGGTAGACTGATCACTTTCTATTAGAGGTAGTAAGACTAACTTTTTTAAGCTAATGTAGACTCATATTAAAACAAGTGGTGCCAGGCACAACAAATCCCACCCCTTGCATGTATTGTAGCTTATTTTGGCATTGATTCAGTTGATGTCATGTCTACGTGTGTGCTGATGTCAGCAAATCAATTGCCTCTATATGTGTGTCAAGTTTGAAGTAAATTGAAAGAAAATTAATGTTTTTATAGACATTAAAAATGTCACCCATTATAAGTACATGGGAGAAGAAAAAATTCATAAAAAATTTTAACTTTGACCTACTGTTCCCAAAATGTAATCAGATCTATACTGGGTCACTGGCAATCTATAAACCCAATTTGGTATGACTTCAACCAATAGTTTTGCTGCGAGAGTGTTAACAAACAAACAAACTGAACCAAAAACAATACCCCTTACCTCCCCTTCGGGGGGCGGCGTAACAATACAAAAAGTATAATTCTACTTCCTGAAATTAATGGGAACCTTCAAAACACAAAAACATTTTCAAACATAAAGCGGCAGGTTAAGCCTATAAAATCCAGATTTTACATATTGGTTCATTGTAATGGACATTATCACCAGCACTGATGCGTTCAAATACAACACAGCTGTGACTCTTTCATATCTAAAAACACACTGTCGCATTTGGTGTCACTTTAGGCGTCTCCAGCCACATCTTAACACACTGAGAGACAGAGTTTCAAAAGTCAAAGTCACATGAAAAAAACACAAACATTTAATAACTGTCAGGCAAACAAAGAGACCCTGTAATGGGACTGAGTGTGTGTGTGTCACACTTCTGTACAGTCCCTTTAATGAGTGTAGTAGTCGGCAAACAGCAGCCCATTGACAAACAGGACTGAGTAGACAGACAGACTGACCTTGTGTGTTTGCTCAGAGTGCATGAGTGCACATCAAAGTGTGCTGCAGGTGACTGGCTCTGAGTGTATACAATGTGTGTACAACGCATGTCTCTGTGTAATAAACTGATTAGCTAGCGCATGCATGTGTGACAGGTGTGCATGTGGGTGTTGCACCATGTGGAGCAGCTGTGTGTGTTTCTACATGTAGAGGATATGTATGAAAGGTAAAGGCTGCAGTCAGTGTAGAGGTCTGGATAAAAAACCCAGACCACACCACAAATTCTGGACATGAACCCCATTATAAACCTTTGGAATGGGATCAAGAGAAATATGGATGATCACAAGTCATTAAACAAAGCCAAACTGCTTGAATTTTTTTGCACCAGTGGAATAAAGCACTAAATAGCAATGTGAAAAACTAAAAGAAAGCAGGCCAAGATGCATGAAAGCTGTGAAAAATCATGCAATTCCACCTAAAACTATTTTCTGAACAATAGTATTGTGCTATTTAAAATTTGATAAGAATTTCTTTTCTTTGTCAGATTCAGGATCTGAAAACCAGGTAATTTCTGCTTTTTAAATTTGGGAGAAAGTTGGTCAGGTTTCTACCATTCAGATTACAGAGGTCATTTTACTCACACACATACTTCTACACTGTAAAAGCAGTGGTGGTTAAAAATTTCCAGTAGTCAGTTAATTATTTTGCACAATCTGCTTTCATTCTTTCATTCGCTGACTGTTAAAAGCTACTTCAGACATCTAATCTGTAAAATCTGTGTTAGGCATGTATCTGTGTGTGTATGTGGCAGGTGTGTAAATAGGCCACTGGAGGCAGAAAAGCAGTAAGGCAGCTGTATACAGAGTAGCAGGATCAAAGTCCACATTTGCAGGTATGTAGCTCCGACACTGACAATTTCACACATTAAATCACACATTAGTTCACCCAGTTTTAGTCCACTTGAGTTCAATGACACTATGCTGTAGAAATGAGCAGAGAATATGGTCTATGTGTGTCTATTGCGGTGTGTGTGTGTGTTTTTTTTTTTTTAATAAATCTTATATTTTGTGATTTTAGCATCCTTTTACTTAAACAGACAGAGGTATGCAGAAATTTTAGCAATTCACAGTCAGAACTCAGTCATGGAATGTGTTGCTTTCATCTCCAACATACAGATAAATAGTGTATTGGAATTAATCCCATTTACCGGGTAAGGATCCAGCTGGGACCCAACTGTAGTGATTTACAATACATGGACGGCTGCCTAGGCAAGGTCACCAAGCCACTCGACCACAAGGGCACCCTCGCTACTACGCTCTCCTGCCTGCCTGTCGTTATGGCAATGCTGAGAGCCCAGGTGGCTGCTGATTGGCTACTGGCTCATCCTGTGGGCGGGCCCTCTGCATGATGAGGAAGCACAGGATTTCAGAGCTCAGCTGGGTTTGTTTACATTGAGGAGGGAGCAGTGGAGAGAGCGATTCTCAATCATTCAAGGTTATATATGTAGATGTAGAAGTTAAGACAGCTGGAGTTCCAAGATAGAAGTTTTCTTAGACAATGACTGTATGGAAAACTGTAGTAATGTTGTGGGCTCTGTTGGAAATAACAAAGACCACATGCTTGTCTTATGTACAACTGTATTTATGTGAAAAAGGCCTTAAAGTTAGTTTGCATATAGTACCGTGCAAAATTCCTAGGTGAACATTAGGTTTGTTGGTTTAGTAAAGTTATAATGAAAACACATGCTTTTCTCCATTCTTGTATTAAGATCCAATCTGGATATATGGAAAGTATGTACAGCATTAAAAAGAAAAAAGTTCAGGGGGAAAAAAAAACAGTCGTAGTATTTAGTGTGTCTTTAACCTTTTTGTTCAAACAATCTGAAATTTCTTACATTAATTTTCAGATGTTTTACACTAGGTTTCATTCAACACATGTCAGATTTTTCCGTTTGTGCAGCTTCTTGTCATGGGGTCAGGGGTCACACTAAATAGTCGCTTTAGCCTTAAGAACCCATTTAATTCAGTTTTTGTGTGTCTTTTAAAACTGTGAAGATATTTCCTGTATTTTCTTGTTGTATATGAAGAAAAGAAAATGAGAAATTAATAACTATGCTCATTTCAACCCTGCAAAAATAACAACGCTAAAGGTGACATAAGACCTTTGCACAGTACTGTTCTTTGGAACAGCTTGTAGATCATTTGTTCAAAGTTATACTCCCTATAAGATTTAAAAAATCACGGATCATTTACATTTTTAAATAGACTAGAATATTTCTGGGCTGAGCAGACAATAACAATCATGGTCCAAAATGTTTCAAGTTGGTAATAAAGGCCATTTTACCATTATGTTATACAGGGTGGGGAAGCAAAATTTACAATGAACATTTAGTTGTTTTTTCTCAGCAGGCACTACGTCAATTGTTTTGAAACCAAACATATGTTGATGTCATAATCATACCCAACACTATTATCCATACCTTTTCAGAAACTTTTGCCCATATGAGTAACCAGGAAAGCAAACGTCAAAGAGTGTGTGATTTGCTGAATGCACTTGTCACACCAAAGGAGATTTCAAAAATAGTTGGAGTGTCCATAAAGACTGTTTATAATGTAAAGAAGAGAATGACTATGAGCAAAACTATTACAAGAAAGTCTGGAAGTGGATGAAGCAACAAAAAGCGTACCAAAGCTTTTATTAAAGCTCTCAAATCCAAAATCCTAAAGGATCCAACCAAATCCATGAGAAAAATGGCAATTGAACTTGAGGTAGACAACAAGACTGCTAGAAATGCAGTAAAATATGATTTGAAGATTTAAATTCTCATGACTTTCAATAAACTAATTGGTCATACACTGTCTTTCAATCCCTGCCTCAAAATATTGTAAATTTTGCTTCCCCACCCTGTATATGCGCATAACTTCACAGGCCATAAGAATAGAGAGGAAGTAGAGAAAGTGTCAATTATGTTAAAAAAAAAATGTAAACTAGGTTCTTGAATGGAGCATTTGGGACTTTTAATGGTACAGCATCTGGAAAAATTAATTCATTTTTAATTGATTTTTTTGGCCTTCATTTACACAGAAGAAGCCTGTTAAGCCAAGGATCATTAATTCAGCCTTAATGTATATAGTAAGTGCACATGTATGTCAAATAGTAGTCCGTCTTCTTCAAAAGCTAAGGTAAAAAAGATTTTTTCCTTTGTTAAACAAGCACAGACTTAAGAGAGAAACGGATAAAAAAAGAAAAAGGAAGTGTCTCTGATGTACCATAGCAGCTGGCATTTTAATTGGCCCAAGCCTCAGCTAATGGCTCAGACACAGCCAAGCTGCAATAACAACAACACAACAGCGGAATGAGCAGTACCACAAGTGAAACCAAACTTGACAGAACTACAGCGGTTAAGGGCAAAACTTTTCAACAACAATCATGTTAAAAGGCCAAGAACAGTAGTACACTACAGCCAAGGCACACACACTTACACAACAAGAAACGCAGAAGCAGTGAAGAATAACACTATTAAGTTCGGGGGAGAAATGAAACTGAAAGGACACAGAAATTGTCGACCTGTCTCAGAGCTCAATTAATCCACTACCACAGAGAAGTATAGACAGCGCATGAGAGCCCAAGACTCCCACTAACAGCAGAAATATGACCCTTTCATCTTGTTCACTGTTCTTACTCTCACACAGCAAGCCACCGGCATAAGAGAGGTCAGCAGAGACACTGAGTGGGAAATCGTAGAACATGAGAGAACTGGATGGAATACAGTGAGATATCTGAACACGCTGTGGAGAGCTGAGTTATCCAAACACACAGCTCTATTTTCACGCATGCAGAAACCTCACATCCTCTAGAGTGACTCTTGAATACTCCAGACTATCATGCTGTTCAGAAGACCCATGTGTTATTGTAAGAGATTTCATTCTCCTGTGTTCACTCCATTAGGCTCATTGTAAATCCGTACACCTTCATGGGATCATACACATTATGCAATAAAAACAATTTCTTGGCACATTTTTTCTACCCTTTCGCATTGTGTACCAAGCATGGTACGAACCCTGCCAGAGTAAGGGATTTATTTGATATCCAACCGGGTCCACTTATGCTAAGAGTTTAAGTGTAAGCCTCTGGTGTACAACATAAACATGTCTTCTAAAACCTTTTTTCAAACGGCACACGTGGCATTTATTAAATGTGTAAACATATATTCTCCAAGTCCTTGCTTTAAGTTATAACCCTTCTGCCTTCTTCATGCACAGCAAAAGTGAGCAGCAAACTGAGTGTGCATAACTAGGAGCCACTGAGCCCTGAGGCATGCAAACCCCCCATGTCTGTTTGTGCCTGTGTGAGTGTGCACACATATACATGCATTTCTGTATGTATTTAAGTCCTCTCTGCTAATTTGCTGCACAGGTCAACCATGAAAGTAGACCTCATGATGGATACCAACACAAGGCGGCTGCAATAGACACAAATAATCAAATATAGAATAATCAACAGTAAAGAACAGCCATGTGCTCAAGAGGATGCTACAATGACAAGATGAGGATATGCAATACTGGCAACCAATAGAATAATGCAAAGAAAAGAAGAAATCTGGTGGGGGTGATTTCTTAAAGGCAACATGATCAGTACGGGTCAGAGTGAGCTTCTTCATGACATTGTACAGACCAGTGGGTAATTCAGACTACAAATTGGAGAATAAACTATAAACTCAATGAAAAAAATTCTAAAAAAAAATATATGACAGGCATTGACATGTATTTTGTTTGATGAACTACTAAACCAAACAGTAGGTGATTACAGACATAAATGTATAATCAAAAAAAGATGAAAAGTTAAAGGGAAGCATGTGACTTGGCCTGCTGATCTAAAATAACTCCTACCTATTATCCCACTGTAGTCCGACACTCATTATGTTTTATTGGAAGCTCTCGAGAGATTCCCCCTTCCTGGCGGTGTGTGTGCACGAGTGTATTTCAGACCTGTTGTTACCCGACTCTGTGTGCGTGTCAGTGAGCAGAAACGCTGCCAACAAGAGGGGGGCCTGCAGGGGGCAGGAGCAGGGACAAAACCACAGCGGCTGCCAGGAGCTTCTGAGTGCGTGTGTGTGTGTCTCACAATACCACTGACCTCTTTCTGCTGAGAAACAGAAAGTGAGAATGTGTGCACATACAACTCCACTGGCCTCACTCCTCAGAGACAAACTGTGTGTGTGTGTGTGAGGGTGTGTGTATATATATATGTATGTGTGTGTTCATTAAGCGTGACCATGTGTCTTCCCCAGCTCAAACAGACGGCTCAGGCTGGTGCACGTGCCGTAAACAGAAGGAAGCAGCAGCTCGCGGGCAGATGCGAGCGCGCTCAGTGGAGTCACAATCAAAAACAAACAAGAGGCAGACAGACAGGGTGAAGGGCCAATGAGAGCACAGCTTAACAGTGCTACCATCTTAACTAATCCAAGATAAAAGCACACTGCCTACTTTGGACAGAATTTTCTTTAGAATTCTGATAAGTGAGCAACGTCAGCTAGGTTGTTGGGTCAATAACACAGTTTCCATAGCAACAAATATCAAATGATGGAAAGCCTACATGTGTGCACACATATACAGCCAAGCAGGATGTGTGTATATTACAGTAACTGGTTCTTGAGACCACGCTTTGAAGGTAACGTCTGCCCTATCAATTGTATGTTTCATCTTTAATATGGATGGGTGTATTTTCCAGTTTATCACGACATCCTACCAAACTCTGCTTTTGCTTGTATTTTTTTATAAGTTTCTTTAAGACAACAAAACTCCTTTGGAGTGTTGACTCAAAGTAGTGCTATATTATCTTAACAGCAGAGACAGATATTTTCATAATTATCTTTGTGCATTTATTTCTTGGATTAAAAAAAGCTTGTGTACAAAGCTAAACCTAATAAATTATTTAAAGTTTTTCTTTTTCTGTTATTCTAAGCCTACTGAGTATTAGAAAGCATAAATGTGGTGTTTGTGTGGAATAGAAGGTGTAGTGAGTTTACGTTTTAAAGTGCCCTGTAGGGATTAACAGAAATTATTGTATTGATCTGAACAGCTCTGGCTGTGTGCAGCATGAGCATGTCGGTTAGGCGATTCTGTTTGTTAAGTGGAGATAGCACAGGGTTTGTTTGGACGTATACATTTTTAAGTAAAGTGTCGAGAGGTTTATGGGTGAGAACTATTACAAAAGTGTGTGACTGTGCCTTGAGGGATTTGTTTGTTTGTGTGTGTGTGTTCGTGTGTCTTACCATAGTGTGTGAGGATGCCCTGAGGAGTGACCACCTGATTGCAGACATGGCAGACAACAAGACAAAAATCCTCCAGTGCTGGAAACTGGCTGTAGACAAGCATATCTGAAAAAGAAAACAAGAATAGGATCAACCTTTTACAAAAAATAAATCACACAAGTGCAAAAGCACAACATGCGTTCCAGAAAGAAAAGAAAGTAATAGAAAATAGAGAAGAAATAACCAGTTCAATTTCCTGAGGCATAAGCAACAACCTCCAATGCTTTGTTTAACTAGATTTTAGTTTGTGGAGGAGCTCAAAATAATTACGTGGTTAGCTATTACTTTTTTAACTAATGGATCATTCCTCCAGCTGTTAAACCATTCACTGTTTTGGAATTGAAAAATAAAACATTGGTAGCTTTTTTTTTACATTACCACTTAGGTCTGCAGCTGAAAATTTAGGTGGTCACTGAGGAAACAATTACCTGTCATTGTTGTCAGCAGCACAGAGGACCGTAACAAACAATTTATAACACACATACTGTACAAATGGCAAACAATGTCATGCCTGTCAGACTAGCATATAGTGTGCAAGTGGCTAACGCAGTACAATACAATGCTTGACTGCATTCAACATGAACCCCCGCCTCCATACCCAAATGTTCAGATTAATACAAATATTGAGGAAAAACAAAACAAATATGTCCAGAGGAAAAACAGTCATTATCTCTTCAGGCTAAGCTTTAAGGACCTAATCTTCCTGTGCCTAAACAAGCTTTGCTGACAGAAATTACAGCACTTATTAGCACAGGGCTTAAGATGGGGATGTGTGTGTGTGTGTGAGAATGTGTGTTTGAATAAGCTCAAAAAGGAGAAATTGGAGAGCGAGTGGGTGTCAGCGTATGGCTGCGTGTCATCACAACCTCACATTGCTGGCAAATTTTCTGTCAACTGGAAAGCCAAGGAGACCAGTACGGATGTGTAGTGTCCATTACAATGCAGTGTGTGTGTGTGTGTGTGTGTGTGTGTGTGTATACTGCAGTTCCTTCAAGGTCAAACTGTACCTTATCATGACATATGTTCATATCGTGTGTGACTTACCAGGCTCTAATATGTGTATGTGCATAAAAAGGTCAGACTTAGTATTACTACTACTCATATATGGAGTTCATGAGACATTAACATAGGCCAAGATGGTGTTAAGCAAAGCAATAAAATAAAACTGTATTAGCATTAAAACAAGTAATACACATTCATGTTACAGGCAACAGTAAAAAGACGCTGGCTATGGAAAAACACCTTTTAAATATTGCCTTCAGCTTGTTAGTGGGTAAGGATTAGTAACTTTATGATGTGAAAAAGTAAACAGAGAGGTTTGGTTTAGCTGTTCAGCATGGCCACAGCCTGTAATTTTCCCACAATTGTTTTGTAAAGAAATAGGAGCATTTTGTAGTAAATAAACTATCAAGGCCCTGACAAATATTAAACCAATCTAAAGTCATAATGGGAAAATTGTGGCCATTTTCTGCCTAACAGCATATTCTAGGCTTAAAGAAAGAGAAAAAGCCTTTCGTGGAAGTACAGAAATAAAAAAAAAAAGCAAGAATGCAATTTCCTCTGCATCTGCCAAGGCAAATGCAAGCTAAGTGTGCAGCCTATTTGTGTGTGTGTTTCTCAACAGCCACAGTCTGCCAAATGACTGACAGGCCAGAAAATGAACTACAAAAACAGTCATTGGTGAGCAGACGTGCTTGCAGCAACTAAAACAATCTATCATTGGACACTGACTACATTAAAAGTTAGTAAATTAGCTTCCCGTTGGTGAATGACTGTTTGGAACTGTTCAACTGTTTCAACTGTAAAAAGCTTAGTTTGAGGCAAACAGACCGTCAATGTGAGAGGAAAAAGAGCACAGCGAGCGTTACTCAGGCCTGCTCCAGAAAATGTTTAGCTGACCAACGGCAAAGTAACACTGCAACTCTAACCAAGACACAGGAACATGTTGCACCATGTGAATAACTATCAATCAATCAACCCGTTCCAAAGGCTGAGGGGACTGCTCTAACTGCCCCCTCTGCATATTTTAACTGGCTGCACACCAAAGACTGTCTGATACAGTAAACAAGCATATGAGCTCTCAGAAGGGAGATAACGTTGCAAATCCAAGGTTACGAGAGAAACTATCATCTCTAGTTTAAATAAAATGCCCCAGATACACAACTAGGCTACACTTTCGTAGCTCGTACTTCTCTCTAGTCTAAAATGATGTCATGTCTTCCTTTTTAATAACAGGGTTAGACTGCCAAAAAGTAGGCGATAAAACTTTTTTTTTCTCTCACTTAACACATCAGAGGAAAAAACCTAATAAGTATACATCATTTAAAAGGTTAAAACCTACACCTCAAAATTATTAGCCAAGTAAACATGATTGCTCATGTATAAGGTTTCAGAATATTGGAGAATTTTCCTTAACAGTTTTCAAGGTCATAAAACTGAAAAGGTAAACATTTGGCTTAATATCAAAGGGACGACGAAGTGAACAGTTTCCCAGAGAGATCACATAAGATGGGTCTAGACTTTTAAAAAGCTGACCCTCACTTTGTGGAATCAGAGAGAAATACAAGGAATACCATGTGTGGATCATTTTGTTCACTTGTATTCAATGGTGATCAGACTAAAACATCAAAGTCCATTACATGAAAGCTAACATTTAATAATTACTATCATTACAAATCACTTTGCCTATCTTTTTTTTAATAATTGAAATAATTTGGTCGATAAAATAAACTGACATGGCTCAAATTATTTATTTTGTCTTATCAATCATCTATGAGTATTTGTTTTATTCATTTATTCATGATTTATAATAGAAAAGGAGGCAAATGCTCATTAATTTTCTGTTGGTTAACAAATTACAAATAATCAACAGCACAAGAATGGCAGTGGAGGACAGAAGAGAGACTATTGCATTTCCAGACAGACTCCATGTAAAATATTCTTTCACTGAGCAAAAATGTCTAAACTAGCCAACTTGTGTCATTATAAAGAAATGTATTTTTACTATAAAATATTTCTGACACTACTAATTAGCTCGTCCACTACAGAATACACAGAGCTTACAAATGCAAACCAAAAGATGTTCTAAAATATGTGGTGGTTTCTTCTGACTCCCATTCCTATGAGGGAGTAGTAAACATACAAATAGCAGCATTACAGCAACGCCTTTAACAAGTGAGATGATGACAGTGAGTGCCAGTCTGGCCAAACTAAGTTGCTGAAGGTTGTCATCATTCCCACTTAGTGTGTGTGTGTGTGTGTGTGTGTGTGTGTGTGTGTGTGTGTGTGTGTGTGAGAAAAAAAGAGAGGAAGACATGGATAGTAATCATGTCCTGCACCACACACCAATTACTGCCAACCTGCTCTCATCGTCTACAAATATACGTGTGCACTGAAGTGTCAAGCGAGTAAACAAGGGATATAATCTGTGATGAATCGCTTTTTTTTTTTTCCTCCCCTTTACAAATATACAAATCGAGCATTTTAAGTGTGTTTCCTCGCATGTTTGACAGCATTGTGTCAGTGTGTGGATGTGCATATCACTCTCAGCGGGCCTTAGTGTCATGTTGCCAACAGATCAGCGATTCTGGAAACACCGCTCCAGTCTGGCTCTGAGAGGGGAAGATGAAGCATGTGAGTGAGTGTGTGTGGGAGGAGGGGTTGGTATTTAACCAGTGAGAGTGAGAAGAGTTTCCCCAGCTCAGTGTGTGCGTTTCTACGAGGGCTGCAGTATGCTCAAACTTTTAGGAATGACTCAAGTGTGTTACTGTGCAACGGGTGCTCCTGTGGGTATTTATACATGCTGAGGTGTGGAGGAACTCCCTGAGGGCCTGGGAGATGGAGGTACCCACTCACTCCTTGAGGGCAGCTGTCTGCACGCTACTCCAACCCCCTCAGATTTGCTTATAATTAATAAATTAAATGAATTTTATACAAGCACCTACATATATCGTTTTAGTGAATAATTTAGACAGAACTTCAACATAGACAAGCCTGGCTGACCTGGTCAAGCACAGCCTTATCGGCATCGTGCTGCAGCTGAGATACAAAACATGCACAGAAATACTCAGACAAAGCCCTCCTAGGAGGCTGCTGCTGATAATGCAGCGCTATCAAATATGTGACATACTGTATCCAGGATTATACACCTTCAGACGATTAGTAACGCTGACATACAGATTCGGCATCCTTTTGCTCCAACCATACTCATCTGTTTAGAATAACACAAAGCCTTGGTCAGCAGGATATTTCCATGCAGTTTAATACTTCCATCACCCAAATGAAATATTAATAGCCTACTGCCACTTGATTCTCCCTAGAAAATATTTTTTACTTGGCTCAGAGTTGCAGCTATGGTAGTGTGTTACTAGTGGCTTTGTCTTTTCCTAAGAATGACAAAAACAAGACCAAAACTTCTGGTTGCTTAAAATGATAACGCTGGTCTACAAGTAAAATAAGGTAGTGCCACTTTACCAAGTTTGAGTCACAAATAAAGAAATATTCAGTCATAAATACTGGTTGATTGTACTTCCAACATACAGTCTTGGGTCAAAATGTGAAATTGCGAGAATTAACCAGAGAATGGTCTCAGAGCTATCAGATCTACTTCACAACACTGTCTACACATTTAGTCATGGAAAAAATTATTAGACCACCCCTTGTTCTCTTCAGTTTCTTGATCACTTTAATGCCTGGTACAACTAAAGGTACATTTGTTTGGACAAATATAATGATAACAACAAAAATAGCTCATAAGAGTCTAATTTCAGAGCTGATATCTATCCATTTTCCATGTTTTCTTGATAATAACCAAAATCACTTAAGTTCTTACATCATTATCTATGGCATTGTACTGCCAAAAATAGTGCTTTTAGGCATTCCATATTTTCTTTTCTGTCTGTTTTAGTCACATGATACACACAGGAGTTAGTACTTGATTGCATAAGAATTGTTTTTGATGACTTTTGATGGTCTAATAATTTTTTCCGCAACTGTATTTACCTGACAGGTTCTTTCAAGTGGAAGATGTATAAATTGATTGTATAATTCTACATAAACCAATGAGTAATAACACTTGTAATTACACATCATATACATTGAAAACATCAACTAACCAGCACTTTTCTCATTTGTTTTCCAATTCATCTTGTTAAAATATGCATGATTTAGCACACTTGACCTCTGAAGCATGTCATTTCTAAAAACAACTGTGAAACAGTGTAACCTGTCTGTAACCATCTGATTAACTGATCAATCATGAAGACTTGTAATACACCCTATAACCCATAAAGACCCAGTGTGACTTTTGTGTCAGTTCCCAAATTAATTTTTCTCTCTATTTAACCTCTCTTAAGCGGTTTACCTCCATTTATTGTTATAAATGATATTTAGTGAATTTTCAGTGAAAATCAAGTATTTTCTTATACTTAATTTACTGATCATGTAGATGTTCATAAAAGCTCAGATTAAAGTTGAGGGTTTTTATATCAGAAACGGGGAAAACTGAAGAAAAACTGACTTTTTCAGCAAAGATATCAGTAACTGAACGTAAAACAAGTGTCTCCATTCACTGACATTGAACCAACTCCATGGGTTTTACTGGTGAATCAATTTTATAGAAGATGACGGTGTTTCCACGTTCACTACGGAGCCTCTGAACGTCCAAATGGGTCATATCTGATGACCATGAAAAGATGATAAACTGCATTTTACACTAATTATTTACATGGATTGATAGGATTAATGGATGAACAGGTATTTAACATTTCAGATCAATAGATGGTTTCGGTTGATGGTGGATGTTTGGGTCTTTATGGGTTAAGATATCCATTACCCCTTTAAATATTCTGAGTGAATATGTGCTGTTTATTATCTGTAGTCTGACACTATTTCTTATGACAGGATAGCTACTGTAATTCAGATAATAATTGACTACGAAGCTCAAATGTGCATTTGACATAGGACGACTACTTAGAGGAGTGATATTTTGCTTTTTTTAAATGAAATTATACATTTTAAAACATTTCCCTGCGGTCTACATAAACTGAAAATGCTTTGCTTGGGTCTGAATTCTTCATTAATTCAACTCCACAGGTCCATATTCAACCCTATTTCTGAGTAACGACACCAGAAAGGTTGTTTTGAGCGCTGGCCATTTAAATGTAAATGAGCCACTTCACACCCCACCCCCTCCAGGTTGTTGGCAGTGCTCCTCCGTCCTATTCAACCACTTGTGTTTGTTAATACAACCAGAAGTTTGGACATATTTTCAGTATGGACTACTACCGCTGCTGCTGACAAACAATTATATCGTACTCTGAGAAATGTTTGTCAGAAGTCTTGAACTTGTATGTGTAAATGTCATGATGTAACTAGTTATAGACGTAACAAATTAAGCAAGAATTAAAAGTGGTTGTAGAAATCCACTAGATTTTTGCCTAAATGAATATACAGATAGCTTTGCAGCACCTGGAGGGTTCAAATTCAAACTTTTTGAACTATTAGGGTCCAAATACACAAATAAATGAACCAAAGACTAATAAAAGTGGGTTTAGCAAAATACGACCCCTTTAAATTACACATAAATATCGTAAATAAATAAATAAAGATAAGCCAAGTGGTTCCTGTTGTGCTGAATTCTGCTCCCTGCCAAAAACTACGTCACCCTCGGCAGTATCTGTTTTTATTGTTATATATTTTGTGTGTTGTCTGTTTAAGATTTAATGTTTGAAAGTTTTATATACCTTACAGTTTGCACATTCTTTAATGTTAAACAGATAAAAAACATAACTGCAGTATCTTACAATATTATTAATTACTTAATTTCTACACAGCTATGATGGTGTTAAGAGGTTGAATAATTCACATTTAATTTCATACCCTACAGTCAAAAAAAGAGAAAGTTAACGAACCAGGGTGAGCAGGGAGCATTTATTAGCAAATTGTGATAAGATGAATTTGGTGCACATTGTCCTCTTCATGGCTGACTTACGAAGAGGGAGCAGATTTCGGCACAACACCTACAACCACTACAACACAGGTGTCAAACATGCGGCCCGGGGGCCAAATTCGGCCCACCAAAGGGTCCAGTTCAGCCCTTGGGATGCAGTTGTGAAATGCAAAAATTATACTGAAGATATCAACAATCATTTTAGTTCAGGTTCCACATTTAGACTAATATGATCTAAAGTGGGTCAGACCAGTAAAATCCTATCATAATAACATATAAATACTCACAACTTCAAATTTCTTTCTTAGTAAATGTAAATATTTTCATGTATTTACACTAAAACAAAGTATAATTTAACAAAAAATGCGAATAACTTGAACAAATATGAACCTGAAATATTTTAAGAGAAGTAAGCAAAATTTTAACAATATTCTGCCTGATATTAAATGCTTTGTGTATTTGTAGATCCACTGTGATCTGTAAGTAATAATAAAGATGTGGAAATGATAAAGATATTGAAGAAAATGTTTGATTTGTTGAGTCTGTTTGTATGACCATACTGACACGAACATAATGTTGTGGATAATTCAGTTACTGTATTATGGATTGTTGTGGTACAATGCTAAAATTAGGGCAATAGTATAGGTTAATTGCTGTATAAAGTTAATTAAAAAAAGGTGTAAAAGGACTGAGGGGTAGGATTAAATAAGTTTATACTTCTTCCTACTCCTTTTCGACCATGCAAAATTCAGACTTGTATGTGCTTGAAGATAGATTCTGTCCATTTAAATGTTATTTTGTTTATGTCTTAATTTGCTTTGTTTTGTTTTATTTTCTTTGCATGTTCAAACTAAAAAATTAAAATTAAAAATAAATAAATAAATAAGTGAGGCATAATATTGCTAAAATTACTCTTATTTTTTCAGTTTGTCCATGTTATTCACATTGTTTGAAAGGATAGTTGGTAGATGTAAACACACTTTTCTCACTCTAACACATAGAGAAAATTTTGGACTTGACATTATTTATATATAATTATGTTATTATTTTACTGGTTAGGCCCACTGCGGATCAAATTTAACTGAATGTGGCCCCTGAACTAAAATGAGTTTGACAGCCCTACTCTACAACAACAACAACAACAAACCAGACCATGTACGTGACAGGTCTCTCATGTGTTTTCTGTAACTTCCTTACCTTCTTTACTGAGGTTCACAGCTTCACCAAGGCAGTACGGCTCTCTGTCGGTGTTGTCCACGGACGAGTCTGCGTGGAAATACACAAAACAGACACTTACAAACACTGGACAGCATTCATAACAAACTTTGGGGCCATGCGTGGAGCCATGCTGGTTTGGGGCTGGCTATCGGGTTAGCGTTAGCCTGCTAGCGCCTAAAGCTGGCTTCCTAAATCAAGTGAAGCTGTCAAAGCTAACAAACTTACAGCTGGACAGTTGAGGATAGCATTACCGCAGGCATCTATCGCACAAACTCCGCACTGTTACGGATAGCGTCAATCCACACGCCTGAACACCACAGTCCAAGCAGCATATTAATATTGCATTTCGTAGTAATATTTTTGACAGTTACTTTGCTGCGCTTTGACAGACCCTGCATGGTGGAGGAGCTTACTCAACTCAATCACAGACAGTTGGACCACGCACTTCCCGACAGTTTGACCGCAAAAACAACACCGATACCGACGTGCGAACTTACTGTCAACAACGCGTAATTTAGCTGCACTGACGAAGGAAGACCAAGGCTGGCAGAGGAAGGTATCCGGACTTGGTATTTGGCGATCCAGTGTCGCCATTGCTCTTCCTTCTTGTTGCTTTGCTCAGAGCCGTTTTTTTTTTCCTCTCTCTCCTTCGCACGAAAACGAAACAACGAGATATGCTGACGTCGACATCGGACGGCGTCGGGTGTTTTCGGGTTCTTCCGTCGGAGTGCATGGTAGAGCGACAAGGCAAGAGCTCCGAACGGGTTCAAGAGTTCAGTCACGAAGACACAGCCCGAAGACAGTTTATATTATAGGGGTGGATGTTGTATCAGAAATGACATGTGGTGGCGTCCGAGGCTTATGGGTCATACACCAGAAAATAGGACTAATATATGTGACAATATCGGTAATAATATCAGCCTGAATGATCCTTAGTCACAGCAAAACTAAAGTTATAGACCTGAATATGACAAATGGGTTAACTAGGTCACAGTGAATGCATCATTTCAACCAGTCATAGCTGATTACATAATACTAAAGAGTCATATTATTCAGTGCTTTTTTTTTTTTTTTTGGCGGGGGGGTCTTTATTAGAGAGAGAAAAAAAAGCAAAAATAATTTAACTTTGCTTTATGTAGGCTATTCTCTTGTAAATTTTCTTTGACAGTATTTTATGTGTTAAAATGTATACACGAACACATTTGTTTATTTATTTATTTGGTTAATGTTTGATTGTTTGTTCAATCTGTTCGTCTTTGTCTAGTCATGTAGACCTAAAGGGTTTGTGCCGATCACATTCACTGACCAAAAAAGCATCACTGCATTATTGAAAATAATAATAATAATAATAATAATAATAATAATAATAATAATAATAATAATAATTATGATGATGATAATAATAATAATAATGATGATGATGATGATGATGATGATAATGATGATGATAATAATAATAATAATAATAATGATGATGATAATAATAGTAATAATAATAATAATGATGATGATGATGATAATAATAGTAATAATAATAATAATTATTATAATAATAATATAGGTTAGATTTCTATCACGCTTTTCAAGGCACCCAAAGTGCTTTACGTAATTTACAAATGTGTATCATCACCTTCCTAAAATATTTGTCTAAGTAATTTTTTTCAGATTTTTTAGGAGACAGGAAATTAATTTAAGAAATTTAATAATAATAATAATAATAATAATAATAATAATAATAATAATAATAATAATAATAATAATAAAAAACTCAATTTAAAAAGTGTCATATCATTTGAATGATAATGTGTAATGTCTACAAGCAGCCTACAAATAATAACTTATTTATAAGTCATGCATAGAGCTTTGGAAGTAATTATCTGTGAGTTTTATGCTGAAATTCAAATAATCCTTCAATGACAATATATTTTAAACTAATAAAATGGGGTTAAATCATTTCTGAAATGTATAATAAACATGATCAAATCTGATAATAACAAATTATATTTAATAAATTGGGCATAAAATTGTTAAATATTGAAATGGCAAGATTTCCAAATTTTATTGTAGGTGACCACAACATTTTTGAGACATAAGTAATATGTGCATCAGTTAACATCAGTTACATATATAAGCTAAAGGCAGTCCAAAATAATTTCTCAACTCAACCAACATGATAAAGAGCAGATGGACATCTTAGTGTTTTATGAAGACGAGTGAGAGCCACTGCTCAGAGACTTGGAAACAGCTGTTCATCACAAGCTCCAGAATATAATGCAGTCTGAATCCATCATGATCCATGAGGGAATTAATAGAAAATGCATTCTATCACCACGCAATAGTGGTCTGATGATTAATACCAAAGCTGTGTCTGTAAAAAGAGGGAACAAATCGACCAAAATACCCATCTTGGTTAAGTCAGCAAACCAGTGTACCATTGCTAAAATTCTGTATAAGCCTTTTCATTACAGTTTATGTCACAGTGTAGTGTAGACCAAAATTATTGAGAAAATTACTGAGAGATTATACTGACATTTATAGTGATTTTAAAGATCCATTACTTAGCCACCCCCTTGCAGACTTTACAGTATTTACTTTTTAAAAATAAAGTCAGTATAATCTCTCAATAATTTTGGTCTTCATTGATCATATTCATTGATGATATTGGGTATAAGACAGTGGTATAACTTCACTAGAGGGTTTCATCTACTGTGCATGTATTTAACAGGTAGTTAATAAACTCAACAGTGCAAATCAACCATTAAATCCACATGCACAGTTAATATCCTTGAAAGCCCGTTGTCCTGGGATGCTGGGCGTCTTGGGTTTCCTGAGGAGCTGAGGTCATGCACATGGCACTACATTGACCTCTTGTGGCTGAAAACAAGGCCTGCATTTTGCTTGCAGAATCAGCCTAGTTTGGATGACAAATGCAATTTCTTTTTCATCTGACAGCAACATTTACACAAGCAAGAGATAGTCTACAAATTTCTTAAAAATAGTTCTACATTTGCGAAACACCTGCATCTTCAGCGTTTAAAATAAAACACCTCAGTGAAACCTTGACTGATTGTGGTGCTGTGAAGATTTATTTAGCGTTGTCAGAAATGCTAACGGATGCAGATGTCGACTAGTCATGTCATATTGTGTTAGAGTAAAAACATAAAACACTCCAAACTTGTCTTTATGTCTCAGTAAAATTGATGATGATAAATTTAAGAAGTATCTAGTTGGAGCCAACATAGCACGACACCGCACGGCAAATCCACAATGACATAGTATGAGCTACATCTTTTGGAGAGAAAGTGAGATAACCAGAGAGGGGTGGAGAAACAGAGGAAATGACAGCCTTCAATGAAGTTAAAGGAAATGACCTTGATTGGTTTATGTGTCAAATCAGGTCACATCCATATCCACACACCCACACACACACTTGACATGATGTGGTTAAAGGCAGTTTTTCCTGTTTGTCCTCACTCTCTTTGTCTCCAAAACACATATGAAAATTTACCACTAGGATCATAGAAAAGTCAGTGAACACAAAGCATATTTGCTGTCGGTTGTGGGTCATAATTGCCTATCAACACATCCCCAGATGCTTATTGTATTGTATTGTTAACACATAGCACATGCTCACACACAAGCTTTCCCATGAACACAGATCAATAAAAAATGTTTATTGAAAAACCAAACAATGGTACATATTAGTTAACAGATGTATGTCTCTTGCACAAGGCAGTACAGTAGGTTAAATGAATCATTGACAAACCTGAAACTAGATGGATGATGATTATATGAATGCAGAGGCATAACCAGTACACCACAAACATTTGTTTATTCATTTAACTTTGTCACTGGGGCCAAGTTAAATGACGTTACTCATCCAACTGTACATAAGGTATATGGTCACTATAACAAAAGGCAAAGAGGATGAGGAATTTGCAAAGCTTAACATGCACAGAAAAAATAGCAGAATATATAAAACGCAGATAACAGCTTAATATCACGTGGATTCATACATATATATATAAAAAAAAAAAAAAAAAAAAACAGACAATGGAAGGTGGACTAGATAGTCTGAAGAACAGCAAAATAATTAATTCAACATCGCACATGAAGATACTTAATAAATCAAGAAGATGAAAATGCTGCTTTGGCACAAAAGAAGACACTACTACATTCAAAGGCTTGAAAAAGAACACAATCATGAGAGGATTTAATGTTCAACTGGTACCTAAGTATAGAAACGAAATAAATCAAAGCTTTTGGATACGGAAAAACTTTGGATGAACTCACATAGAAAATATTTTCAAACAACTAACTTACTGCCCAACTTAAATCAAGTGCTTTTTATGGAAGTGCGCTGAAAAAGTCACAAAGCCTATTACACACCATAATAGTACATTGCACATGCTGTGATACTAACATATACATACATTAAGGTAATATAAGGTACCCTTCTGATATCTGACTCACAATTAATTTTATCAACCATAGAGTCAAAACATTCTTTTAATAGATTGATTTTCTTTGGTGACATCGCTATGTGCAAATGTCCCTAACTGACACAGGGATGATTCACTTTACCAGTGTTTTTGAGGGAAAAAAAAAGGACTTCATGCACTTTACAGACATATTAGAGACTACATACACTAGGAACTTTTATTTAACCTGCTACTAGAGGGCAAATGAATGCATAAAGGAATGAAAACAAGAGTCACCTTTGGATACCGAACGTGTTAAATCTAAAAATGTACACGTGTAATATATAACATTACCCAATTTGCAGTATACGTTAACAAATTACAGATATTGCAAATCGATTAGTGTATCATACTATTACACCTCTCTACTAACTATAATTTTACCTAGTCTGTTGCCCTGCACACCTTGATTAAAACGTCCTTATTGTCTGATATGTTATACCCCTTAATCATGCTCCATGTGTTGCATTTGATGTCAGAAACAGAGATATTCATCAATATAGAATTAAGCGTAATTAACCCTCAAAGACCTACACAGCCACCAGTGACCAAAACCATCAACTGATCTAAAATTTAATAACTTTTGAACCACAAATCCTCACAATACATTAAAATAATTCAGGTAAAATGCAGTTTCTCAACTTTTCAGTGGCATCAGTGGATGTTCAGAGGCTCCACAGTGAACATGGAAACACTGTCATATTCTGAAACATTGATTCACCAATAAAACCCCTGTAGTTTGACAAAAAGCCATCTGTTTTTACATGGAATTAATGATATATTTTGCTGAAAAAAAGAAAAAAAATTACCTTTGCTTCACTTATCTCTATTAATAACCTCTGTATTATCATCTTTGAATTTACAATGGGTTTTTATGAATATCTCCATGAACAGAAAAGTCAATAAAGGAAAACGCTGCCTTTTCATTGAAAAAATACAAAATACAGAGGATAAAACTATAATATCGGGCGATGAATCACTAAACAAAGGTTAGATGTAGACACAAAAATAGTTCTTGGTCTTTGAGGGATAAAGCGAAGGAGAAAAAAAAGATTCCTTCCTAGCTACTGAAGGCAGATTGCTGATTTAAGATGTATGGTCAATGGTTTTGCATTGATTTGCCTATAAATGTACAAAAAGATATCTAGTAATTGTTCCTAGAAGGCACATTTAAATGGTTTTCCATTTGTTGCATTGACATTGCTTTTGTAAATGGAACATTAACAGATAAAACATATAAAAGCTGGTTTACACATGAAATCTTCAATGTCTGTTGCCACTTACTAAGCCCTCCAGAAGAAATATTCACACTTAAAGTACATCATCAATGTGCAAGGAATGATATCACATCAAGTTGTCAGGGAATTCATTGAGGCATTTTGATAAGGTGCCAAATCCAATGGGATGATAGATTGGTTTCTCCTTCATTTTGTCTGTATTTGTCATCGTCACAGAACGTTTCTATGTGTATGAATGTGTACTTACAACATATACAGTACATGTATGCAAATGGTGGGACGTGTACAAAGAGTGTGGTGTGGTTCAGTTCAGTGTGTGTCTGTGGGTGCATGTGTTGCTGTGTATCTTAAATGGGTGCAGGGACTTGCTGCCTTCCAGGTCCAGTCGGGGAAGAGAATTTCTGAGAGTGCCAGCGGGTTTCCTTGTACACGAACCAGGCATTTCCAGCCCACACAAACATGTTGAGGTAGCCAAACACCTACAGCGTTTAAGACAGAAAACATAGAAACATAGTGGTTACAGCAATAGTAGTAAATACAAGAGTTTAGTCATAAGTTGCAAAATAAATGAGTAAACCCTGAAGTAATTTCACATTCAGTCTTAACAGGGTATCTGCAGATTTGAGGAAGCCAAATCTGTTACTTTTTTAGTCATCTTTCAAGGCATTTTCAGTCAAATTTAATACCGTACATTCACAATAATAACAGTACAACAGGTGTTGTTGTTACTGCCTTGAACCAGTTTTAACAAATGTTTCAATCCAGCTAATGTTACATTTCCATTTCTCCATGACTAATGTTTCTGCTACTTTATTTTATTTATTTATTCATTTATTTATTTAGACAGGGACAATGCACAATATACATTAACCTTAAACAGGAGAGATGTATTGTACAAGGTTGCAGCAGTAGTGCTAATTTCCACCTGTAGTCCCTGAAGTTTGAGCTGCTAAACAATGATTGTTGATGCCTCAACTCATACCAATCACCATTAAAAATGCTAAACAATACTTACAATTTGATATATACTTGACAAATATTTCCAAAGCAAATATTGCAATATAATTTCTTGCGTCTGTGAGATTTTTAAGACCTTTGAGTGCCAGATTTAAGGATTAATGATTATTTTTATGAAAAATCACATTTAGATTTTTAAAGACTTTTTAGGTATCTGGGTATGTTTTAGGACACCCTGCTCAAATATGTTTTATTTACTGAGTTCTATTGAGGTTTATTGGAACACGTTTGCTTTTGTAAGACAGGATAGAGCAAATCTTAAGTAAAACACAGCCAGAGTGTTTGTGGAAAATGAAAGTGTTATTTCTCAGTGTCTCATGACTGTGAGTCAGGCTGCTTGATGTTTGTTATTTCCTGTTGATATAGTATTACATAAACTCTAATGCTGGAAATGTGTGTAAAATTATGGGTCAGAATGTCTAACAGGCTAGAGTTTTAAAAAAAAAAGGGTATTTCTTACTTATTATCAGTTACAAAGTTATTAAAATTATGAGCAAATTCTTTACTGGGACTTTTCCACTAGTACCTACTTGGCTCGGCTCTACTCTGTTTGTAGGGTTTTCCGTTAGGTGATAGTATCTGGTACCAGGTCCTTTTTTAATACCTACTCAGCTGGGGGTTCCAAGTGAGCTGAGTCAAACTGAAAATGTGATGTCAACAGGCTGCAGCCACTGATTGGTTAGGGAGTGACATCATTGGATGAGTCATGAGAAGGACTCCTTGTCCTCCAGTGTAGATATGTATATTATAAAAGCCAAGTGGCCTCTGTGTGCATGCGTGTGTCTGGGGATTCACACAAAATCCAGAAACAGCTGACTGCTTCAGTTTGTCATACTTGTGTATTTTTGGTAAACGAACAGACTAGCGAAAACGGCAAGTTGATAGGAACAATATTTTGGGAGATATTAGTAATTTTGGAATGCAATAGCCTTACAATCACATTGCTGTACCCAGAATGCTTTGGCGGTGACTGCTGGACAAATGCGGTACAGCATGCACAAATACACAACATAAGCATAGCATAAACTACCACATCTAGAACCCGTGGATTTTCACAGGTCAATACGCTAGTTCTAAATACTTAGATATTGAAAATACATGTACTTTTTGGAATCAAGAATCAGCACCACTTCATCTGTTCTATTGTTCTCTTTCTTTTTTGACCCATGTTACAAATTACATTTCTTCTAAATTAACCAGCACCACTGAAATTATGGATAAGAATGTAATTGCACATTTTGACCAGACAAATTCTAAAATATCCTTTATAATCATGATTTTACTTTATTAGGAAAATGTCATATTCATAAGCATACATTTTTGAAAAAAGTTCCTCATTTTAAAATTTTCATGTGTGAATCCAAAATGCATTTTAATTCATAATCCTTAACCTCCTAAGACCCAGCTATGGGTTTTCTGTCCACATTTGTGGATAAGAGTTTCACAACTTTATACAAAAAGAAAAAAGAAAAGAAAACTGTCCACCACAAAAGATATTCCATAACAATTTTAAAAACTGCATCTGAAAAAACTGTTGCATCATGATGTTTCCAATATAGGCACTTATTTAATAAAAAACAAAAAAAGCTTGGACTTTGCTGACATTTCCTGGGTCTTAGGAGGCTAAGAAACTAAAAAAAAATAAAGCTACAAAAACTATTAGAATGTATCAGGAATTCTTTAAAATAGAATGATTACTCGCTCTTCCGATATATGTGCTGTCTTTTTATTATATTTTGTCTGTTGTCTGTAATATTTGATTGTATTGTTGTGGTTCTTTCATAAAGTTTGATAAAAAATCCATTGCTGTGTCATGTTTGTGTCCCACACAAATGATCACACGCATGAGTTTCCAGCTGCCTTGCTTTGATGACCCCACTTGCGTTGAAGCGGTACTCAATTGTAGCGGAAAACGACCGAAATTGAGTTGAGTTGAGTCTCGTCGAGTAGAAAGGAGTAGTGCTAAAACTGTATAATGGAAATGCAGCAGAAGTGTTGTGTTAGAAAGATGCTGTGTATTTTTTCTTTACCACAGAAATGTTGAGACTGCGCATGTTGGCAAACTCTGTGACGTCACAGGTGACATTGGTGCCTTTGCATATTCCCAGTGTGGAGCGGATGCCATCTGTATCTACAGCATCTTTGACATTCTGCAGACCTTTGGCCCAGGCGGATGAACACACCAGCCACAAGAAGACCAGGATTGCTGTGAGTGTGAAATCCTGGAAGTAAGAAAAACCACATCAGGTAAGAACAATCTCAGAGAGGCCTATTCGTAAACTGAACGGTGAGGTTACTACTTACAAAAATGGGTCCAAAGTCCGAGTCCTTGTAGACGTGCATGTAACCCAAATACACCAGCAGAGCTACCATGCTGTACAGGAAGCAGATGATGGCGACACCCACAAAAAACTCTGCAGAGGAGGCGGAGTCTCCTACCAAGTGTGTCGTCGTAACAGAATGGTTGCAGATAGTGGTGTTTTCCTTAATGAGCAGGACCTGACTTAACCTGTCCGTAAAACCAACACGACGGTTAAAAGAACCATGTCTCATACATTACCATCAGCCAGTGAAGTGGTGCTTCAAACCTGATGCTGAAAAATTACAGAATATGATATAAGACACTCACCTAAATGGGTAGTGAAAATTGGCTTGGAGAGTTTCATTCCTTCCATCTCCACAGAAGAGCGATATGATGTTTCTCCCTGAGTAACCGCCACAGCTTCCAAAAGCAAATATGGCTGTGAGCTGTTTGGACAGACAAGAGAGACTGAGAGATTTGGGAAATGGTTGATAGCTTTGAGGCAAAAAAAAAAGGAAGAAAATGCTCAAAGGAAGCAGAAAATATTCAATATATTCCCTCCAATAAATCTACAATGCAAATCTCCTCTATGAAATACTGACTGTTTGTGAAATGCAAACTGTATTTGATCATAATTCTCTATTTTCTGCTTTCATTGTACATGTTCTCTTAGACAACAAAGTCTGACAGTACAATGTAACACAAATAAAACTAGACACCAAGAACAAAGTTGGCAAACAAACACAAAACGTCAGCAGAGAAGACCCCAAGGGACTAACTAATGGCCACTCTTTTTCTCTTCAAGACTGCAGAAGATAAAAAGTAGTGCTCCACAATTTTTTTTATTTTTTTTTTTCACACCCTCAGCTTTCTTGAGTCCTTTTCTTATGAGAATTGTTTTGCTGAATGATAATACCCAAGCTTTGTTGCGTTCAAAGTCTATAAAACCTACCACGTCTTCTTTACTAGGCCAAGAGACTACACTGACGTTGCAGCTGAGCTTCTGAATTCCTTCTCGCAAGGCCAGAAAAGCATCTGATTCAGCGTGTAGACCATGTGACACTAATACTCTCCTTAAAACCAACACAAACTAAATTCTTTTAGTCAGGGTGGCTGCTATAAAGCTTAACTCTCAAACTGCATTAGCCAAAACACTCATCATTTAACTTGATGTTCGACTCAGACTCTCACAGATATCACTTTACCCAGCTTTTATGGCATGGAAATATGTAACATAATCTTCAAGATTTTACAGAAGAAAGTCTTTGTTCTGCATGTAATGTGTGGTTAAAGGTTTTCACACATTCTTGACATGCATAACTCCATGCCCCTGCCCATCATCACATGGCCTGTCTGAGCTGTTTGGTGGAAGACAGCTGAACAGCACTAATTCATAGTTCTACAGTATGTCCTGCTTTTTTTTGGCGAAAGGGGGGGCTATATTTAGTGCTTTTGTGCATTTCATTGATAATTGAGTCAAGAGAAAGGCTACAACATGTGATAAAGTTATGATCTCTGAGTCACACTACACAATGGTGCTCACAGTCAGTACACACCAAACAAAATAATAACATCCATACCGCTCTTCAGTTCTGCTACATCAGCACAACTGTATCACACATCTCCACAGACCTCTTAAAAAAAAGGCTTACAACAGCTCAACTTTTAGCCTTTAGCTTCACACCACAAGACCCACATAAACACACACACTGACACACACCTCAAGGCCTCTTTCCAGATGTTTCTCCAGATGTCACTGGCTGCCACTTCCTGTTTTTTTGGCCGCACACCACTGTAAGCTACTTTTCTAACATTTTTGTTGTGCAGATTTTGTCACACTCCCACTACAAGGTCGAGAAGTCACAGCAGGAATAAGCGAAACAGCCAGCGTGAAGCAAACGCACATACAGAAATGTACACACACCTTTTAATCCATTTAATTACATCCACCTTTTAATCATTTAAGTCTGGCAGCTTCCTCCTCAAACATGGCATGATAGTACTTTAGGCATTTGTCTCAGGCATCTGCAAACTCATTCACTCTAATCTACAGGCATTTCAGACACTAAATAATTCTTGTTCTTGCCCAAATACTATGCATTCTTGGCTTTACTTCGAAGAAAGGTTCTAAGAAAAATGGTGAACCCCCTCACCTCCAATCAGCTTTCAGGATATATTTTGTAACTTAAATGTCTACACATGTTCTCCAAGAGTTTTTGAGACACTGAAATGACATCATGTACCTTCATAAGAGATTTAACTCCTCAGAGATAGATAGATAGATAGATAGATAGATAGATAGATAGATAGATAGATAGATAGATAGATAGATAGATAGATAGATAGATAGATAGATAGATAGATAGATAGATAGATAGATAGATAGATAGATAGATAGATAGATAGATCTTTATTGTCATTGCACATTCATACACAGTATAATGATGCAACGAAATGAGGTGCAGAGGAGAATAAAAAGACAATAAACAGAACTGAATAACACTTAACCACTATACAGGGACACCCTATAGCCCAGACCTGGGCAAAGTAAGGCCCGCGGGCCACATGCGGCCCGATGGCTGACCCTGACCGGCCCGCATGAGGTCACTGGCAAATTAAAAGTCAATGCAAATATTTATCAGGGTAATAGATGCAACCAATGCAATGGAACAGCTTTTATTTAGTAGGATCTGCTAAATTAGTGTGTTTTCGCACATACTTTCCATTCTCAGCATAAAGCTTATGGTTATAATAAAGCTTATTGGTTTGTTGGTCAGTTTCAGTTCATTAAGATGTCAGCTAATGCCAAAAAAAGAAATAAAGATCGATTAAGAATGCAGAGATTTTAACAAGACATGGACTTCTAAGTATTTCTTCACTGAAGTCAGAAAAGGAACTGAGATATGCAAACAAACAAAGCTGCATTTATGGTTTTTCATGTAAAATTAACATGGAGCTGGTTTTGCACATTTTTGAAAATATTCATTAGATAGTTGTATTCTGTGCTCCACATTTTCATTGTATGATTGTACTGTTTCATTTACTGTTTTTATAGAGATATATATTGAGCAGAGCTGCAAGTGAACTGATCTGGCCCTTAATAACTGTTAAAGTTTCTCATGTGGCCCCACAGGAAAATTAATTGCCCACCCCTGCTATAGCCTATATCCTATATCTAGTTTTTTATGACCTTCACTTCAACCAGGTGCAATGATGACATAGCATACTGAGTCCCAGTTACACTTTTATCGATCAAGAATTAACCCCATTGTCACACTAAAGGAGGTAAAACATATTTTAGTCCAATTTTATGGTCAACAGTGTATATATTATTCTACCTCTGTATATATTTGTGATGTTGTATGTGAGGGTTGTTTTTAGAGGTAGACCAATATCGGCCAGCCAATATATCAGGCCGATATATTGATTTTTTTTTTTTTCAATATCGACCATCGGCCTTAATTTTTTTTTGAAAGCCGATATTTGAGCAGTAGTAAAAATGTTGCATGATATTTGATCAGGCATTTGTGTGGGCAGCACTTGAAGTGCAATAAATGTTAAAAGAGTACTACGTGAATCTGTATTAAGAATTTCGTTTATATAGCAGCATAAAAATCTTAATTATCTGAGTGTTTTAATTGTATTTTATGGTCAGTGTGCTTTAAAAAAAAAAAAAAAAAAAAATTGGCCTTAATAATCGGCCTCAAAAATCGGCTGTAGATATCGGCCATCAGCTGACCAAATTTTTGAAAATTGGCATCGGCCTTACAAAACCAACATCAGTTGCCCTCAATTTTTTTTTCTAATAAGTCTTTTACACATTATGAAAAAAATATCCCTCTATTTTCTTTGTTTATTATATATATTACTGCAAGATCACTGATTATCTGATGTAACAGTGATTTGGGGTATTTAAGATGGCTTCTGTATATGTTTTCACTAAAGAAGGTGCAGTGATACTTGAGATATTATGTCTGGAATAAATATCTGCATTGAGCTACAACAGATTTTTTTCTTGTTTTACTCTTGCTAGGACCAGTCACAAGTGTTCCAAGTGGCCAACCAGACCAAACCCCATTCAATTCTCCACTGGGATCCATTATTTCCATAGCAACAACTACATATCATCTCAACTACAGAAAAACTAAGAACGACAAAAAAGATGAATAGCATCCCCATCATTACGGAGTGAATGAGGCAGCCCAGCAGCTTCTTTATCAACCCACATCAGATTGGGCACTCCAACCCCTCCTTCCTGTTTACTACTGTATGGATGATAATATCTCTGGGAGGATGAGTGTTTATGCCAGACTACTTGTGTGCCAAGCAAACTGCATATTCATGTAATGCACACAGAAATCTACAAAGTAAATACGGCGATATTGGATTTTTCACTGTAAACCTTATGATGGATGAAACATCTGTAGAGTTTATAATATTTCCATTTTAGGCTTGTGTTTGCTCGACGATTCTTTGAGCCAAGCTTTACTGATGGACTGATGTTTCAATCTTGTGGGCACGATTTTATGCTTTAAGATCTGGCAATAACACCAAATAAAGTTCCCCTTATTACACGTCCAAATATGTGCATGCAATTAGTCACTGGGCCCCTTGTGAATAAGTAAAAAATGTGTGTTAAATAAGGGTTACGTAAGACAAACACCATTAAACACACACACACAAAGCTTTGTCCTCAGTCAGATGATTGTGTGTTACTGTTGTTCTCAAGCCCTGTATATGTGTTGTATGAGTGAGAAAATAGAACAGCTGAGGGAAACTGTAGCTGAGCTGCATTACCCACACTGACCCAGTTATGTAGAGCACAAGTGATTACTGGACTTTCTGCTAAAAGAAAAAAAAAAAAAAAAGTATGTGGTGTGTGTGTGTGTGTGTGTATCAGTAACCAAACTGTCTAAACTGTCTGCATGGTTATTCAGAGGTAAATTATTGTGGAGAGATGCATTAATCTGTAACTGCATTGTCTGAAGGCAGTCCTGTTCAAGCACCAAAGTACAGATGAACTTCTAGTTTTAATCATCCTCCATTGAATCTGAAGACAAGTCAACTTTTATGACAAAAGCTAAAAAAATTTTTAAAAAGTAAACTAAATCCTCAGCAATCATCATAATGGGTAAATTCCTGCTTATTTCTATGTGATCATCTAAACTAACTTTGCAGTTTTTAGTTTTATTAAACCATATCTTTACAAGTTATATAAACCACTGTCTGCAGAAAACTAGAAGCTGCAGATGGATGAAAAGTTTCAAAAAAGCTGATGGATCATTTCTGAATAAAAGTAGTTCATGTTTGTTTGCTGTTATTTACAGTTTTTTAACACAGATTTCCTCAATGGTTTTTATCAAGGATTTTAGTGAAAATCGCCGGAAAAAGGGAAAACCACGGAGTGAACCTCCCTGTCCTGTGGGTATGACACACTCACACACACAGACATGTATCCAACCAGTCCACCAGTTGGGAACTTACCCACTCCACCAGTTTGACGAAACCTAAAGGCTCCTTCAGCGGCGATAAGTTCAGCCGAAATCCGGTCATCATGGTTTTACTTCTGACCCTAACCCTTTATCCAGTTGTGCCTGAAGTGTGGATGTAGGTCCAACAGGGAGGAAAAGGGGGAGTTGTTTGACAGAATGACGTGGTTTTACTTCTACCGCTGCAAAAAAACAACCAGCGAATATAATGACACACAATCCAATTTGGCCCCCGGTCACTTGGATACAGTTTCTAGTAGCGAGCTGAGTTCCTTCAACAATGGAAAAAGTCTGATCCACCGGTTTTATGGCTGTCCAAGTTAGGATGAGTTAAACGGAAGAGCTCGAGATGATATTTCTTACAGTGTAGGCAAAAAAAAACTTCTTCGCGCTCAGTGCGCAAAACGCAGAGTAGAAGTGCCAAATGTGCCAAATTACGCCTTGCGGTTCAGCATAGAAATGCTAAAGTAAAAGTTTTACCAGATGAAAAATATTTCTAAGAATACAAACAAAGTGGAGAGACATGCACAACTAGTTTTAGTAACTTTCCGGTGAGACCCACTCATCAAAAGTTGAACCCATTTACTTTTACTGTGGCATCATGGAGCGGCGAAAGGGGAAAACCCATGCAAAGTAACACCAGGAGAAAAGGCAGATGAAGCGTCTTAGAGTTTCCATTTGATCCATCCTCCAGATACCTCCTCCTCCTCCTCCTCCTCCTCCTCCTCCTCCTCCTCCTCCTCGCTGAGGTTGCAGTTCCTGCGTAAACGCCTCTCTGGTGCTGGTCTGCTCATATGACTCCCACAGTGAACCACAGCTCCTCAACATGCTTGCAGCAGAGTTTTAAACTTCCCCTTACCTTGTAGTGGTGTCTTGGAAGATGGATGTGATATGGTGTCCATCGAAACGCACAACCAGTGTGTGCGTAAAAACTGCGCGTACAAGCAGCCAAAGGACAGCCAAAATGAACTTAAACTCAGACTGAATCGAGTGTAAACTTCATGTTCATTTTCATCAACGTGGTGCAGAGTAAGAAGCTAAAATGGTCCCACTAAACTTGAAAAGAGAGCATCTCAACGACCCACATCCCATCATTCCCTTCTGGATACTTCACCTTCCTGCCTCCTGATTTATTTAAATGAGCGAGGTTTGGTATAGTGACATTCATATTTTAGCATCATGTTCTACACTCAGGAGCACTGGGAAAAGATAGTGTATATCAGGCAGGGAGTATTTAGTTTAATTGTACTAATTATTTAAAACGAAGTTGCAAAATAGGAAAACTAGGATCCAGAACTCTGGTTCCACTTCTGGGCAGTGTGGCTATCTTTGACTGAGCTGAAGTTAGAGTTACTCCTAAAACAGGAGGCTGATGGGACACACTGACCTCCAGCTTATGTTTCATGACAAGAGCAAAAGGAAAAAGTTTATAGAAATATAATTTAGGAGTTAAATACATTGAGATGTCTAAATGTGCCACAAAATGGAACACAGAAGTACAATTACAAGAGATGAACAAATACTACTTTCCTGAACTGACTGGATGTTGTTGACTATTACAGGACATGTCAGTATGAAAGAACAGACAACTAAACTAAATTCTGAACAAAAGGTAGAAAATTACTCAATAATTGCAAACTGACAGGGTGGCGTCTTTAATCAATGTATTGTTCACAATATAGCAAGTTATGTTAAAATATCAGTTGTGTTGGGAGAGAATTTGGGACAATCAACATATACATACAAGTAAAACAACAACAACATAAAGGAAAAAAAAGTATTCACAAACACTTGTTCATTCATTACACACACTCACACACACACACACACACACACACACACACACACACACACACACACAAGGCATTCACACTGGACCACACACACACACACACTCAACAGAAGCTAAAAGCTTGACAGTCGTAACAGTCACACTGTCAAGCAGGTTTGGATATTCTTCAGATACAAAAATGGTCATTCTGACAAAAATAATAGTAGTATCATCTAGTGTGGTCGTCTTCCTAACCTGCCCTATGCTTTCAGTCAAGCTAATTGTATATACAGGTGAGAAGGCAGTATGGCCGCATCATTTGTAAATAAGGACATTTACTGCAATGTTTCTGGCATTTTTTTCTGCTTTGTCATACAAAATAATATTTCTCTGAGGTAAGAACCGAGACAGTATCAAAATAGTAAAATCAAAATTTTACTAAAATGCACCCCATAACTGGACCTATGGTATGTCGTTACTCCAGCATAACTGGACAACTGAAGTTTTGAACATCTGAGCATTTGCAAAAAACAGAAATAAGTGTGATGTTATTTCAGTATAGGACAAGCTGTGTAGTTTAACCAGCTTGTTTGATCCAGGTGGTTTAAGCAAAAGACGGGAGACGGTGGCGTCACATGATTCTCAGTAGGTGTCTGTATGAAAAGTGTGTGAGATTGCTGTAAATAGTTTCAGTGAAAAACAAGCTGATATTGTAACAGGTTGCGCTAAGATGAGAATATAGAAATGTGAAACAGGACAGGGTCTTAACTCAGCACCAAATCAACTAAACTAAATTAAAGGATAGTTCCCAGTTATTTAGGTCTGTAACAGTTTTCATTTTTTGAATTTTCTTAATTTACAAATGTCAAGAAAACAGCAGGAAAGGCTTGTTGTAATTGCCTTCCAAGTATCTGTTTTGACCAATCAATGCATCAGACATTTTGTTGAATGACATAAGACAGAGACGATGAACGTATCTTCACATGTAAGAAGATGAAACCATCCAACGCTTCAATCAACTAATCAAAATTATTCTGCCACCTGTTGGAAGCTGCTCAGCTATGATTCACTGGAGGTATTCCAATCCTTTACCAAAATTTCAGCATTTTTATCATAATGTCACCAGCTCCCAGCTTCTCTTAATCCGGGCCATCAGAAAAACTCCTTTTAATCTGCAATGGCAAACTCAGCAAGGTGATTCTGGTAATGATAGTCAGCTGAGATGCCCTAAATGTAAGATAATTAATGCCAAAAAGGCTTTATCAGATCACATACAACAGTTTTAATTCTTAAATCCAAACAAGTGGAACGTGCCGTCCGATGCTGCGTCTCCCTTCAGAAAAAAAAAAGGCCAGTAAAGGAAAAGCAGGAAAAGAGTGTTCTCTATCTCCTCGAATCACAAACACGTTTGCATAAAGGAATACTACACAGTCCTTTAAAGGAAAAAAATGTCATTACACACACGCAAACACACACACACACACACACACACACGGATCCAAGCGCACACACATCAGAACCGACATTTCAGTCCAGAAGCCACATATGTAATCTCTCATAAACACATAATTAGATTATCTTCAATCCTGTGAAGACATTACCAGTGATGTATTCTTACATCAACTCTTGGTCTTATACAGCAAAGACTGGTTTCAGGAGCATTTACTGCCATGAAGATCCAAACCGAAACACGTGGGTCTTCCTAGTCCACTAGGATCTTGTCCAATATAATTTTTTAAGATTTGGAGTTTCAGCAAGATACTGACAACGCTAAAATACTCTGCGCTTACATGTATGTGAACATACCTACAAAAATTGAAACCATTCGACAGGATTTTGGAATGTCATGTATAAAGTCAAGATTGAATTTCTTTTATTTTTTCCTTCTTAATAGTATTTTGGATTGGGCCTTCATGATGTGAATGAACCGTGGGCAACATAATGGCAAGGAGATGATCATTTGTATACTTTCAGAGATGCATCAATAACATTTGTTTTGGCTGAGTAAGGGGACAAAATATTCAGGTAGTACTTGATAGATTAAGGCCTTTAATAATCATGGCCATAACTACTGATAGAAAGCAAGGTAATTGATGAAAAATTAGTTTTGTGAAGTATATATTCTCCTACAGATGGCTTCTTCCTCTGCCATTAAGCAAACCTACAGTATAACATTAATTCAGTGTTGAGTTGTTACCGTATATAAGCAACGCATTAGCTGCTGTGAGTAAATGTTATAGGTGCACCCTTATATACCACTGATCATCGTTTTCTTCCTTCACATAAAATACAAAGCTAAGTAGATTCAGACATGTATTTTTTTCTAAACAGTTCTGTACACAATACACGGGGCATGGTCATTGGTGTGGGTGTGGCTTCATATCGCTCTGTCGGGATCTTTTTCTCTTCGACACACCATGGGTTCACTCATCCTGCAGCTGCCAGACCCTTGTTCATTTTTCCAAACAGGAGAAACCTACAATCATGTTGTTTGCTTGTGTGTCGGCATGGAAAATGTCTGCTGACACATTGCCAATCAGCAGCCAATCACATTCTTATGTTGCAATGTGTCAGCCTATCAGTGCAGCATGCCGGTTTGAACTGCGGGGGCAAGAGCACGGACATGTGAACGCATGGTTTGTTGCCACTGATTCTCAACAGGTTTGTTATTTTTGTCACTTTCTGTAGCTTCCACATATTTTCTTCTCTCACGCTCTTTGTTCCCCTTACAATAGTGGGGTGTTTGCAGTTGGGTGTGTGAGTGTCCAAATCTCTCGTTCCCCACTCCTTTGGAGAACCAACAGCGTTTTGGAACTGAGGGTGGAGTTCCGTGAATTTTAAGGGAGTCTCAGGTTTTAAGGAACAATTAAGGGTGTTCTCAGACTTTGGGAGTGGGGTCTATTTTAGCAGTGCACGCTACCCGCATTAGCTTGGGTGACGTCAGAGGCCAAAAGGTGAAGGGTGAGGGAGGTTGTATCGAGAGTAAAGGTGGTAGAGAGGGGGTTAATAATGCTGCGCTCAGTGCAACAGCTCTTCAAGCTCATTCTCTTTGAGCTTAGCATTGTCTCTGACTTCATCAAATGTGTACGTCTTCACAATCTTCCCGTTCTGGAAGACTGTGTGCAACAGGTCCTGGAGCAGAAAAAGAAGGGGGAAAAAGGGAAGAGGTAGCAAGGAAGATTGGGAAGAGGAATGAGGAAACAAAAATGTAGAGGTAAGAGACAGAAAACTAGTTTGGTGAAATGAATTCCTTGGTGCTGGACTGCTCAGTGTTTACATATCAATTATTCCACTCACCACGCCGTACTCCTCCAGATCACCCTTGCCCTCCTCAAGGGTAACAAAGTCTCCACTTTGTGTCCGATGAAGAGAAAGTCTGCCTTTCTTTGACCTCTTATTGGGGTCTGCCACCGGGTCCTTGAACACATTCACCTAATCCACAACACAAAAACAGAACTGCATTTTAAAAAAGCCACGATAATTTTAAATCATGGTCCACTATTAAGTTCCTCGCAAAATACTGAACTCAAAGTCAAATTCCGTCAATGCAGTAAAATCTAATTCAATGTTAATCAATCACTGATGATACGATGAATGCAGTTGGTCACTTAAAGGTTAAAAGTCCTCACCCCCAGTCCATTAGTGACCACATAGCTGCATTTGAAGGAGCAGTTCAGCAGATCTCTAGTCAGTTTCTGCAGCAGAGCCCCTCCAGATCCAAAGGCGATGTTCTCAATGGACCACCGATGCTGCTTCATACCCTCCACAATCTGTGAAGAGAACAAGGTGGCATTGGGGCCTTTTTACAGACTGCCAGCTCAGTATTTATTGGCATATCCAAATTGTATCCAGCAAAAAAATACATAAAAAAAATAAAATAATCACTTGCAATACATTGAACGACGACAATAAATTCAAAGTGTTGAAAAAATACCATACTGCTACAAACAGATTGCTATAGCGAACAAAATGGTGAAAAACAATTTGCAGAAATAAATTGTCTGCTGACACTCTGCAGGAGGCTTAGCTACAGGCAAACGGGAAAGAATGCAAAGTCATGAAGCTGTGTTGCCAGTGGAGCTACGTAGTCACTGATGCCTATGTCACTACTGCAACAACTCATGCAGACTGGCTGGTGACGTGTGGACACAGCCAATCTGTTCCTTGCCAGTAACAGCGCATACGGTCTGTCTCAAAAGATCTGATTTGAGAAACAAATCCAATTTGCCTCTAGTCTGACCATACCCTAATGTCTTCATTTAACCATGCCTTTATGTTTGTAAGTAGCAAATAATGTTGGGAAAGGAATGATTCTTGGACTCAAAAAAGGGGTTAAGTTTGAGGTGTACTGGTACATGTATGTACTCAAGAAATAATAAAGAATTCCAAGGCAGTCTCTGTTGAAAATATTAATATGCCTTTCTTGTTCCAGTGTGGTTAAGTTAGACCAGTGGTTCCCAAACTTTTTACAGTGGAGTACCCCCAGAAATATACCTTTATATCCAAGTACCCCCAACTCTTGCTTCAGCATTTTTGATTGAAAAAAATTAGGCAAAATTTGTTCCTGTGCCAAAGGTGTCCGTTTATATTTTCAAAACTTCGTAAATAAACAACGTATATTTAACTCTAAAATATAAAAAATAACTATAATATAAAGTGAAAAGTGCCCTCTTCTATTGATAAGAAAAATAAATAAATTGGTCATTAATTAAAAAATGAACCTTTCATCAAAAAAAAGTAATTCCTTAGCTACTTAAATAAACTCATTTTGAATAATATAAAATATAAATGTTCTTAAAATGTTACCAAAGCTTAAACAAGATGATTGACACTAAAACTATTATATGAATGTATTTATTGTGTTTTATATTTCAGCATTAATTCTCATTATTTATTTTGTATTGAGTACATGATGACTTATTTAATGTACTTTTCCAAAAAAAATTTCAAGTACCCCCTGGGATTCTTCTAAGCACCCCTGGGGGTACACGTACCCCACTTTGGGAACCCCTGAGTTAGACTTATAAAACAACGATACTTCAGTGCGTATCACCATCAAGCCTTCATGAGGAAGTCAAACAGATGTCTAATATTTTATGTTTCTATACCTCTTGCAATGTGTTGATATCCACTCCATCACCTTGTATGACTCTGATGTAAGGAGGAAGGACCTTATATCCTTTTGAGTTTTCCTCTGGTATAAACTTCTTACCAAGAATCTCCAAAACCTGAAATAAGCCAATGAGAAAGGGAGGAACAGGAAGGTGGTACAGAGAGTGGAAAGTGAGTGTCACTGTATATGTTAAGTGCAAGATGAAGGATATATTGGCCATATGACTGCACCTTTAAAACTGTATCAAGCGGGTTTCCTGAGTCTGGTCGGACAACCAGCGGGGCATCGGCGCTGCGTGACTCTATCAGCCCCCGTAGGTCTTCACCCCAGATCTTCTCACAGGCGTTGTAGATGTCGTAGCTGTCGCTGACTATAGAAACTGGCACACTGGGAAACTGCTTGACGATGTGCTCGAAAGCATCTTTTTCATGGTCCTTTCCCCATGCTGTGATGGTACTGCCAAGTGAATGATAGAGCAAATCATAGTGATTTTCACACAGAGCGAGAACATAAGCAGGCTTATTGATTCTCAAGAACCACACCTTTAAAAAAACAGGCATGTGGAGACTGAGGAAGAAAGAAGGACTACGAGGGCAAAATACTAAATGGATTGGAGGAGGAGGCTGTTAATTGTAAATACGCCCTGGCAAAATCAGCAGAGGACAGTCACAAGACATTAATCAAACAGTTGTACAGACGGTCCAGAAGAGGGCAGTATATCACAGCCTTCAGCCTACAAGTCTGGGCCAGAGTGCTTTTTTCTTACATGGTTTAAACTTGTTTGTTTTAGTCTACTTTGATTTCGGAGACATTACTGCTCTCAGCTAACGGCAGTAACAGTAAAGTGAAACATTAGTTCAGTGTGTCTGACAAAAATAAACAAACCTAAATAACTAAAATTGTTCCTTAAAGTTTAGAAGATGAGTTCATTGGTTGTTCTGTCGAAAGATAAAAATAGTGTTAGAGGGTTAGTGTAAGGGTTCTATTCTTATTATTTCTCTGTTTCTGGCAATTTTTCCGTACTGACTGATGTCAGTGTAGATGTATGCAGGACATAAGTGGAGAAAGAGATAATGTGGGTGAATATGGACCATGGAAGCTTAATTAATTTAACCATTCAGCTGTATTTGAAGGACGATTAAACAATTTAAGTGAAAATCATTCACAAATCCTTCACATGATATATTTTACGCTATGTAAAATAAAACAAATTCAGAAAGACTTTTTGAAATATTTTTTGACACAAAGTGCAGATTTATTGTGAAATATATTCCTGATGTGTGCCATTAGAGTACAGTTCTAACAGTTTTTTAGAAAAATATTTTTTCAGCACCTCCACAGTCACACACTGTCCTCCTGTGTATACGTTTTTTTTTATATTTTCTTCATGGGTAAATTCTTTTACAGTGAAAGTGTATAGTCACCACTGGAACAGACTCCGAGTTCTGCACATTTGATCTCTGAAGGTGACACACCTCTGCTCTCCAACAACCCCCCTCCAACAAAGTGGAATTTCACTGCGACTCCTCCCTCTGAGGTAGAAACCAAACAGACTTAGGAAGGGGGGCATTACATAACAGTTGCTATGACAACAACTGCCACCATCCCACAGTGCACTGGTGTGCAATGGAGCAGGAGTAACTGCCCTGGTGGCGAGCAAGAAAGCGATGATGTGTGCGTGAGAGGGAAACAGAGAGAGACAGTGTGTATGTGAGCAGGATAGATGGATCAGCGCCATAAAACAACACCAGAGACATGTGAGGGACGTGTGCTTCAGGGCTTCGGCCAATCAAAACCCAAACCTCCAGCCAATCACAGCTCCATTCACAAGCAGAAATAGATGCACTGTATAATGAGTGAGGGTGCCCATGCTCTAATCAGGGTAGCAAATTAACACCAACCTCGGCCAAATCCTGAGCACAATTTCACTCGAGCTCATAAATTTCCTGTCAACAGCTCGGGCGGATAGCCAGCTGTTCTTAACTTGCGGAGATCCCTTACAAAGCTGTGTCTGTTAAGTGTTAAACTTAAAGTGGGTGGTGAACTACTGCCCTACATTAGGCTGGAAATAGTGTCACTAAACCTTCCGTTTAAGTCAGGAAGCCCTTTACATTAGTCAGATGGACTAAACAGAGATGTATTTCGTCTCTAATTCAGCCTGATAGATATCGAGACTGTGAAGCAGGGCCAAAACTTCAATAAGCCTAGAGGGAAGTCTGCCTGTGTGTACCTGTGCTCTGCTGCAGGCACTGAGAAGCCTGGCACAGGGTCCTTGGTGCCATAGTACTTCTTAATGACTCCGATGCCAGCGACTGTGTCTGTGCCCTTGAAGTTCACCAGATGGGCAGAAGCCCCGATGCCTGCAGTCTGAAAACAAGACAGAGACCGGTTAGCAGGAGATAACTGGCTGAGACAACCCATTAGACATGATCAAGGCTATTTTGGTTGAATTCATGCTTTTCACCTCTGCCAAGGAGGTAATTTAATCAGCTGTTTTTTTTTTAGCTTCTTTGTTGGTTGACTGTCATCAGGATTATGCAGACAATACAGCATTAGTTTTCATGAAACGTGGTGGAGGGGTAGGGCATGGGCCAAGGAGGAATTCACTCAGTTTACAGCAGATCCATAAAACAGAATGCAGCCTGTTTTCTGCTTTTTCTAGCATAGTGAGATAAGGTATATTACTGAATACTGGATTTCAGGACTCCGTGGCCTTCATAGAGGTATCCCACATAGCCTTGTAGGAGGCCTTGTTTTTTGTTTTTTTATTAAAACAAAATTCTGTTTTTGACATGACTGGTGAGCTCTGACATCCAACCCTCTCTAAGAAGAAGGAACTCAATGATGATGACTGGTTACTATCTTTTTCCAGAGAAGTCAGTCATGACACGCCCACTTTGAAAATGGACCCTGATTAATGATTAAACATCAAACTATTAGTCATAGTTTTAGCTCATACCAATGAGAAGTATACTCTATACACTGGACTGATCGAAAAGTTCTACAAAAAAAAGAGCTGACAATTGTGTATTCTACAAATATATACACGTGTGTACCTCTTGTGAGGAGACGCCTCTGTATCCAAAATCATGTAATTTATACTCTAGTCCCTCAAGATTCCCAGAAGTCTCCAGGAGGTACTTGGCGAGGATCTTCTTCTGTTCTCTGGAGTTGGTTGCCACGGTGATGGGGTACCAGATTTGCACCAGGATGGTCTGATGGACAGAGGAGGGACAGTTTTGTTTACTCCAGTTCAATGAATCTTGCATGTTTAGTGAACAAACACTGGCACTGGCCAATATTGGCTTGGCCTCGACTGACCAATAAGAAAACAACTAATGGAAGTGGCTGATCTTTATCTGCTTTGTTTTATTAAAAGGTTGTTACATAAATTTGCATGAATTTGTGTTCATTTGGCACGTAATGGATGTGATGTAGGCCTGAAAAATTAAGAGTACTTGTCACAATCTATGTGTAAAAACAAAATAAACAAACAGAAAATAACACTGGCATCAGCATCAGTCAAATTGTTGTTTTCTACCCTGGCATGGCCCCACAGTTTCATAATTACTACATCCCTATTCACCACCGTTTCAGTTAATAAAATGTTAGATTGTAGAGAATCATTTTGTCTAACTTTCCACCTGCACCTTTCCACCTTATCTCTATCAGCTCTCACACAAGAACTTTTTCAGATATTTGTCAGTACTGAGAAAGCATCATAGTTTCACAAAAACCAGTAAAGTACTTTAAACCAACACTTCTGAATAAAATCATAGACTGAAATTAACAATAAGGCTGGCTCAAAAGTTCATCGGGCAAAGAAAAGACCTGTGGTTGGAGCGCTTTGCTTTCCATGTATTCAGCTGGTACTAAACCCCAAAACTAACAAGCTCAGAGGGATCAGAGGGAGCAGCTCATTCAAACAAGAAGTGCTCTGGGAAAAGTACATCCCTTGATGCCTCATGTCTACTCTGGACTGGAGTCATCCACTTCAATATGAAAGCAAGTGACTTTTTTGCCCTCACCACTAACTGGGAAACTTTATGAATATGCACTGTATATCATCATAAATGTTGAACACATGTGTCAATATCTGCCAACATGCCATAATTTTTTAAAAGATTAAATAAGGACAAACACCACATTAAAGCCCAAACAAAAATATCACCAATTTTTTAAACAGAAAAATATATTGTAGACAGTGTCAAATGGATCCTAATATAGAAGCAGCTGATACTACCACTTCAGTAAATAGCAGAGAGGTACTGTAGGTATAATCATTTTATAATGAGCAAACTGACAACAAGAAGATGAGAAAAGGCACAAAAAAATCCTTGACTTCACTACCTCACCCTGAGGAGGTCACATGCTTCCGTAGACTAATCATAATCCTAACCATAATATGGACTCGTGACTGTTACAGCAAGACCAGTATTATCGCATACACACAGACAAGGTTTTGCTGCCTCTGCTTTACCCACATGTCGACCTTTGTGTAAGGTCACTGTATGTCAAAGTTCACATTTCATATGGAGATCAAACACATTTTTCTGCACTTATGAATGTAAAAAAATCAAACTGGGTTTAATTTCCAATCCTCTATAAGACTCAGAAGGAGGTGATCATATTAATATATAGATCTGATTTATAACAGAGTATGTGAGGATCAGTTAAGGGTTTGTTAAAGATACTGTCAATCATGAGAAAATGGAGCAGCAGTTTCATAAAAATAACACTCAGAAAAGAATGTGTACAACACAAATGCGCACACTCACACACACGTACCACCATGACCTCTTGGTCAATGTCCCAGAACAAAATGGAGGAAGATAAGGAATGAGAGTGGGGGATGAGAACGTGGAAGAGAAAGTAAAAACAGCAAGAGGAGCAGAAAAATTAAAAAAAAGGAACACACAATGTGACAGAAAGGAGATAAATGATAGAAAGTTAATGAATGGAATAGGGAAGCAACTGGGACAGAAGCAAAGTTTGACCTAATGACGCAGTCCAAGGACACTGGGCTGAACACTAAGTCTAATTTTACATCAGCCATGAAGAGTGACTGTGTGTGTGTGTGTGTGTGTGTGTGTGTTTATGTGTGTATTTATATCAGCTGCGAAGACTGACTAAGTGTGTGCACATGGATGTGTGTATTTGCTTAGTGTCCGAATTGAATAAGACAGCATGTGTCTGTTGTCACTGTGCTCTTGGCTGTAGGTGACCTACGTCTATGAACACTTCCTGTTTATTCATCTCTGAAATTATTTTAGCAAATCCAAATGTTCAATTTTTGCTGAAAAAAGGCAGCAAAGTGGAAAAAAATCAGAGGAGGCAGTCAAAGAAAGCTGCTAAACGAAGGGAGATGAAGTGAAGATCTTGCTGGTGGTTAATGAGTTCAGTTGTGCCGAGTCATTGCAGACAGTCTGTTCATGCAGCATTAAGTTCATGAGATCTTCCTGATGTTGAGGATGACTCACACTGAGCATTAGCTCAATGTAAAAAACTGCAGCCTGTCTGATTCAAGCACTAATATCAGCTTTCATTCTGAAGTAGATGTGACTCAAAATGAACAGAAATATGTTCTGTTTAACTTGAGGAACAATTTGATGAGCTCACATTGAGCATTCAGACATATATATATATATATATTTATATATATATATATATATATATATATATATATATATTTAGAGCTGTGTTTGAGGTCACCTGATTACACTGTATTACCTACAAAATGAAAATACTCATTGGATTTTAAGTCATCTAGATCACAGTCCACATACATGATTAATAGTTCTTATTTTGGAATTTATCAAAGACGTGCACAGAAAGTGAGAATTAAACTGCATATTATAAAGCAGGTTAATATGACAGAGGCATTTTAACCACTGGAAGTTAGACCTTTTACAGTCTACTACATGATCTTAAATGGATTTAAGATGCAAACTTGACATTGACAAACAGCTCTGCTCTGAATTCTTTCAATGTAGAGACACCTCAGGGAACAGAATATGGGTCAAAGCAAGAAGCTAATTCAAGACTTTTATCCATATGTAAGAACATCTACAATTTCTTCCTTGTTTCCAGCCAACCAGTATGAATCACTCTGATGCATTTACAACACATTTCTGAGCAAGGATAAAGTAATAATCCATGACAACACCGTAATGTAGTAAGATTTAAGAACAGATAAGAAGTGTCACTGGGCTTGCTGCCAAGTTAAATAGTTTATAGCTATTATTGTATAAAAACTATCACATCTCTGTAGTAATAATAGGGCAGTAATGTTGCTTATATCTTTATTTAATAATTTATCACATTATGAAAACCATTAAATCCTCCTCAGTAACTAGTAATGATCTACTAGTAGTACTTTGATGAACACATTAAAATTGAAACACTTAAATGAGAACATAGATGTGACAAACTTCCAATGAACCTTTCTATTTAGATATTTTATTGTGCACTTCTACTAAGTAGGAGGAAACATGAACTTTACCTTAGTTTAGAGGTGTCTCTGATTGAATAATGCACCTGCGTCATATCAGCACCCACTGGGAAAGGCCCACTATTCATTCTGGACCCAGACAGGACAAACAAAGCAGACTTACCTCCACCCAGTTGGTGAGCCAGTAGCATTCAGGGTCTGTGCTCTCCACTGTGAACAACACGTTTCCTCGAGGAATGACACTCCCCTCTGGCACTGCCTTGATTTCAATAGGCAGGTGCCCATTGTATTTCTGTAAACGCAAAGACACCAAATATGCCTCTCAGATTCACATCTACAATATCACAACAGTGGAAAATTTTGTATCTTGATTCAGGTTAAAGGTTATAAAGAAATATGATTGAACATAACATCAGTGTGGAGAAGGAAAAGTGAACACCAGGCTAAACGTAATGAATCAATAATAGCAATAACTAAACAGAAAACTGTGAAAAACCTATGTAGAACTGATTACAAGTCCCTTAAAAGTCAATAGCTACAGCAGAAAAGCTCAATATCAGCCATTGGTCACTAGAGCCATGACTGACTGTTTGCAAAACATCCTATCAGCCAAACCAACTAATTGGCCTATTTCTAGAGATTATCTCAAAATAAACACAAGTGTTGCAGCTAGCAATTATTTCCACCATTAGTTTAAACTGTTGCTTGTTTCCTCAACTAATCAATTGGTTGTTTGATCAATAAAGTGTCAGAAAGTAAAGGAAAATGTCCCCAACCCAAAACATATGTAGTTGAAGTATCTGATTTGATGAGCTGGAATCAAACTTGTGTATTTCCTTAAATCTATTCAAACCAAATAAAAAAAGTTGGTGATTAATTTAGTAGGTGACAACTAGTTGTATTGTTGCAGCTCTATTTAAGTATAATCCAGTGTTTGCTTGGCAGTGTTATTATGGCAAAAGTTGTGTCTTGTATTTCTGACAAAAAATAAATTAAAAGTGAAATAAAAGAAAGTACAAGAAGTGGTGCTAAACCCATGCTACTGCCAGTAAAAGTACAATTTGCCAACATGAATTATTGGTATAGAGAAAAATATCCCTGTATAAACAGTATATATTCCTCTGTTTCTGTTACACTGCAGACTTAAAGAAAATAAAACAAGTGCTGCCAGAATGTGAAAGCTGATTAAGCAATGTGACAAAATGTGACTGACTGTAACGATGCTGAGTTTTTCTGTGGATGAAAATACAACACAGTGCACAGTACTCTCTCCAAGGTGCTGAAACTGAAGCTCAAAGAACCTGTTAATGATCAGAAAACTTGAGAAAACTGTCTGTAATTGCTGTTAAGCTGTTAAACTTGAAATGTATCTGAAGGATTTCACTGAATGAGCCCTCTTTTCTTCTTTTTGAAATACTGCAACTGATTATCTTTGTAATTTATAGGGTTCTTTTTCATGGAAATGGTTTTAGAAGGTGTACAAAATGATAAGAATAGAGATGGTCGATGTTTGTGGGTGACAAGAGGCTGACCACATGCTTTCAGAATGTATCCTGTGCAGCTACAACTTTTTACAAATAAACAGTATAGGTGTATGTATATGTGTGCATCGGTAGAAAGTTCTGCAGTTAGTGTTCAAGTCTGTCTGATAAACATCACCTTCATAGTGAATAAACATGAGCATTTACTGGTACCTATGGAGTCAAAGTCCACTTTTGTCCCCAAAAACACTGTGTATGTCACCTTGTGGAATGTAAATCTGCAAAGAACCTTTATGAAAAAAAAAAGTGTTTGGTCAGAGTCAGTTTCTTACCTCCAAAATGTAAGTCCATCCCTTCTCATTGAAAACGTCATCCTGAAAGTGTTCTCTGTAAACCTCCTTTGCCTCCTGGATCTTCTCTGGAGTCACCACCTTTCCTGGAGAGGAGGAAGGAGTACAGAGAGGGAGGAGTCAGAGACAAAAAGTGTTCAGAGAGGGATAAGAGACATACACTGATTGAGAGAAGGCACTGGAATGCTGCTCTACTGTCCGCCGTTGTAATCAAATTACAAGGATCCTGTGCATGCTGACAAGGCGTCTTTGTCTTAACCAGCCCTTTGGCTCATTTCAAATTTGGCTGGCTTCTGGACTTTGTAAAACCATGAGAACTGTTGCACGCGCTAAACAACATAAAATTTGCACAAATGTGAGAAGAAACTCACAGCTCTTCATTTATCCTGTAACATTTATTTTCATGTTTTCTGCTACTTCACTCCACCAAGGTGAAGTTAAAAGAAATAGTTTAGTTCACTCATAATGGACACTTTGGCTCTTTAAGTGTGAGAATCATGGAAGCATCTCTAATAGTTGGCCTAATCACTGAGCTCAGAGGACGCTCAGCGCAGACAGCTGGCCTTTCTCCCTCACATGGTGAAAGAGCAGCTGTGCTTTTGTCTTCTTTCCCCTTGTTATCCCTGGCACTCGGTCTCCCCCGTACCTCTGCTACTGCACCATGAAATCCTTTTAAGAGAAAAGAGGGAGATGAATTCCTCCTCCCTTTCTTTCAACTTCTTCACTTTCTGTCTCTCTCATGTCCCTTAGGACCACGCAACATACACTAACTCAAGCATCCACCTTTACCGACTAAGTTAATTAGGGCACGGAACATTTCCAGGCGTGAAACTTTGACTCGTTTAAGCCTTTTCTAGACAACATTTCCTCGTATACAGCCTAACCAATGCGAAGCACATTGTTAAAAAGCTACTGTTGAGTATCACAATAGCTAGCACCTGCTCTGCTGAAGTGTCCTTGAGCAATGTACTGAATCCTAACTAGCTCAAAAAACATTGTTCTGTAGCTGACACAGTAAAGTGACCTTCCACTGTGGGGGCAAAGGAGAAATTAACCATAAGTGGACCAATGAATTATTGTAAAGGGAAGTAAAAACCTGAATGTCCTAACAGTCTGAATACATTTTTAAAGCATCAGATAATGCATTGCATGCAGACATACCTGCATATTACAGTCGAATATTTTGTTACAGACTTCTAACTGTACAAAAAAGTGCAGCTTTTGTATATGTAAAGCAGAAACACATCAATATATACAAAACACATAATGACTGTATAAGGTAGGGTGACTAATGCAGGGTCCTCTTTTGCCTGGACATGTCCTCTTTTGCCCGGACATGTCCTCTTTTCACGTCTTGCCCGGAGCTTCGGGGGCGGGGTTACAAATCAAAGAAAATGTCCAGATTTCATTATTTTTCACAGGACCGTGACTTTCTTAGCATTGCTGAAATCTAAGAAATCTTGGAGTAAACTTCGAGTATAATTTAAGTATCTTGAGGCGGAGCCGAGTGTCCTCTTTTTTTGGAACTCATAATATGGTCACCCTAGTTTAATGTTGTGTTGCTACCCATATTTTATACGTTAAGTTGACTGGAAACATATTTTTGTTTACATAAAAAGCAAACTTGAGTACTTAGCAGATGCTGCAGATTAATCTGACTAAGCCTGCGAGCTACAGAGTTATACAGCCTGGCAACCGCTGAGAAACTCCTGAAGGATTGAAAGTTAAGGTTTTAGAGTCGCTCTAATTACTAGAACCAAAAATCTGAGCCCGGGCTTACCTTTTAGGTATTTGTGGAGGATGTACTGTAGGCCGTAGAAGACAGTTTTGTCATATTTGACTTTTCTGCTTTTGCTTGGATCTGTCCTCTTCTCACGACACTCGAAGTAGGAGTACACTTTACTTGTGTTGGGAGGATACTGTTTGTAATGTGTTACCTGCAGAGACAAAACACACACCACTACATCAGACACATTTACCAGGGCATAAATTCAAAAATATTCATTACTCATAAACAGAAACCCTCACCTCTTCACAATTCCAGGTATTTTTCAATGTTTACAATTTAATCATAACATTTTTAGGCAATTTTGTACAGCTGCATAGAAGCAACTAGTTTTACTAGCCTATAGCCTTTAAGCATCAGAATATATAGACTGGTATGATGAAAAGCTCCACTTGTTAAAAGGGGACATGTTGAAACCTATGTGTTTGTGTTGAAATTAGATTAACTCATTCTTCGAGGAACATTAACCACATAGTTGCAAAACAAAAAAAATTTAAGTACAACACACACACAAAAAAAAAAACCTTTGTCTTCCAAAAGAGCCTGAGATATCAGTCAATGAAGGTATTGTAGGTCAAACTTTAAGGAGGCCTGTCTTTGTGGAATTTTATCAATGATAACAAGAAACATTCCAGTTCAACAAAAGCCCTGACAATCAATTCTTTGTGACATTTTATATCTATTATCTTCCCTCTAATAATGCAGCACTGAAATGTCACAATCCAGACAAGACATGTCCGACTTTCCCACACTTTCTATTATTCAGAAAATACCAGGTAGAGTTGTGTGTGTGCTTCTAGTTAGCCTATAATCGAGTGTCAGTGGACTGATGCCAACGCAGCAGAGAGTTCAAATCAAACAAACTGTCAGAGACTTGTCCCAGCACGTTCATCATGTCGAAAAAGAGAAAATGTGGAGTCCGACATGAATCAAATATCCAAAAACTTGAGGGACTTCTACAGACTACAATGGGCCTTTTCATGATTTAACAGTGCAAACCATTTACCAGCCACTGAACTTACTGATCAAGGTTTTAGCTGATTAAAAAAAAAGAAGACTGTGAAGGGCACTGATTTCAAGCTGTCTCTATTAATACACTGTTATTATAAAAACATTTACTACAGTTGCTTTAGAAATGAATACTAGAGAAGAGGTGTGACTTAAGTAATGAAAGGTCCTTCTCAAGGGTAAAGGAAGACATTTTACAAGAGAAAAAAAACACAACCCATAACAGGAGTCACAGGCTTGTCAGTTAATTCATTTAAAGTTTATGTTTAATCTCATAAATTTCTTGCATAAAGGTTACATTGGATGCACAGGTTTAATTACCAACAAGGACAACCCAAGGGTCATCTACTATAGCAGCAGAGCAGGAAGAGAAATGTCAAAGATCTACTACAGTTTCTTTGACCCTGTCTCTGTCCTTTCCTCTGGACTTTCGAGGACTCAAAATAGAGTCAAGACTCACAACATGACACTAGGGCTGACCACGTGTATTTACATTCCACATAGGCTAACACAAGACAGGATGAAAATATATACAGAACAGAACATAAAAAAATCAACACACCAATCTCAATCAAGGTCAACAACACAAATATACTCATGCTAATGTAAAATTTCTATTATATAATAGCGTCTGAACACACACCTAGAAACAATCACCATACGTGATATTTTCATTTCTGTTGTATTTTTTGGATTTTGAAACCATGTAAATCAAGCCACTGAATATATGCTAGAGATGTACTGATATGAAAATTTCGTAACACGGTTATTGTGACCAAAATTATCACGGTTATCATTATTATCGCGGTATTGTTGAGATGTGCTCAAAATGTTCAAAAAGTACTTATACACACACTGAAATAATTTAACCAAGTTGTATTTTGAAACAAACAAATAAAATAACCTGCACAATGTTCTTTCTGTTGGCAGAAACTTTAAAATATTAACATGTAAACATCAAACATACAAATGTGCATTAAAGATGGTACCTTATGGCCAAAAGAGATACCTGCACTTGTGGTGGGAATTGATAGGATTTGATCAATATCAATGCCATTGTTGATTCTGCTTATCAATCTGATTCCTTATCAATTCTCCTATTGATTCCTGAGTGTTTTTTTGAGTAGGAAAAAAGTAGTTGGACAGGTCATAGTGGAGGTTGTTTGCCCATTTTCCATATCAAATCATTCACAATGTTACAGTGAATGAGAGAGAGAGAGATGTATGGGACAGAGGTGTGCTCAGACCCGGTCCGTGCTGGAGTCCGCTATCCCTAGATCTCTGGAGCACTATCTGTGCAGCTGCCTTCCACCATGTTTTTGCAGGCCAAACATTGCAAACTGCGCATGCGCACCTGGAGTGCTGCTGCTTCTCCAGGAAATGAGCAATATCACCGTGAGTTTTCAAAGTGCTGTAATCAAACGCGGTTTTAATGATAATTAGAATTTAAAAGGTAAATACTAACTGTCTGGAATTTTATTGCGGTTTATCATTATACCAGTAATCATTACATCCCACATATATGCCACCAGTGAAAGCATCCTATGATCTAGTTTTAACACTTTGTCAATAATTTACATTAGCACTGGTTGTTAATGCCCTAACATAACTTAACCCCAACCCTAAGAGACTTGTCCTTCAATGTTTGCCCACAGTAACAGCGTCCTAATCTCTCATCTGAGCAGATAGTGTAGCTGTCTGAAAGAATGTGTTTTTATTTTTCCAAGTGAAAAACTAAAACAACCTCGTCCTTCTGAGCCATGATAACAGCATAAAGTTGGTAATAAAGTTATGGTTGTGCTCCTCAGACATTAAGTGTACACATCAGTGAAAGGCATTGTGAAGACTATCCAGGTTCTGTCTTTCTGGAGAGGAAACACCAAAAGCATGCAGCAGCTGTTAGCGTGGAAATAAATGCCCAATGGAACTGTCCCATTGCTTACTGTAAATGTCACAATCTCAACTATTGCTAGAGTCTCTGTCCTTTGGAAATGTTTTTCCCACACAATCTAGACCTATTCACTGTAATTCTCTGTGGATTTGTGGTCATAAGGCAGCAAACTAAGAGCTGTGTGAACAATGTTACTCTGTACACCTCCTCCCTCTCGTATGTTTCATACCGACAGACTCCTCACACTGACAGTGAACTGGCCCGTGTGTGTTTTGAGTTTCCACACAATGGGGAGGGGCCTGGCTATGCGAATGTGAGTGTCCCTTTTCTATGCAAACAGATAACAACACAAAGGCATTCAGGTGCAGGTTTTTTTCATGTCCAGTGAACAAAGTGTTGCTTCTGGTTTGTCTACGAGTCAGTTGAATGCTTTGCTTGCAATACTGTCATTTGACACACAGTCATGTATACAACAGAGGTAGGTACACAATCATGCATAGACAAGACACATACACATTATTTAGCTGCTTTTGATTCAGTGACAGCATACACCCCAACAGAAAAAACAGATAGTGGCATCTGTGGTGTCTGTAAAGTATCAAAGAGTTGTGGAGCTAAAAGAGCTGATCCTGAAAGAAGGATTGGTTGGCTTATTGTTCAGTTTATCAGTTGTGTGATTTAACTGGCTGCCTAAAGAGAGTAGGAGTAATTCTACCCTTTCATGGCAACGTTGACGTGATTTGCTTGGTAAACAACAAGAAATGCGATAAGTGTCAGCCCAAATGTTTTGTCTTTTCCCTGTTTTGTTGACCTCAGATGATTCCCTCGAGCCTTGAAGTATCATGTAAATTCTTTTCGTCAGTTAAATCCTGCTTTACATTGGACATAGTCAGTCCTAGTGGCCTGAGAGCAGAAGCTGTCTTTTATTTAGCAGCTACAGGGGACCCTTCCTGATTACAATAAATGGAAATGTTTACCAGCTATTATATGCATTTAATATATTTTATGCATTTAGATTATTTGTTTTGATAATTAATACTGTGACAAAGTTAAAACAATGACATTTTGTCATATTTTCTGCTACTAACTCTATAATCTATATACACTTTACATATACAACTTTATATTTATAAAACTACATACATTTTGCTTTTCCAACAGCTGAATACAATTACTACAATAAAAGTTACATTATTTTTTAAATAAAACAATACAACTCATATGAGACATAACTGATAGTGCAAAAGCGTTTTTACAGCATTAGAGAAAACTATTTAACAAAAATGTCATGTCATGGCACCAAGTCAGATCTCATATCGAAACAGCTTTATTCTTTGAACTTAATCTTAAAAAGTATTTGAACATAAATACAAATTATAAGCCTTCAGAAAATATAAAATAAGGACTCTGACTTTTCAGTCAGTTGAACTGAATAATATTTTCTCGGTTTAACAAAGGTCAGAAGGATTATTATTATTACTTTACATTTAATAAATATGTTCTTCTATTAGCCAGGCACCTCCAAAGTGATCATCAGTTCGCCCCGACAACCTCCCTTTGCAAATAACTTTCAACTACTTGCATTAATGACATGCACATTTTATTGACTGTTACTAATCAATACTGTGGGCAGGACTTGCAGTACCTCAGTAAGATATACCATCTATACACTACACCAACACCCATGAAAGTACAACAAAAACCATAGACTGAAACCAATGGATTTGCATGAAATATTCAGTAATACTACTGCTGCTTTAATTATTAATCATTTTCTGGACATACAGTCCTATGTAGTTAATTTACATGAAAAAAGTGCTGTGACTGCTGCCAGTATCTATGATGGGGTCATAAAAGCTGATGTTTTAATCAAGCTCTATCAACTGTAAGTACAATTAGAGACTGACATGGTATTAGCCTATAACATCTTAATAGTAGTAGTATAACATTAATTATACTACAAACTCAAGCAGCTGTTATTTGTGTGAACACTTAGTTTTAATTCTTGTCATATCTTCTTGTCTCTCAGAGAAGTGTGTGCTGGTGTGATGAACATGAACTCCCTCTGCTTTTTCTCCATAAATGTTAACCTTTCTATCCCACCACCACCACCACCACCACCACCATCATCATCATCATCAGTCAATCTGTCACATGACTGCTTTACATGGCAACTGCCTTGGCAACGGTCCCGGCAACCACTTGCTACGTGCGATATGACATTCCTGAAAGTACATTTGCTTTGTGCAGATATTTCAGAAATTTGCATTCTTACTACGCTGTACAGGGCGTAAAATGGACTTATAATATTTCCACTAAAACTGCATTCAACTAGCACGTATTTAAAGACACCCGTGCGTAAACTGAATGACTGACTTTGGAGTCAAATATCGTGGTTGTGTCATACAAGGTAACCCCGTGACCGCTTTAAACTTTCGGTTTTGATTTCTTGAAAGTGGTGCACTACTGATACAGACCACTTCCACGCGGTCTTGCGTTACACATGGCTTTGGTATTCTTGATGAGACTTAGAACATGTGCAGCTCGCCGAATTATTCACAAAGCACTGGCTAGCTAGAGGCTAATATTAGCTTTTTAATATCAATCGCCTGTCTCCCTGCTGCGCTCACTGTAAGCTAGCAGCTAGCTAATTCAGCTAGCATACACCACTGTTACTAGCATGCCGGTGTGAAACTGGCTCTGTTAGAACCAGCGGCCAGGCGTGTTGGCTAGCCTAGCTCCGAGAGGGATGCTTCCTTTCTAAATTTGGTACCCCGTCTCTGCTGTTCCAGCCCTCTCCTCCTCTTCCTCCTGCCCATTCGGCCTGCTGTGAACCGACGAAGACCGGCCACAGAGAACAGTGTGATGGCCTTAGGACTGATGATGAAACCACCTTGACTTTATTCATTTTCATCCATCAGCCGCTCCCCTTCCACCCAGCCGCCCTACGAATACAAGCACAACGGACCGCGTACCTTGTATGAGTCGGTGGCTAACATTATGTTGAAGTCGGCGTCTCTGTGCTCCATCTTTCCCCCCTTGGTTGTGAGTCAGTCGCAGCTGTCAGTGTGTTGTGTTGCGCGCCGTGCTGCCGGGGACTCCAGCCTGGTAGTGGAGCTGGTTCAGGGGGAAGGACGAGGGGAGAGAACCGGGCGGGGGAAGGGGCGGTCGCACTGACGTTACCAAACTCCCAGCGTCCCTCGACATCGTCACACCCGTGACTCCCAACAGCCAATCAGATTTAACCAAAGATTGTATGAATTTACGAAGATGAGTTGACCTACAAAATCAAAGCGATTCCACAAGTTTGGCCAACATGGTCAAAGGAATGTAGCTTTATGATAACAGAACGCTCAGGTTCTCGTCACTCTTTATAGATATTAATTTTATGGGAAAAAAATGTACAAAAAAATTCATGCGTGGTGCCCTCACATTTAATCTTTTCCCCTTACCATTAAAACAGAAAAATGTATTAAAAGATTATCCTAAATAAATTATAATCAGGATTAGAACCAAATACCTGACTCTACCCATATCCCTGAAAGCAAAAGAAACATATTTTAAAACCCTAAATGATCTTTACCCTTGTAATGACTTTCTGAGACAAATATTTAATATTGAGAAAAATATCTGTGTTTTTTGTGAATTTGAAACTGAGACTCACTCAGTCACCCAAACTGGAGTATAAAGGCATTAAATTCTGAGTTATAATGAAAAACAAAAAACAAGAAATTATGTACAACTCTTCAGTTATTATTGTTAAACAATTTATCCACAGATGTAGATTTATGAAGAACCACCCACTGTTCTCAATTTACATAAATGAAATAATAAACTTAAAAAACAAAACACTGAAATATGTAAAAACCAAACAAGCCTCAATTGTTTGTGGAAAATTTGAATGTATTGATACCTGATTAGACCTCTGACTTTATTTGTGTTATTTATTTTATTTTCATTAAATTTATATATATATGACCTACAAAAATGGCGACACACATTATACAGAGGTGTCAAACTGTAGTTCAGGGAACATATACAGCCCAGTTTGATCTCCAGCAGGCCAGAGCACTAAAATACCACTTATGAATATTGTGAACTCCAGTTTTCCTCTTTGTTTTTGTATGAAAAATCAAATATATTACAAACTATCCCGAAAATCCCAAATTTTCTTAAGAAAAATAACTGCAATTTTTACAATATCACGCCTCAACTTATCATTTATTCATGTGCATTATATATTGCAACGGATCTGCAAAGGCACAAAACATATAGAAACAGGCAGAATATTGTAAAAATTTTGGACACCCTTAACTGTTTATATCCTTGGTATAGCTTTTGCACTTCAAAATATCATCCTGCAGATTAGATTTGGAACCTTTGATGGGCTGGTTTTGGCCCATGAGCTATGTTTGACACCCCTGCTCCACTATATTTTTTTCCATTTCACACACCTTCAGTGAAACTTTATTAATATCACTTTACACCTTCACACCCTGCTAATAATTGCACAGTGTTGAGAACTTTAAGTACCTCAATAGTGCCACAGTAGGGCTGGGTAATATGTGCAAGAATGGTACCATGATAAAAATGTTCAGTTTTTCAGTAATTATCATGACACAAGTGAAATGATGATGCAATTTCTTTTAAGTTTAAAGGCTGCCTTTTGGTCCTAGGTGAATGTTGAAAAAATCAGATGGCTATTTCTGTATTTAAACTATTCTTTATGGTTACAACAAACAACAACATTGATGACAAGCAGTAAAACAACAATTATAATCGTGAAATATCGATGAAATAGTATAACTAAGTAAACAACAAAATAAAAAAAAAAACTGCTGACAAAGTAAACAAATTAAACCCAAAATTGCAAAACAAAAAGCATATTTTTCTAGTGATGATTATTGTAGGCTGCCTGTCCTAGGCTGCCTGCTGGACTCCACTGAGGTGGTGGCAGACAGGCGGATGCTGGCAAAGCTGACATCTATCATGGACAACCCCTCCCACCCCCTGCACCACACTGTAGAGGTCTTGAACAGCTCCTTCAGCACCAGACTCTTACATCCTCTGCGCAAGAACAAGCGCTTCCAAAGGTCATTCCTCCCCCATAGCCATGAGACATTATAACAGTTCCCAGTAAGCCCCCCCCCCACCCAGACCACGTACATGTGCAACCATGGTGATGTAAACATGTAAATAATTTTTAATTTAATTTTTAAATTTTTAATTCAAATTCTTTATTTACATAAATATTTATACAACTACCACATTTTTATTTTTTCTTTTATATTTTTCATTTTCACTTGTGTGGTCTTTTCAACCTGTCTTCTCTCAGTGATTGATTGCTTGTTGTATGTTGCTGCTGTTAACTGTGAAATTTCCCCATGGTGGGATAAATAAAGTCTTATCTTATCTTATCTTATCTTATCTTATCTTATCTTATCTTATCTTATCTTATCTTAATTATTGTCCAATCCTACTTGTACAAGTCTGCTTTTGTACACAAAACAGGATTTTATAGACATTGAGGTACAGAAGAAAGGATCTCTCTCTCTCTCTCTCTCTCTCTCTCTCTCTGTCTGTCTGTCTGTCTGTGTGTAGTTCAGGACAGTCTAAATACGGTCAGAGTGTGAGCTCTTTTCATTTCACTCTGAAAGATATTCAACACAATTCCTTGCAGTTCACCACATCAGCAGAAGGGGGTGCTGTTGATCATTAAATGCTTTTGCACCATTTGCACTGAAATCTCAGTGCGGTTTGTATCTACTTCTGTATTTACAGAATATGTGCAGTACCAGTTGTCAAAAAACATTGACTGTTCTTTACCGAAATTCAGAACTTTAAACCAATTTAATGAGCTGTAATCATTACTAACTTCACTTCTTAGTGATAACCTTGAACTTGTGTAAACATGACCTACGTATGAGTGAATTATTAAAAGGAAATGCATTGGTTTGTGCTTTAACATGCTGCTGAATTCCCTCAGAGACAGCTGGGACAGTCAGCTGTGAGGTGTTCCAGATGGACGCAGATGGAGGGTGCTGTCATTCCGCGGGGCGGTGTGACATTCCAGCCAGTGGAGTGATGGTTCCCTCCGCCTATAGCTGATCCTCATCGGCCACCTTCATCCACAAGGAGGCGGAGTTCGCTTTGGAACAATGTGATATTTCCGCATGTCAATAAAAATAACTCCCGAAAGTCTGAAGAGGAAGAAGCTGATGTTTGATGTGCTTATTGGAGGACCAGGCCGACATGCTCACCCTTTCGGTCACATGATAACACGCCTGACAGGACACTGCTGCAAGGTGCTGCCACTTTACCACAAACACACCACAGGGGAAAGAATAAAAACAAACCTGGAGCTTTACCTGCTGAAAACCTAGGAGTAGCCTGAGTCTGACACGTTTACATGCTGAAGTTAAAGCCTAAGTTTGACTTGCACCGAGATGTGGTGTGTGATATCCTCAGGAAGGAGGCGTCGGTCTGCAGGGTGAAAGGTGAGGCGTTCAGGTACCCACAGTCAGTGGAATTTTCAACAACTCTCAATGTTTATACGGTGTGATAATAGTTAGCCATAAGTACTAAGCAAAGTCAGGCATGAATTTATTAAACTACATACTTTTAATACGTTCACTATTTAACTGCATAGTAATATTGCAGTTACTTACCTTTTCAAATTCCTCACATTTAGGTTTTGAGTGTGTTGTAGGATTAGCTTTTAAAGTTAAAAATAAAAAAACAAACAAAAACAAAAGGCGATATCCTGTTCTGTCTGTGTTTCGACCTTTAGATGGCGCTGTTTACTCACTTTCCCTCGCAGCACAATTCAATTAAAAATGTCATGTCCTCAAATGTTCCACCAATGTTAAACAATATTTGTATATTGATATGATGATATATAAAGTGTATCTGTCTGCAGAATACTCTGGAGCCGTTGACACTCAGATCTTGAACATTGAGAGGAATGGAGATGTCCTCTATTCTTGGAAGGCAAGTTTAAAGTAAAGACATGATTAAATATGTGTCTTAAACTGGGTGCACTCATTCACTTTATTACATAATATCTTCTAAGCCATTAAATAATCACATTAGGTTATTTAATAATAAACCTTATGCTCCCACTTCTCTCTTGAATTCCTAAGTAGCTTATAATATTTCATGCATTTGTGTAAATGGCCATCTCTGTGGCTTCAGAGATTAGAAATACTGCACTGATCTTTAAATGGATAGTTTCAAATGAAAAATAAAGGGTTCTCTGCAGCTCTGCATTTTGTGAACCTTAGGGTACTTACCAGAATATGAAATGCTCATTGTTCTGACCTGTATTTTTCTGCACAACATTAAATTTTAAAGTAAACTGATAAACTGCATTAACTGTGTCTGTGGGTTTCAGGGGTTAAAGACAGAGTGCAGCCTGCCAAAAAGTGTTGTGTTTCACATTAGACTTCCTTTTACTTTAAGTCCTCTGACCCTTAAAAGTGCCAGATTACTGACCTGATGTGACGCAAGTATTGTCAGGATAATCACCAAAGGTCAGTTAAGGTAATGGAGAGGTCAAGCATGACGTTCCACACATTTCACTGTGGTATTGTGTGTGTGTGAGAAAGTAAATGGACCAGAGTGGGAATTATTCATTTCCGGAGTTTGATCACACATGACCCAGATGAAGGATTTCATTCATTCTTTTCAATTTTCCTTTCACAGGGAGCAACAGGGACCACCAGGATTGGGAAATATGACTATAAAACAAAGCAGAATAAGGTGTGAACTTTATGCATCTACAGTTCTGGATACTGTGGTGCAGAATGTGCTTGTGTATGTGGATGTGTGGGTGTACAGATGTACTTCTGGCAGACAAGTCCCCATGTGGTTGTTTGTGTTTTCGCCAACAGCTCCTGTACACGTTTGACAAGCAGGTGTGTGTAAGCAGCTGTTCCCTGAACAAGGAGGAGACACTCTTAGGTGAGCCTCTGTAATGGGCAAATGGTGGATTATCAGCTATGGCCAGTACTGTGTTCTTTATTTAGGAAGCCAATATTGCAGTGTTTTCATTTTATATTCTAGGGAATGAGTTGGTCAAGGTTTGCATGCCAAATTACAGTTAAAGAGGCACTAATTAATTATATTCTGCATATCCCATGTGAAAATTATCTTTAACTTCAATGACATTTCCCCTTTGCTGTTTCCCTCCCAGCTGTTAGTTTGGCGCAAAATACCAGAGGAGATGAACGCCTCAGACCAAGTAACGCACAAACCTCCAGATCATTTTTTCTCTTTTTATTTCCTTTTGTTATTATCAGTATTGTGTTACATCTCATCCTGTTTGACTTTATAATGTAGTATCCAAGTGTCTAACTCTCCTGATTGAGATTCATCCCATCAACAACACTAAAGTCCTCAAGGCAGTGGACTGTAGGGTCAAAGTACAGGTACAGTGTGCATACACAGCATGTGTGTTGTTTTGGTCACATTTACTGGTTTTACCGCAGCCACCAGCTGACAATGCAATTATGGAGCATCGAAACTAACAGTGTATGAACGTCATAGGCGATTTACTTTACAAGGTGAAAGTGCACTGGCCTCTAGTATCCATGCCCTGGCTTTTCTTACTTACCATTACTTCTTTATGCTTTTCCTCGGCATATATTATGTTTTTTTATATACAGAATATAGTAAATTTATATCTTACTGGCATTCTAACCTCACACTCCCAATTGTTGGCTGCTTACCAAATCACAAATGTCAAGAACATTTTGAACCCACACTAAGAATTCTATTAAAATGAGAATTAACAGTGCAATATCTCCATCTGGTAACTATTAAACTGCCAACTAATGATGGTCTGTCCTCTCAATAGTTCCTCCATCAAGAAACTGACAGGAGATCAGTGCTGGAGAGCCACCTGCTGCTGCTGACTGAAGATGGATGTGAGTCTCTGCGTCCTTATGTTTACCTTTCTGTCTGTCTTGGCTCTCTTCCAAGTCATACTTTACATTAGGAATACTTATCTCCCTGTATTTCAGATGTGGATCTATATCATGTTCTGTTGAGCAGACAGGAGGGTTACAGAGTGGTAAGTTAAACTCACTAATATTGCCCTCAGTTTTAAGTCTGCATATGCAGATAGTCTGCAGCTAGAGGTGTTATTATGCATTTTCTTCCAATATCTATATGTACATATCTATTAATTAAGTAAAACAGTAAAACACAGCCTTGTGTGGAGAACTGATTGTTCTTCATTTTCAAGCTATGAACCATACAGTGCCTCTACCCTCCTGGGGAGTTAAGCATTAAAGATTCAATGCTTCTGGAAAGCTGAATATGAATGTTTGCATAAACCAGGTGATGGCCAATCCAGAGCATTTGTCCAAAACCGCAGAGAGAATCGTAGAGGATTTCAGCTGGGTCCAGTGGGATGGTCACACACAAAGACTGTACTACCTTACACATACGGTAACACACACAGGCATTAACGTATTCTTACGAGGACACTGCAGCGGATTACATTTATTCATATGAAAATGATGATAAATAACACATCATGTTCATTTCACAGGACAGGTCCCTGCTGCAATGTGTTCAGTTTTACTCAAACCATAACTGTGAAACCATGGTAAGCCACCCTTATGAATAACGGTTTAAAATATTAACCTTGTTTTTGCACATGCTTTCACTGTTAGAAACTATTGCATGTGTTCTCCAGAATTATTTAACTGTATCTTGCTTTATGTTATTTTCTGTAGTTGGAGCTCCCATTAGAGCTTCCTGTTAATTCCTTCCGGACAGTCAAGTAAGGCAATGCACATTAATGCAGTAAAAATGTATGGAGGAAATGTCTCAGCAAGCACTTTATTGCATATTCTGTAGATCACCACATTTACTGAAATGTGTAATTAAGTAAATGCTAGTTAATCCCAATACATTTCCCGTGCTGTGCAGCTGTTGTTATTTAGAAAAATTCATCATTTATAATCAAATCCACAAATGATGTTTGTTTGATGTTTAATTTGTGAATGTGTATCATCAACAGATTTGTAAATCTGGGGTTTGACCATTATCATACAGAGATTACAGAGACGGAGCTTGTTAGAATGGAAGTGTTCACAAACAGAATAGGTAACACACTTGCACTGATAAAGCTGCATGAATAATGTGCTTTCACACAGATATCCTCAAACCAACTGGCAATGGTGGTACATGACTAATTATACTGTATATCTATATCTGTGTGTGTGTTTTATTTTTCTTTCTAAAAACAGAAAGTAAGTCCCTCTCATGACTCAGAAACCACATTAGAATCTGCAGTACATAGTAATGTGTACATGTTTGTAACCTTATGAAAAATAATTTGAACTGCTAGGAATCACATAATCTGTGCTGCAAAGATTTTGAGATGCTGACCCACATTGTGTTGCCTCTTCATTACAAAATGAGCTATCAATGTGTCTATTATTCAACAACAGATTGTCTGACTTGCGGTATGTTGAATGAATTCAGTCATAATTAACTTCTTGTTCGCTGAAAATTGTGAAAAATACCTTAATTACAAAATCAAGATAATTACTCCCTGTTGATGCCTGTCGAGGCTAGTCGTAGAATAACAATTGTGATTATATTTCTCCACCTTTTTTAATGTAATTTTTTTTTTTTTTTTTTTTACATATGATACATATTGACACCCACACAAATACTGCTTTTCTTATTGTTGCTGTTGATTGACATCACAGTTTTTGCATCAGTTTTTGATCATGCTTTGTCTTGAGTTCATGTAGACAGAAAAAATTACTAAAATTCTGAATCCACTGATCTATTTTGTGAGCGGCTTCATCCTTGTGAGGGTTTTATGGAGGTGCCAGAGTCTATCGCAGCGAATGCGGGGTACACCCTGGAACAACCATTCACTTTCACATTCACACCCACAGGGGATTTAGATTGAAAATCCTGAATACTGACTAAAAAGAAATAATACAAAGATCTGTCTATATCACACAGCCCTATCACATTGTCAAGTTTTTTATATTTCCTATTATGTGTGAAAGCCCAGACAAAACATGAATAAGTTCTGAATGATAGTTTCATTTTGTTTTGTAATGCTGATTGGATTCATCAGCACAGAATCAAACATAAATGTTCCGTTGTTCCTGCCCACTCTGTGATTTATACATCTCTAACGTACTATTTAACTCCAACTTTCAATGTGTGACAAAATGTTCAAATTAAAACATGCAATAACTGATTCCTTGTCAGGCTGCCTCCATCTGCTTTATTACTGTACGTGTTTCTCTTTCAGGAAGCATGTGTGTGTGCTACAGCCAACCTCCTAATGACAAAAAGGAACTGATCTACACTCTGGTTTTAGTTCACAAAGGTGTGTGCATGTCCTGTGTGTTGTTTTGTGTATAAATTATGTACAATAGCTAATTTATTGCCCTCTCTGCCTATAATCATTATATTTCAGTGTTATTACTTTTATCTAGGTGAAAAATCAGTTCGGTTAAAGTGGCCAGTGGAGTTGAACTTCTTTAAAGTGTGTTGTTTGTCTCACTTCTTACAGACTGCAGCAAAACATTCAGAGTATCTTTGGGCAGCAAGCAGTCGCCAGAGATAGCCGCGCAGCTCTATCCGCTCTTCATCCCCATAGGTCATAGCACAACAGAAATAGACAGTAACACACACACACACACACTCTCTTGTAAAATCAAGCAATCTATGAGGTTTGTAACTAAACAAAAGTAGCATTTCCTGTGTTTTCACTCAAAACTAAAACACATAATACAAATGAGTGTATGTCGTATGTGTTCAGAATACTAGTAAATACCCTGATGCTAATGTGGTATTTTTGTATATAGGTTACTACATCCTGGTTTATATGCAGGGTTACTTCCTCCACTGTATCAACACCAGGCAGCAAGAGATGCTTTGTCATTCCCTATTTCTCACTGGTAAGATAAGGTTTATGTGCAAATATCTACCTTCATCAGTTCATTTATCTGCTGAAATACATGTAGCCTTAATCTATAAGGACCCAGTGTGACTTTTGTGGCAGTTCCAACATATTTTTTCTCCATATTTGACTTTTTTAAAGTGATTTATCACCATTTATTTATAATATTACCCTCTGTGTTTTGCGTTTTTTCAATGAAAATCATGTATTTTCCTAAATTTTATTTACTGATCATGTAGATGTTCATAAAAGCTTAGATTAAAGTTGATGGTTATTATATCAAAAACAGAGAAACGTGTTGAAAAAGTGATTTTTCAGTAAAATATACCATTAACTGAACATAAACCAAGCATTTCCATCCACTGCCATTGATCCAACTCTATGGGTTTTACTGGTGAATAAATGTTGTAGAAGATGACAGTGTTTCCACGTTCACTACGGAGCCTCTGAACATCCAAACAGGTCATATCTGATGACCATGAAAAGATGACAAACTGTATTTTACACCAATTATTTACATGTATTTATAGGATTAGTGGATCAATAGTTGAGATTAGTAGATGGTTTTGGTCGACAGTAGATGATTGGGTCTTCATGGGTTCATATTCAAGTATTTTCAGGATGTTGCCTTGTCATGTTCTCTGTCTCTCTCACTGTAAAGGTCATGAAGTGAACCTGGGCGTGCAGTGCCAGACAGCTAACATCACAGTGTTGCATTCAGAGGAAGAGTCCAGCGTCGCTCTGCTGGACCTGGTCAGTGGGAGGATCCACACTGCTGAGCCCAGCCCTGCCTACCTGCTGCAGATACTGCGATCTGACCTGCCTTCTAGGTGAGCATGATTCATAAGTTTTTCACTGAAAGGCAAGGACTGGATATACTGGGGTTAGCTGTTGGGTGGTATTAATATACATGAAGGAGGCAAAGGAGAATAGAAGTAGACAGGAAAAAGGCAGGTGGAATGAAGTTATTTTTGTGGGCATACACCTGCCAGTTTTCCTGAAATAAATTTGTTATCTGCTGACAAGCCAGCATACAGCATGGACTGACCCACTCTGGTAAATAAAGGTTAATCTGTGGGTTTTTGCACTTTTTTTCTGTACAATCACTTATGTTTTCACCCATTGCATTTAAGCTTTAATCCTGCAGATGTCCCTCACTACAGTACTTGACTGCTGGTTGTGTGCATGTCCATCTGTCTTTGTGGCTTTGTCTTGATATATGCTTATGTTGTATAAATGTAAATTTGCTCTATGTCCCATCAACTGCACAAGGTGTCCCAGCAGTAAGGCTGACCCTCAGCGCCTGGCCGCCCTCCACTGCCTGCTGGTTTACATGGGAAATGACCCAAATCTGGAGTTGAAGGTACAGATGGAGGCAGGAGGGGGGATGTGGAAGGTGGAAGCACTGACATTTAAAGGAGATTTACTGTTGGTGAAGTTATTGTTTTAAAATGTACCATCATTGAACTTTTGCAGGTTTAATATACAAAACATACAACATACTTTACCATCCAGTGTTTTTTAAAAGGTGAACATACAGTTGATAGAAACTTCAATTCTGTCATCAGAGTTTTTTGTAAGAAAGTCAGCTGCAAGATCAATATGTTCTCCTTGAGAAAGTGATAGAGTGGATTTTGGAAGAGGCAGAGTTGAAGAAAGGGGGGGGGGGATGCGGAATGCAGCACCTTACAGTATATTCAAATGTAACCCTGAGATTTTCCCTTAAGGATAGTGAATGTACTGCAGAGAAATGGATAATTGAAGGTAGAGATTGCAATTTTCTGCACTTCTCTGTAAAGGTGGTGGATGTCTATACTGAGTTGGAGGTGGGGAGACGTATGGAAGAAGATATGGAAGAAAAGATAGATGGGGAGGTTATTGAAACAGGGGAAGAAAGAGGACAGGTGTCAAACAAAGCAAAAAAAAAAAGACATGTTTTATATTTAGGTGGGTTGAGTCAGACTTTATTAGTAGTACACCTATATTAAGATGCTCCAGCTGCTCTGATAGACTGTAATATATTTTTCTTTAGAGGTTAAATGAGTCACCAGCTTCATTAGTGCTGCTTGCACTGGGAAATTGGACACCACACATTACTTTTGAATTCTTTGTAGACTCTATTAATAGGGCCAGCAGCGCAAAAGTTGTGACTTTAATAAAGGGGATTTGCTCTGGGCACTTTTGGCTTTGTTCACCATCATTTGTAGTTCTAAGAAAATGCTCTGCAAATGAACTTCTTCCACTCCTTTTGCATATTTCCTTCCTCATTGTTGCTGCTCTGTTTATGTTTTGGAGTGTTTGACTTTAACTGACTCTGGCAGGGAGAGATTTGGTCTCACAGCAGAGGTTTCAGCTGTGATATGTTCTCTGCTTGGCTGTAAGAACCTCACTCATTTTTCTCATAACCCTGTGATGTAAACAGCACTATATCCATTGTTCCACAACACTGTGACACCTGTCTCCTCCGTGTTTCCTTCTTCTAGATTATTGAATGGCTGAGTGACAATGTGAACGCCTTCGAATCGTTTGATCAGATCCAGGAGTTCATTCTAGGTCAGTGGCAGCTGAAGCAGGACGACATGAATCTCTTGACTATCGCTCTTTCTTCTTGAAAGAGTCTTTCTGCTCTCTTGTCTTTTTATGTCTCCTTCTCCGTGCGGTTACAAGACTGCTTACATCTTTCATACACAAAACCAAATTCTTTCATCAGCTCTGTTTGCCTCTTAAATTTCTCCTTGCAGACTTGTACCAGGCATCCCACTCAGCTCTTGAGAGTCTGGATAAGGCAATAAATGTGGTTATTCAGAGACCTTGGAGACTTGTAGCTTGCACAAAAACTCTTAAGAATGTTTTTGAAAAACCTTGTGTGCATCCTAGTAGACCTGCAGCAACACATTTGTATGTCCCTGTGTGCCTGTCTGGCAATTTTGTGAAGAAAATAATTCAAGAACAATATATGACTGAAGAAAACAGCCATCATTGGGGAGCAGATTATCACATTAGATGTTTGAGCACCTTGCTGCATAAATTAGCATATTATCAGTGCTGCTCTGACATACAGGATTCCTATTATTAGGGTGTTACTGTATGTAAAGAAAATGATGTTGACCAGATTAAAAATAAGTAAGGAACCTTAACTTGATTACTTATGGCATGTTCCTTGCTTCATTGTTTATCCACAGCCTCTTTGTACAGAATAACCTATGAGAAGTCTCTCAACCTGGATAAAATTCTACCCTACTCCTCTGTATTCGACAAGAAGGTATCACACATATACAAGTATAATCCCACAACAGCACAAACATATACAGACAGTCATATACTCCAAGTATATTGTATTAAATGCAAAGATGGAAAAACATTTTTGTTTGTAGTGACCCGTATTGCAGACACATCCACCTAAGTCTGTCTTTGTTGTAGGATGTTCCGGTGTGTTTGTCGGCGATCCCTGGTGTCACATGCACCACTGACCTGCACGTTGACTGTGTATTCAATGTAAAGGTAACAACATATTGCTCAGTACAGGAGTTTATATTCAACAATATATACAGTCCATTAAATCCTCTGACTCAATCATGTCATGTATGCTTGTAATAATATTGTAATACATGGTCTCGGTGCTTTTGTAGTAAAATGTGGATAAATGACTCCATCGTGCATCCTTTAGACCAGGGGTAGGCAACCTGTGGCTCTGGGGCCACATATGGCTCTTGGGCCCTTTTCCAGTGGCTCAGTGTAGCTTTGTCAACAACCATATAGAAATGAACAACACTTTTTTTGTACTCATTTTGCCAGTGCAATAAAGTGATTCTGATATTATGCAGTTGTAAAAATGTCGACTCTACTCCAAATGAATAAAAAAAAAATTGTAATAGTAGCAAAAGTAAATTACTTTTAAATTCTATAACACTGAAGGTATTCATCTGTATTCTCCATTGCGAAGAAAGTTGACTTACCAGTTGATTTTTGCATCAAACAAAAATAATAACGAATATCCCAGTTTTCTTTAGTTTTGTCATTTCTTTGGAGTTTTGTAAATGCACTGAAACTTTGATTTATTTTCCATATTATCTGTACAAATAGATCCTAAAGAGCTCCTTAAACAGTCACCAGTTTGAGGAAAGGTATAAGGGTATCTTTTGGCTCCAGACAGTTTTGTTTTTCTGTCCCAAAATGGCTCTTTAGAATGCAAAAATTGCCGACCCATGCTTTAGACTTTCAAGAAGTATTCATATATACAACACTGTTTTTACGTAAACTGTTTAAAAACCGTTACGCAATACATTTTTTTCTCATTGTTTTACAGCAGTGTCCTTGCTGTGTCACTGTGGTGTTAGTTGTTTATGTTTGTGTGTTTGTGTGTGCGTGCAGGCCAGGAGTCTCCAGGGTTTCTGGCCAGAGCTGCAGTGGAACACAGACAGGACAAAATATCTGGAAGCAGTTCCCAATCCCAGATACAGAACCTCACACATACAGGCTGACTGGGATAAACTGGTACATTTTGGTGCATGTTTGTGTGTGTATTTCCTACAAAAAAAAAAAAGAAAAATCCTCTTGTGGATATAAGTTAAAATTAGAATCAAAACTTTCATTCTGGATGTTAAGCTGAAGTGTGATTATTTGAAGATACTGTGTAATGTGTGAGATGAGAGAATGTGTGCATCCTTGTCAGCACATCAGTAGTGTTTTGTTTTTTTTGGTGAAACAATGAAAGCATATTTTCAGCCCTCCCGTGACAGTGTTGCTTGTTTCAGAGGTCCGAGAGGAGACCCTCCAGCCACATGAATCACATTGAGGAGAACACAAAGAAGTAGGTCTACCTCCCACTAGGGCTTTGTTAAGAAAACTACGACAACCTCAGTCCTAAAACTAAGGGGAGGAAAGGCTCAGTTGCATCTCTGTGCTGTGAAAAGTTACACTATTTGCGCTAATGAGGTGCTACAATAGCAGAATTTTACTATTTGTAGACATGTCTCTCATTTATACTTAACATCAACATTACGGTAGTTGCAAAACTGCCACACATCATCTATTTACTTCCTTTTAATGACTGCAACGCACAGAGTTGCAGCTGTTCTTATATGCTTTTTTTTTTTTAGGTATAAATCAGCTCTCGGCTTAGAATAATATGCCAGGGGAAAAAGGACAGCAAATATTAATTATAAGTTCCATAGCAGTTCAAGTCTGGAACCTAAATAGATCGACTTTAGAAAATGTAATCACCTCTTGAAAAATATACCCTTGAACTCTCTCCCCAGGCGTGCATGAATAGGAAATGTGGAGCACAGTTATGGATGGCAGACGGGTCACATGTTATTAACAGTATTAAAAACCAAATTAAGCCAGTTTGGGAAACGCTGAGCAATAGGGACAAAAACAGCCGCTCTCTGTCAACTCACTATGGACATGTAACAGCTCACTTTACAGTCTTATGGCATGGTTGCTTTATTTTCCTGCTCTCTGTCATAACACTTTCACCACGTCTACTCATTTTCTTCCTTTTGATTTTTTTTTTTTAAGCGCACAAAATCTGATCCTCACTCTTGTCATTGTTAGCTAAACCCTCTTGAGACCCAGCAATGCATTATTGTCCTCTCTAGGGGACAAAAGTTTGACAGTTTTACTTAAAAAAATGCTGTCCATTGCAAAGGACATTCCATTAAAAAATAAACAAATCAATGAAAAAATGTATCTGAAAAAACTGTTGCATTATACAGTTTCCAATCAAGACAGTTGTTTAATGTAAAAAAGCTAAAATGTTCACTTTCCTGGGTCTCAGGAGGATATAACACTAGTAATGCACCTCTGATTGACTTGATCATGTGTCTACATCTTATCTTTACCTGTCTGGACTAATTGAATTTATTCTATGAATTGAAAACATCTCTGTCCTGTTTGTTCTGGGATCAAACCAAAAGTCTTTCAGTGCGTAATTAGCTCTTCTTCCCTCAGGCCATAGTTTTCCACCTGCTTACAAACTTTTAGAGTTTTGATATAGTTTTGCTGCTGACTGCAGTAATGGAGCATTACAGCACCTCGGCTTACAGCATAAAAAGTAAGACTCTTATTATAATGCTGGCTTGAGGGATTGTTTTCACACAAAGCTTTTCTTTCTATTTTGTAGAGTTCTATCAACGGTGGACACCTGGTGTCTTGGTAAGACACCACTCTCAACACACATCCAAACATAAAGATCCTGAAAACACACACAGATTTACAAAAACAGGACCGTGAATGTCATAAATAACAAAACCTTGGTGTATAATGGAGCTCAAAACTCAGTTGTGTGTGCGAGCCTGTTTGGTTTTGTGTGTGTTCTTCTGAGGTCGCATTCTTCATGCCCACTGGAGAATTCAGCTGCACACAACCACCACATTAATTTATCTTTGGAGAGAGAGGTGGAGAAGAAAAGGGGAGGGTGAGAGGAGGGAGAGCGAGAGCAGGGAAAAATGCAGTGGAAGAAAGTAGGAAAAAAGGAGAAAGGTGAAGAATTATATAATAGTGGGGAGTTCGGTACTTCCCTTCCCTTTCTCTTTCGGTGTCTCTTATGACTCCATTGCAGCTGTTTTGTGTCAACGGCAAGACAGCACCTCTATTAATTCACATTCATGATCTCATACACCCACAACCTCCCTCACATTCACTCACTGCATTTTAATCCTTTCTCTTTCAACAACACCCGTCTACAAGGTTGCTGATTGGTTGTGATTTGATACATTTTAATGTGTATTTTTTTTTAACAAACAATTATATCTTTGATTATAATGGCTTCAGATATTTATATTTGCAGCCCGTTATTGCTGAAATGTTTCATTTTTTATGAAAATTGAGAGCATAGTCTTTATATTTTCAAACCTTGGAGCAGTGAAGTTGCAGAACAGTTCCTGTTTTCTGTTTTAGTACTATGCTACTTCCATTAATGGAACTGCCAGAGGTTAATAGAAGTAAAATCAGTATATGTCAATGAGTGGCTCACTGTCTTGAGATGCACAAATCCCTCACTCAGGATGAGAGCATCAGCTAAATGTCTAAAACATGCACATTTCAAACAGCTCCCAACTTTGAACCGCTAAAGGGCGTACAGTGAATCTGGCAGCACAGTCAGCGAACTGTTCTCTGTGAGCCCTATTTATATCTGTAACATATTTTACCATGGCATCAAACAGCCCGCTTCTTGCATGTGTATAATAATGATCAAAAAGCAAAGTGTGTGTATGCAAGTGTGAAATAATTCATCTAAAGTAACCGTGTCGGAGCATGGTGCGCTTTTGTGTGACACATAAAACACACATATATATGCACACACACACACAGCAGAATTGCAGCCTCATAACCCTCAAGCTTGGGGATGCATTTTAAAAGCCACCCCAGAAGAATCCATTAAAGTCACAGGATCAATCGTCTTTTTTTTTTTATTAAAGTCATAAACAAGTCAGAGATTTCGTTTTCTTCCATTCCTACTGATGACCTGTTTAATGATCTTACATCTCCACACCTAAGGCTACCTGTAGTGCTCAGTCTACCACAGCTACAGCATCAAAGGTTTCTTCAAATTCGTCTTTTATGTGTGTATTCACACTATTGCCTGGTCTGTTCTAGATAAGAAGCTGGTGCCGCTTTTCCAGGAGGAGGACCACCAACAGAGGGTGCTCATAGGCCTGGTGAGAGAGTGAGAGGAGCTGGAACCGGTCAATGACTGCGTGAAATTCATACACACACAGAAATCCCCCTTATTTAGAATGAAGGAGCATTTTAAATCTATGATCACACTGAAGCCAAAGGAATGGCTCCTCATTTGTGGGAACAGTTAAAGGAGAACTTTCCTCTTTAAATGTGACAATGACCTTGTACACAAAGTCAGACCCATAAAGAAAATATTTTGTAAATTTGAAGGAACTGGTTTGGCATGCACAAAGCCCTGGCCTCAATTCTATCCAACACCCTAGACATGAATATGAATGCCGACTTTGAGCCAGTGCTCATGTCAAGCTCTATTTCTGGACAAACTGAGAGTGTTTTAAATTTACTGTGCAATCTCTAACGTAGTACTACTGCTATTTGATATTTTGATTCAGGTAAAAGACCCAGATTTAGCT